>NC_069804.1:110947968-111263205 GCF_027406575.1 Nycticebus coucang
AGTAAGTAGGGTGCTGGCCCCATATACAGAGGGTGGCGAGTTCGAACCCAGCCCTGGCCAAACTGCAACAACAAAAAAATTTTTTTAAAAATTTCAAAAATAATAATAAATGGCTTGAAGAAATTGTCACTTAAAACAATATACTTCTCTGAAGTAAGTCCCAGAGGGAAGCTGTATATCATAATACTATATATACATTTCTCCATCAGAGTGGTTGTTTGGGATACATAAAAATTTGGTCTTATTTTCATAATTTCACACTTTTCCCCCTGCTTTTCAGCAACTCTAAAAAGTGCCTTAAACCTACCACCAATCCTAGAAGGCAGATCTCCATAAATGTGTTGCACAGAAGAAAGTATAAAATATCATAAAAACAAGACTATATGTCTAAACACCCCACCTGGTAACAAAGGAAATCCATATATTCAGACAAATCCCATTTAGCGTTCCAGCTTTCTAAACCTACACTTGAAGTTTCCTCTCACATGAGCCAGGCAGGCTCACAAGAGCCCCATAAGGTTAATGGGTATAGGATGGCCAGTTCACCTTCTCTACCAAAGTCCCTTTCCTTAATAGCCCAAAAACTTAAGAAGATCTAAAATCCCCAACCAAGGTAGAATGTTTTAAAATCCAGGTCATTCATATGAATAATTTTTTGAAAAATCTGGTGAGAGCGGACACATTGTTGTTTTTCAATAAGCCTCATCACAGGTAGAACACCATCATCTTTCTTTAGTCAACAAGCTTTGATAAAGCAGCACCCCTGCAGGGAAGACCCTTTTCTCCTGCCAGGGTCACAGATGGTGAGGATTTCTAAACTGAACTCTAACCGGAATCCAATTCTTTCTTGCAGGACATGTCACCTAAAAATCACCTACACGGTCCCCTTAAATGAGAAATCATGATGGTTTATGACTAATCCAGCCCACATTCACACATAACTGTGATTTCATGCATTTGGTTTCTTTTTAATTTTAGGGATGCTGTGATCTAGCTATGGCCACAGAAACCTTAAAACAATCACATAACCTGTAGTTGAACTTAAATTGAACTGTATATGTGCCAGATAATTTTAAAGTGCTATTTAAGGCTAGATGTTAAATGCTAATTTCTTTCACATAAAATATGAATAAATATACACATAAGCATATGTACACAAAAAGGTAGATATAAATTTAAAAATAGTATCAAATACCCTTAAAATATTAACTTACTGCAAGCCCTCTTTCTCTCCTAAGCTGCTTAACCATAATTACTTTACACATTACAAAAATCTCTAGAGCGAGATTAGTACATATATTGTCAACATCCATCAACATCTGATCTACAGCTAGAAACAATGTGCTAATATTTTTAAAAAGTATAAAAAATTAAAACCACAAAAATGTTCAAATTAGATTAGTATATATCTGTTTATCTTTAATACTGACATAGTACATAAAAGTACTCTAAAAAGTTATAAGAAGGGCATAGGTATGACTTTTCATAACTCAGCTAATATAATTTAAGATAAGGCAAGGTATTCAAAATGTCTAGATGAACCTTCTTAGCCCATCAAATATGTAAATATTTGATCCTGATATTATCATTAGTTCTACCAGGATTATACATGTACAACATTGCATAAGGATGCTCTTTTATTTTATAAAAATGAATATTCTCCCCCACTAGATTGTAAGCTGAATGAGAGAAGGGAATTTTTTTTTGTAGAGACAGAGTCTCACTGTACCGCCCTCGGTAGAGTGCCGGGCCTCACACGGCTCACAGCAACCTCTAACTCTTGGGCTTACGCGATTCTCCTGCCTCAGCCTCCCGAGCAGCTGGGACTACAGGCGCCCGCCACAACGCCCGGCTATTTTTTTGTTGCAGTTTGGCCGGGGCTGGGTTTGAACCCGCCACCCTCGGCATATGGGGCCGGCGCCCTACTCACTGAGCCACAGGCGCCGCCCGGGAATTTTTTTGTTCATTTCTTTACATTCAGTGCCTAGAGCACTGTCTAGCCCATAATAGGCATACAGAAAATACTTGTGAATGAATGAGCTGGCATCAAGAATACCCTACATTATATTCAGCCACACCCAAGGCCTTTAATATGAATGATTCAGTACTCCCCTCTGACTACAATCCTCTATCCTTCTAGCCTATTCACTCAATGACCTCCCCCAACTCCACACCTATTCTCAGACATCTTGTAGGGACAGTCTTTCATAGACCCTTCTACTTTCACCTTATCAGCTCCTTCCTATCTTCACTTCCCCTCCTAGATAGGTTAGATTCCATTGCTTCGACTGCACTCTTGTCAATGTCCTCAATAACCCATGATTTCATTGCAAAGATCTGATAAAAACATAATCCTTCTGAGCCCAACTGTTGTACTTTATGCCTACATAGGGACTCTTGAGATCTACTGGAGAAAAAAAATCATAGTCTGGTAGATTATTACCCATATGAATTCTTGGTCACCAAGCTCACTGCAACACAGCCTGGCACTGCAACTATGCTTCCCTAACCTGCTCTCCTGTTGTCCACAGTAACTATTTTAAAACTTCCTCAGGCACCTTCAATATCTAACCCAAACCTTGTTCCATCTCAACCTCTACTCTAAGAGGCTGGGCTTTCCTTGTTTTTGTTTGTTTGTTTGTTTGAAACAGAGTCTCACTCAGTCGCCCTGGTATTGAGTGTTGTAGCATCATAGCTCACAGCAACCTCAAACTCTTGGGCTCAAGTGATCCTCTTGCCTCAGCCTCCTGAGTAGATAGTACTACAGGCACCCACCACAACACTTGGCTATTTTTTTTAGAGATGGTGGTGTCACTCTGGCTCAGGCTGTGCTCAAACTCCTGAGCTCAAGCAATCCACCTGCCTCAGCCTTCCAGAATGAAAGGATTACAGATGTAAGCCACTGCATCCAGCCTCTTGGCCTTACCTTTTATATCATAGAGAAACATAAATGCCATCAGACACATTCCTATTGCCAAATCTATAAACCTATTTTCAACTATACCTATTCAGGATAATCCTCTATCTTGTTCTGGATCCCCTCCCATCTGGCATAAGGACTTAGCCCTGTAAAAACTCTTCTCTATCAATTATCCCTTCCTTCCCATCAGCCTTCAAAGATACTAAGTCCCTGAGGGGATAAAAGGGGAGGGGAGAGGTCATATTGAGGGAGGATGAATGGTGGGATCACACCTACGGTGCATAATGCAAGGGTACATGTCAGATCTATTAGTATAGAGTATAAATGTCTTAACACAATAATTAAGTAAACGAGATGAGGTATATATTAACCAGTGTGATGTAAGTGTTCCTAATTCTATATGAAATCAGCACATTGTACCCCATAAATGCATTAATGTATACATGATCTATGTGTTTATGATTTAATTAAAAAATGAAATTATATTTTGGACATGTCTGGTTATATATAATATTAACATAATTAAAATCTATTATTAAATTTTTTAAAAAAAGATACTAAGTCCCTCCTATATTAAAAACAAATTCCTAGGTTCTCAACCCCTCCCCTGCTATCACACTTTCTCTGCTCTTCAGAGCCAAATTTCTTTTAAGGAAAGAAAGAAGGAAATGTACATATTCACTGACTTCACTTTCTTATCTCCCTAGTCAGTTCTCAACCCACCATAGTTTTAGCTTTTTACCCTACACTCCCTGAAAAGGTCACCAAAAATATCCTAAATCCAATGGAAGTTCTTGGTCTTTCTCTTCCTAGACTTCTCTCAATCTTTAGTACTACCAACCACTTTTTCATGGAGCCATTCCATTTTGAAACTTATCCTACAATATTAAAGTAAGTTCACAAATACATAGGAAACAAAAAATATTAAAGAAGCAAGCATCCATCAATAGGAAACTGAATAGTTACATTACAGTACGTACATATTATAGAATACCGTGTAGCCGTGAAAAGAAGGCACTATGGCTGGGCACAGTGGTCCACACCCATAATTGCAGCATTTAGGGAGGGCAAGGCAGGAGGACTGCTTTGAGGCCAGGACTTTGAGACCAGCCTGGTCAACAGAAGGAGATCCCTATCACTACAAGAAAGAAAGAAACAAGGAAATGAAGGGGGAAAGAAAGGGGAAAAGGGAAAGGAAAGGAAAAAATTAATTTTTAAAAAGAGGTTACTTTAGTTTGGTATATACTGATGACACTGAAAGCTTTCCACAACATATTAAGTAAAAAAAATACATTGTAAATCATATATTTTTCATTTTTTACATATAAATGTATACAGATTAGATTGATGAATGTAAATATTTTATATAGGCATGTTAAAATGTTTTGAAAGAATACAAATTCAACATATTTTTCTGGGAATGGAATAAGCAGGAACAGAAGACTTATATGTTACTTTTTATTGTGTCACATAATAAAAATATAGTCCTATCCCTGAACACGCCAACACTTCTAAACTAGGTAAGAAAGAAGCTCAAAGGAGATCAAATGGGAATGACCATAGAGACTGGGGAAAAATATATTAGGGTTTCCAGAGCTAAGAGAGTAAAGAGAGAAGTGTAGCTAATTGTTTCAAACATGGAAAGAGGGATCTACTATAAATAAGGAGAAGCAAGTATCCAACAGAGAATATGAACAATTCTTAAAAAAGGAAAATCAAATGGCCAATAGATATCAAAAAGAAAAAGTTCACTCTTGCTGGTAACAAAGGTTTTTTTTTATGTTTGTGTATTGATTCAGCAAAATTTTAGAAAGATAATATTCAGGTTTTTAAAAGAAGGATATAAGAGTACTCATTTTGTTGGTAAGTATAAATTGGTAAAAACCTATTAGAAAGCAATGTGACAATTTGATTTCTAAAAACCAAACTTCACAGAACTTATCACAATTTCAATTAAATTATTATATGATACATTTTTTTAACACATGCTTCCCCAGCTGACGTTAGCTCTGTGAGAAAAAGGCCATCGTCTATTTTCTTCCGCACTATATCTCAGGCATCTAGCTTGATGGATAGATGGATAGATAGATGGATCCTTTTGTAGGATCCTGGCACATTGTTAGCCCTCAGTAAATCAAAGCATGCTTTCTGAAAAGTTGCTGTCAATAGTTCAAAGACACCAGTACTAAAGGGATTCTGGTGCCTGAACTGATACAGCTACAAACAAGAAACAGTATAGATGTCATGGAAATTTTCCATCTCTTAAATATTACTGAAGTTCAAGGTAGGTTTAGATCAGAGGTGTCCAACCTGTGCCTCATAAGCCGCATGCTGATTTTGTGAAGACTTTTTTTATCTGTGGTGCTGGATATCATGAAAAGTATCCATGGACCTTTTTTGTTGTTGTTGTTAATCAGCTTTCATTAGTGTTTGTGTATTTAATGTGTATCCCAAGACAACTCTTCTTCCAGTGTGCATCAGAGAATAAAAACAGTTGGACACGCCTGGTTTAGATAGTCACAGATATGAAAGCCATGGAGGTCCATAATTTCAACTATTATTCTGTCAGCACCATCCAATCTCCTGTCCTCATGTATTTCTATAACAGCCAACAGAAAAATTCCTTAAACTAGACTTGCCACACTCTATTTTTATACCTGTGCTGATGAGGGCTGCCTGAGAGAATGGATACAGGGTTCTGTGACTTGAGACAAAGACAAATTCAAAGACAAGTTATCCAAGCCTTTTCCTTGTTCATTTTATTTTATTCCAGTTTTATGAAAGTATAACTGACACAAATTATATATATTTGTAACGTACAACATGATATGCACCTAAAGAGCTCTTCTTTTCATTCCTATCCACCACTATTCCAACCCTTTACTACTCTTCCCTCTCTAGGCAACCCTTCACACACTCTTCAGGGGACCTCCCTCAAAATCCTGTCCCTCCATAGCTCCTTCTTTCTCCACAACTACAACAATCCTCCGCTCTCAATGGAAGAGCTACCATTCTTTCTCTAAGGCCAGGCTTTCCCCCTGCCCTTTTACTCTAGTACTCCCATCCTCCAGCTTCCTTGGGGAGCTTGCATCATCAAGTTCTATGTCATCTACACATAAATGGACTCATCTATTTCCTATGTTTAAAATAAAACAAAAGTGTGGGCTCTTCTTGTACCCTTTGCCCTAGTGCCTATAAGACACACTCTCTTTTTCCCATCATAGCTAAGCTTCTTCAATATGTGCACCACATATTTTATCAGTCTTCACTCCCTAACCCTCTACAATCTGCCTTCTCTCCTCCTGCTGAACTGATGTCATCATTGACCTCCTAATTGGCAAAATCTAATGAGCATGTTTTTAAATGTTTTATGGTGTGTTTTATCTGATTACAAGAGAAAGTTATGACATATGACAGACTGGAGAAGAAAAAAACCCATGTACTATATAATAGGCAATGGACAAATAACCCTAATAAATAAATATAATATAACCCAAAGAAAAATGTGCAAATGATATAAAGGAGCAAGTCTCAGAAGAGATACGAATAGCTAACACATATGCTCAGCCTCTCTACTGATCAGAGAAATGCCAAGTTAAATCAGTTAGATACTATTTTCCACCTATCAGATTAGCACAAATTAAAGACTCTCCATGCTCAACAAGAGCATAAGTAAAAGCACTCTCAGTGGTGAAATTCTAGACCACCGTGGATGTCACTTTGGTGATGTCTATTTTAATTTTTTAAATGTACATGTCCCTTAACCTAGCAATTCTCCTACTAGAAAGCTATCCCACAGAATTACTTGTGTGTATCTATATCCTTGAGCATTGTACAAGAAATGTTCACTGCAGCTTTGTGGTAGCTTGGACTAAGGTGATAGGCAGGAGTTGGAAACATCTGTGGCTTGGACTAAGATGATAGGCAAGAATTGGAAACGTGGCAGAATGCATGATGCAGTTTGAAGATCAGGTCAGCCCAACTTCCTGATGAATTGAATGTGGGCAGGGGAAAGGAGGGGGGAGAAAGAAGAATCAAGGGTGATCTTAGGTTCTTGGATTGAGCAACTGAATGGATGATGGCCCCATTTCACTGAGAGAAGGGTGGCTGAGGGAGGCGGGTAGGGATGTAAGGGCAATCAGGAGTGCTGTTTTGGTCAGGTTACATTTGCAATGTCTACCTGATAGACAAGTAGAGATGTCAAATAGATTACTGAATATGTGAGGCTGCAGCTTAAAACAAAGGCCTGGGTAGAGACATAAATTTGGGAATTATTAGTGTCTAGATGGTTGTTACTTAAAGCCATGGAGCTGGATGAGAGCCTCTAGGAAAATTTTAGATGGAGAAAAGTCCACAGACTGAGCCCTAAGTCACTCCAATGTCCAAAGTTAGGGAAACAAATTTAGTAGAAGAAGAGATTGGGCAGTTTTTATACAAACTTAAGTTTTAAAGATGTTAACATACATTAATTGTGAGAATCACATATTGACCCCCTTTATCAAGGGCCCAATGCCTTATAAGTCTGTCTTTAAAGAGATTCTGGCCTTTTTTCTTTCCTCAACATTTCAAAACATATTTAAACAGAATAGCATTTTTGTCTCTTATGTTGTATAGTGTTTTTTTCATACTGCATAATCCTCTTAGTATAAAACTAGTTAAGTACTACACAAGTAGCACTCAACTTTTTTTCCATGAAGTTCATTATCCAATAATCACTTTACCCCTAAAAGGCTAAAGGTGATTTGAGGCCAAATGTCTAATTTGTGGTATCTTTTATTCTGAACTGTTAACTTCCCCATTACACAGTAACTTTCTCCAGCCTCTTACTGAGATTGCCAAATGCCTGGAAGGTCTCAAGATATCTGACAATCTGCATCCCCTCCTCCTAGCGCAACCTCCCTTCCTATCAACAAGAAGCACGGCATCTTTACATTCTTAATTTTAAACCTTAGAAGTTTCCATCCAGAGATCAATACTTTAAAAAAAAAAAAAAAAAAACAGAAAGGAAACACTTCCAACTAGGTCAATGTTGTCATGAAGAATGCAATTTCCAAGCAAAACTCTGCAGAAGGAAAACTGTGGAAGAACTGAACCTGGCACCAGTTACACCTTACACCTTAGGGCAACAAACTAGGTAGGCTTAGTTTTAGGCCCAGTGAGCAACAGAGAGTGCCAAATTCCTAGAATAATAATGCCATTCATTAATTCATTTCATGAATATTAGTATGTACCTATGATGTGCCGGAGTCTGTTCTAGGTCTTGGGGTTCACTGGCAAATACAACAGACAGCAATCCCTACCCACACGGAGTTTATGTTCTTGGGTGGGGGCAGAAAATAAGCAAGAAAAATGTAATAAGGTAGGCAAGGGGCATATCAAATGTTCCATAAAAGAGATCATAAGTTTAATATTGACTGACATACTAGAAAACAAGATTTTTTTTCTTGGAGCCATGGTGTTTTATTACGAAGATAGAATAAAAACTTCAAAAACAAAATGATCCTTTCTAATTTAATGAAAAATTTGGATTTTTTCATTGTTTTCTGTGCATGAGTTATATGCAACCCATGCAGTGCTGCAATCAATTTTTACACTGTGTGCCCCATGAGCTGTATGTGACTCACGACATACTTATTGAATTTGTTTCTGACAATTGAGTCTTTTGTCATTCCACAAATATTTAGTTGTGTCTGGAGTAGAGCTTGGGTGGACCTAGTATGTACAACAATGTCACATCGCCACATACTATCATATCAATTTTGATTTCATTTAAATAGCCACCAGGCAAATATTCAAGGCAAAATGTACAATTGGAAGTTACATAAAACAGGGAACCCAGATCCAGCGTACGTGGCTGCGCTTGGGCAGCCACCTGGAGTGGGGCAACTGGAGATGGAGGATGTGCTGATTAATAATGAAAACAATGAGCAGAGGTTACACAGCTTCAAGAGGCGCCAGGCTCAAAACTAGTGTGAGTTAAATATAACTCACATAGTAGTTAATGTGTTACATATGACTATCAGAGAATGCCTCACTAAGGTGATATTCAAGTACAAACTCCTAGCTATGGGATTTCAAGTCCCTCAGGAAAATGTCTTCTGTACTTCAATGCACCATCACCAGACCTCAGCCCCTTAAAGGCATAGTATCCCCAATTTCTAGCACAAATATTTATTAATCTCTGTGTTTAAGACAAAGGGAGCTTTAAGATTAAGACCTTAGCCTTAGAGAAGTTACAAACTTCCCTGTGGAAAAACAACTAAGAATGGTGTTAGGGGCTTTACTGAGGTGTAAATAAAGAGCTTTTAGGACAAAGGACAACTAGTAATTCTTCTTAGAGGAAGGAAGTATGTGTTCAGTAAAGCTGTTCCAAAGGCGGTGCTTTTAAAGCTAATTCTTGAGAGATGAATAGGAATTAATGGGGAGGAGAATATGCTGGCAAGTTAGCTTTTCAGAAAGGAAGAAAAAAGGAACAGTTTGATTAAAGTCCCAGAGACGGGATCAGAAAGGATATTTTCTCCCTGACTATTTCTGCCTCAGGTACTCCTTCCATTCCATGACAACGAGCACACAATCACCCTCGGGCTCTCTGCCCTGGCTATTAGGAAATCCTCATCACTTCCCACATCCTAATTTCTCCCCTAGCCAGCAAGAGAGGATGAAGTTGAATTAGGCACACGTTCCTAGAATCCAGGCACACACGCCTAGAATCTTCTCCTAAGTTCAGGACAATTGCCATGAGGAGATTTCCATTCATGTGGGTACACACAGGGAGGGGTGTGCACTTATAGTAGCAACTGGACACATGTTGGAAATGAAGTGGGTAAGACAGCAGTAAGATAAGTGGTCCAAAGTCTCTGCAGTGCATCTGAGGTGGAGTCAAAGACCAAAACTTATATTTCAGCTTGAAAGTGAAATTTTTAATCACTTAATCCTCACCCATGAGCTAGTCAATGGTCTTAACATCCAAGACAGTAGAAGTGATGTGATAGGATAGGAACAGAAGCTCTACCTCCATCAATGATATGGGGCAAGACACTTAACTTCTCAGAGTCTTTTTTTCATCAGAACATGCTAATTATAGCTACTACTGCATAGAGTTATTGTGAGGATTGTGTAATTATGATGTAAAGAACTTATCACAGTGTCTGGCTGAATAAAGTCTAATAATCATTATTAGTAGCTGCCTTTAAAAGGAAAATCTCAGAAAACAGCAACCATAATGCTACATATACTCACAGACCAATTACTCCAGAACAGGCCTCCAAGTTCCACTTCACTGCTCTGACCTAGAGTGAGGCACCTGAAATTGTGTGACCAGAAATGTTCATCCTTTGCCCTACCTAGAAGAGCCTCATGAACCAAATCCTCTTCTACTAGGATTTCCAGTAGGTACTAAAAAAACAAACAAAAAAGCAGAATTAGGGCCACAACTCTGCATTGAACATTGTTTTCACTACAGCAGAGGAGAACACTTTAGGTCATTAATATTTCAATGTTAGTGGATTTATGAGGGAGGGGCTGAAAGAGTAGAAAAAAAGCCAGTTAAAAATGGTTCCAAGATGTACTGCAGACTAATTTCTGCCACAAACGTACAAAGCCAAAGGTGAACTCTACCAAGAGCAGTATTCTGGAATGCTCCTCTGATCCTGAAGAAGCAGTACAGCAGAGGAAGAAAAGATTGGTTTATGAGAAACTTAGCACTTTTTCAAGACACCAGAATTCTAAACAAATGATTTCACCGCCAGAAAACTCATCTCATTCAATGTTAAGGGCTGGAGAAACACCTTTTCTGCCCTGTTATAAACATCACAGGAGCTAGAAGTATTCTATCCCCCTTCTGAGGGTTCTGAGGACCCTCCTCCAGAAGCCAATCTCCAGAGCCTGCTTGTAAGCAGTTCAGCTCCAGAGCACACAGTCCAATCCCCAGTCCCAACTACAGAAGGAGCCCACTGAGGCAGGACTCAGGCCAAATGGCCTCCAGTCTTTACCTGTGGAGGATGGGCCAAGGCCAGAGAAACTGAGATCCGGAGACAGCGCAAGTTAGAGACCCGGTGGGAGTGCTCAGAGCTGTGAGAGGAACCTGGGAAAAGGTGACTGGACGTCTTGTAGGGCACAGCGCCTGTTAAGAGGTTTGATCTACTCCCGCCCCCAGGGCAGCTCTCTGGAGGGGCCCTGGCACCCACTGGCGGGAAAAGCCCGGGCACTCCGCGTGAGGGGAGACAGAGAGAAGCCAGCGCCCAGAGGGCACAGCCCACGTTAGCGACCGGTGGGCCAGGGAAGTTGCCAGAAGAGACCCCGGATAAAGAAAAGTATCGGGGAGGGACCGCCCCAAGCAGACGGGAGTCAAAGCCTGGGGGGTGCGGTCCGGAAAGAGGACTGGGGAGACGGGACAGCGGTCACTTGGGAGAAGGAAAGCGGGAGAACAGAAAGGGAAGGGAAGGAAGCAGGACCCTGAAATGGGGGAGGGGGCTGCTTCAGTAGAGAAAGGGGCTAGGGGCCAAGAAGGAGCCCCGAACCGAGGGTAAGGGGGCGGCCGCTGACTGCGGACCTACCTGTCACCTGCAACAGGTGCCGCGAGAGGGCGAGACGTCCCAGTGCAGGATTCAAGGGAGGGTCTGCAGCTCTGGGAAGACCACAACCCCGCTCCGGCTGCCGGCCCTTCTCACCCTCCCGGGAGGCGGAAAAAGCTTCAACTTTCCCTGGAGCGGGGAGGAGCTGGACTCTTAAAGGGGCCGCACAGCTCTCCTGGCTCCTTAGTAGGGGGCCACGCAACCTGAAAGGGAGCCCTGAGAGCCAACGCCCTAAGGCACTGGAGGAATGTCCTCCCCGGTTAGGAACGGCAGCTTGGGGCTAGGAATAGGGGTCTAAGTCTAGGCGTGCTGCAGTCTACGTCCATCTGGGTTCACTCTCTTTGAATGTAAAATCAAACTTCTTCCGTTCAGCTAAGCTAAAAGTTGTAAATTGTCTCCTACTTTTTTTTTTTTTTGGCTCATACGTTTAAGAAGATAAAGAGTCTGAGCTATAAATTTGGGAAGATAAAATAAAGGTATCATTCTGATCCTCTAGCTTTTGGCCTTTGTGGTAAATGAAAACTGTCTAAAATGGAAACATTTGGGGCAAAGGACATAGACTAAATTTACACATACACACTCAAAGACACAACTGATTAAAATATTCACCTCACTAGTAATCCGAAAAAGAGCAAATTAGAGCAATAATGAGATTCATTGATAAAGAGATTTGTTTGTGTTTTTAGTAACATTTGACAAATCGGCCACCAAGCTTCCTCATAATTTGCTGGTAGGAGAGTATGTTGATTAAAAATCCTTTTAGAAAACATGTGACCAATTTATATCAATAGACTTTAAAATGTTCATCTCATAAGTAAGTGAGGCGATGGTTATGTTAACCAGTTTGATGTAAGCATTCCACATTGTATATCAAAGCAGCACATTGTACCCCACAAAGTTACGATTTAGTAAAAAAAATTAAAAACTAAAATGTTTATCTCTATCCTGTAATTGCAAATTCCTCTCTCTTTTTATCTCCCCCATCTTCCTTAATCAGACATTAAACATGCTTCGGTCTTTTTTATCTGTCATCAGCAATTAAATATGCTCAGGTTTTCACCAGGTTAAAAATTCTGCCTATGCACAAAGTCCCTCTTGAACTCCTTTGTATGGGCAAATTTATTGAAAATGTACTTTACAAGTGCATTTGTAATTTTCATTCCCTCACTTCTAGTTCATTTCTCAACCCTCAGCAATCTGGCTTCCTTCCCCCACTGAACGTGTGCTCAATAAAATACCCACCCAATGACTTCTGTGTTAATAAATTCATTAATAAATAAATAAATAGGGCATTTTCAGTCCTTATCTTGCTTGACCTCTCTCATATATTTAACACTATTAACTATTTCCTCCTTAAAACTTTTCCTGGCATCTATGACATCATACGCTCTTGCTTTTTCTCCTTTGCCCTCTCCTCAGTCACATTTCTTGGTTCCTCTTCTGTTATCTAATCTCTGAAAGGTAGGCATTCTCAGGACTAGGATACATATACTCACTCCCTATCAGGGGTCCTCAAACAGGGGGCAAGTTCACTGTCCCTCAGACTGTTGGAGGGCTGGACTATAGTTTTTAAAAAAACTATGAACAAATTCCTATGCACACTGCACATATCTTATTTTGAAGTAAAAAAAAAACAAAAACGGAACAAATACAATCACACCGCCGCATGTGACCCGCAGGCCACAGTTTGAGGACCCCTGCTAAATAATCTCTTTCACTCACTTGGCTTTAATTACCATGTCCATGGCCACATCTTCCCTGGGCCTGACTGATGACAATTTCCATTTCATCAGTTTGTTTTGTTGTCCTTTTCCTTTAAATCTTGGACTTTCAACCCTACCTATGATTCAGTAGGGGTTGGTACTTATGTGTGACACTGACAGGTAAATTAGTATTAGCGTTCTAGTTTCGGCCACCTTTTAAAAAGTTTATTCTGATGGCTGTATTATATTGGAAAAGTTTTAAACAACGAAGCTAAAGCTATGTGAAAGTTGAGCTCAAAGTAGAGGAAAAGTTACTAGAAAGTAGTAGTACCTCGCTGCCTTCTGTAGAAATCTATGCTACCCGTGATGCTTAGCGCATTAAGAATGAGTGTGCCTCTTCCTCATATGTGAAAGGAGGACTCTGTGTCCTCTCGTTTTATAAGACACATGCTTTGAATGGCTTTTCTATTAATGGAGCACCCCAGAGGCTCAAACTATGCCCTTTATGACTGACAGCTCATTTGTAAAAAGGTCCATAGGGATAAGGGGTGAACTTCATGGCTATGGAAACATAAGATACTCTTCTATTGGAAGCTAATTAGCCCACAAAGGTGATGGACCTATAGCTTAGGCCTTAATTGGCATTCTACTCTCGTCAACAACTCTTTCTAAACTATATTTATAGCTTTCTAGCCTACACATAGTCTATACATAGATGCATATTTTAGCCCAAGTTAGCTAGAGATTTAGTCTTTGTAAAGGCTATATAGATTTCTATTTCCTTTCTTTACTTATCCTGGCTCAGGTTCTTTTCTGATGGATTTGTTCTTTTTTTTATTATTATTGCTGGGGATTCATTGAGGGTACAATAAGCCAGGTTACACTGATTGCATTTGTTAGGTAAAGTCCCTCTTGCAATCATGTCTTGCCCCCAGAAGGTGTGGCACACACCAAGGCCCCACCCCCCTCCCTCCTTCCCTCTCTCTGCTTTTCCTCCCCCCCATTACCTTAATTGTCATTAATTGTCCTCATATCAAAATTGAGTACATAGGATTCATGCTTCTCCATTCTTGTGATGCTTTACTAAGAATAATGTCTTCCACGTCCATCCAGGTTAATACGAAGGATGTAAAGTCTCCATTTTTTTTAATAGCTGAATAGTATTCCATGGTGTACATATACCACAGCTTGTTAATCAGTTCCTGTGTTGGTGGGCATTTAGGCTGTTTCCACATTTTGGCGATTGTAAATTGAGCTGCAATAAACAGTTTAGTACAAGTGTCCTTATGATAAAAGGATTTTTTTCCTTCTCAGTAGATGCCCAGTAATGAGATTAAAGGATCAAATGAGAGGTCTAGCTTGAGTGCTTTGAGGTTTCTCCATACTTCCTTCCAAAAAGGTTGTACTGGTTTGCAATCCCACCAGCGGTGTAAAAGTGTTCCCTTCTCTCCACATCCACGCCAGCATCTGCAGTTTTGAGATTTTGTGATGTGGGCCATTCTCGCAGGGGTTAGATGGTATCTCAGGGTGGTTTTGATTTGCATTTCTCTAATAGATAGGGATGGTGAACATTTTTTCATATGTTCTTAGCCATTTGTCTGTCTTCTTTAGAGAAAGTTCTATTCATGTCTCTTGCCCATTGACATATGGTATTGTTGGCTTTTTTCATGTGGATTAATTTGAATTTTCTATAGATCCTAGTTATCAAGCTTTTGTCTGATTAAAATATGCAAATATCCTTTCCCATTGTGTAGGTTGTCTCTTTGCTTTGGTTGTTGTCTCCTTGGCTATACAGAAGCTTTTCAGTTTAATGAAGTCCCATTTGTTTATTTTTGTTGTTGTTGCAATTGCCATGGCAGTCTTCTTCATGAAGTCTTTCCCCAGGCCAATATTTTCCGTGTTTTTCCTATGCTTTCTTGGAGGATTTTTATTGTTTCATGCCTTAAATTTAAGTCCTTTATCCATCTTGAATCAATTTTTGTGAGTGGGGAAAGGTGTGGGTCCAGTTTCAGTCTTTTCAATGTGGATATCCAGTTCTCCCAATGCCATTTATTGAATAGGGAGTCTTTCCCCCAAGGTATGTTCTTATTTGGTTTATCGAAGATTAGGTGGTTGTAAGATGTGAGTTTCATTTCCTGGTTTTCTATTCAATTCCAAGTGTCTATGTCTCTATTTTTGTGCCAGTACCATGCTGTCTTGACCACTATGGCTTTGTAGTACAGACTAAAATCTGGTATGCTGATGCCCCCAGCTTTATTTTTATTACTAAGAACTGCCTTAGCTATACGGGGTTTTTTTCTGGTTCCATACAAAACACACAATCATTTTTTCCAAATCTTGAAAGTACAATGTTGGTATTTTAATAGGAATGGCATTGAATACGTAGATTGCTTTGGAAAATATACACATTTTAACAATGTTGGTTCTTCCCATCCATGAGCATGGTATGTTCTTCCATTTGTTAATATCCTCTGCTATTTCCTTTCTGAGGATTTCATAATTTTCTTTATAGAGGTCCTTCACCTCCTTCATTAGGTATATTCCTAGGTATTTCATTTTCTTTGAACTGTGGTGAAGGGAGTTTTATCCTTAATTAGCTTCTGATCTTGACTGTTATTGGCGTATACGAAGGCTACTGACTTGTGGACATTGATTTTATATCCTGAAACATTACTGTATTTTTTGATGACTTCTAGGAGTCTTATGTTTGAGTCTTTGGGATTCTCTAAGTATAAGATCATGTCGTCAGCAAAGAGGGAGAGTTTGACCTCCTCTGCTCCCATTTGGATTCCCTTTATTTCCTTGTCTTGCCTAATTGTATTGGCTAGAACTTCCAGCACTATGTTGAATAGTAAAGGTGACAGAGGACAACCTTGTCTGGTTCCAGTTCTAAGAGGAAAAGCTTTCAGTTTTACGCTATTCAGTAAAATATAAGCTGTGGGTTTGTCATAGATAGCTTCAATCAGTTTCAGAAATGCCACCTATGCATATACTCTTCAGTGTTCTAATTGGAAAAGGATGCTGGATTTTATCAAATGCTTTTTCTGCATCTATTGAGAGGATCATATGATCCTTATTTTTGCCTCTGTTAATACGGTGGATAACATTTATGGACTTGAGTATGTTAAACCAGCCTTGCAATCGTGGGATGAAACCTACTTGATCATGATGTATGACTTTTTTGATGATAAGCTATAATCTATTGGCTAGGATTATGTTGAGAACTTTTGCATCTACATTCATGAGTGAAATTGTTCTGAAATTCTCCTTTTTAGTTGGGTCTTTTCCTGGTTTTGGTATCAGGGTGATGTTTGCTTTGTAGAACATGTTGGGGAAGATTCCTTCCTTCTCAATCCTTTTGAATAATTTCTGCAGTCCAGAAATAAGCTCTTCCTTGAAGGTTTGATAGAATTCTGGTGTGAAGCCATCTGGACCAGGGCATTTTTTGGTTGGAAGATTTTTTATTGTTTCTTTGATCTCAGTGCTTGAAATTGGTCTGTTCAGGAGCTCTATTTCTTCCTGGCTGAGTCTAGGGAGAGGGTGTGATTCCAAATATTGATCCATTTCCTTCACATTGTCAAATTTCTGGGCATAGAGTTTCTGGTAGTATTCAGAGATGATCTCTTGTATCTCTGTGGGATCAGTTGTTATTTCCCCTTTATTATTTCTGATTGAGGTTACTAGAGATTTTACTTTTCTATTCCTCGTTAGTCTGGCCAATGGTTTATCTATTTTATTTATTTTTTCAAAAAACCAACTCCTTGTTTCATTAATTTTCTGAATGATTCTTTTGTTTTCAATTTCATTGATCTCTGACTTGATTTTGGATATTTCTTTTCTTCTACTGGGTTTAGGCTTAGATTGTTCTTCTTTTTCTAATTCCATAAGATGGCTTGTGAGTTTATTGATGCACTCTCTTTCTGTTTTTTGAATGTAGCTATCCAAAGCGATAAATTTTCCTCTCAAAACTGCTTTTGCAGTATCCCACAGGTTTTGGTAGCTTGTGTCTTCATTGTTGTTATGCTAAAAGAAGTTAGTGATTTCCTGTTTTATTTCTTCCTGTACCCATCTGTCATTCAACAGAAGGTTGTTTAATTTCCTTGCCTTTGTGTGGGGTCAAACGTTTTTGTTAGAGTTGAGTTCCACATTTATTGCCTTATGGTCTGAGAAGATACAAGGTAAAATTTCAATTCTTTTGATTCTGTTGATATTTGTTTTTTGTCCCAGGATATGATCAATTTTGGAGAATGTTCCGTGGGGTGATGAGAAGAATGTATATTCTTTATCTTTGGGATGGAGTGTTCTATATGCGTCTATCAAGCACAATTGTTCTAAGGTCTCATTTAAATCTCTTATATCTCTGTTTAATTTCTGTTTAGAGGATCTGTCCAGCTCTGTAAGAGGAGTGTTAAAGTCCCCTGTTATTATGGTATTATCAGATATCATATTGCTCGGACTGAGTAAGGTTTGTTTCAAGAATCTGGGAGCATTTAAATTGGGTGCATAAATATTTAGAATTGAAACATCTTCTTATTGTATTTTTCCCTTGACCAATATAAAGTGACCATCTTTGTCTTTTTTTTGACTTTAGTTGCTTTAAATCCACATGTATCTCAAAATAAGATAGCAACTCCTCTTTTCTTCTGAATTCCATTTGCCTGAAAAATTGTCTTCCAACCCTTGACTTGGAGTTTTAATTTGTCTTTTGAAGCCAGGTGTGTTTCCTGCAGACAGCAAATGGATGGCTTGTGTTTTTTAATCCAGTCAGCCAATCTACGCCTCTTCAGTGGGGAATTCAAGCCATTAACATTTATTGAGATAATTGATAAGTGTGGTAGTATTCTATTCATCTTATTTTGTGAGAGTTCATTGCTTAGTTTTATCTTTTGCATCAGTGTGGAAGTTAGGTTTTGTACTTTAATTTCTGAGTTCTTACTTTGCTGCTGATCCATTGTGATGGTCAGTGTGTAGAACGGGTTGAAGTATTTCCTGTAGAGCTGGTCTAGTTGTGATGAATTTCCTCAATGTTTGTATATCAGTAAATGATTTGATTTCTTCATTAATTTTAAAGCTTAGCTTAGCAGGATATAGAATTCTGGGCTTGAAATTGTTCTGTTTAAGTAGATTAAAGGCAGATGACCACTGTCTTCTTGTTTGGAAAGTTTCATTAGAGAAGTCTGCAGTCACTGTCTTCTTGCTTGGAAATTTTCATTAGAGAAGTCTGCAGTCACTCTGATGCATTTGCCCCTATAGGTCAACTAGCACTTACTCCTCACAGCTTGAAGAATCTTTTCTTTGGTCTTGACTTTGGACAGGTTCATCACAATGTGTCTTGGAGAAGCTCGGTTATAGTTGAGGCAACCTGGGGTCTGATATCCCTCTGAAAAAAGTGTGTCAGAATCTTTGGTGATATTTGGGAAATTTTCATTTATAATATTCCCTAGTATGGCTTCCATTCCTCTGGGGCATTCTTCTTCCCCTTCTGGGATTCCTATAACTCGTATGTTGGAATGCTTCATAAAGTCCCATAATTCTGTCACTGAACCTTCTGCTTTCTCTCTCTTCTTTTCTGCCTCTCTAACTATCTGAGTTATCTCAAGATCTTTGCCCTCTACCTCCAAAATTCTTTCTTCTGCATGGTCTAATCTGTTGCTGATATTTTCTCTTGCATCTTTAAGTTCCCTAATTGGCTGCTTCAGTTCCTTCAGCTCTGCTATATCCTTTCTATATTCTTCATATTGTTCATCACTTATTTGATTCTATTTTTGGATTTCCGTTTGGTTATTTTCCACTTTATTAGCAGTTTCCTTCATTGTTTTCATCATGTGTATTCTACATTCCCTTTCTGTCATTCCTAACATTTCTTTATAGGTGGAATCCTCTGTAGTAGCTACCTCATGATCCCTTGGAGGGGTTGCTCTGGACTGGTTCTTCATGTTGCCAGGAGTTTTCTGCTGATTCTTCCTCATGACTGATTTCTTTTATCTGTTTCCTTATCCTAATTTTCCTTTCACTTCCTCCTGCTCTTTAAGTTCCCATGCCTGTGGACTAGGGTTTTGATGAATTCTTTTGGTACAGGACCAGAAGGATGAGAAGGTTGAAGAGCAAGAAGGGATTAAAGAAAGAGAAAGAAAGAAAGAAAGAAAGAAAGAAAGAAAGAAAGAAAGAAAGAAAGAAAGAAAGAAAGAAAAAATAGAGAAAGGAGAGGGGGTGGGTAAAAGGGAATATTGACAAAAAGAAGAGAGGCACAGAAAGAAGAAGACAGAGCAATATAGGTGTACAGTAGGGTACTTTGACACAATCTTCAGAAAACCCCAACCTCTGGGTGTGCCTCATTGGGTGGTTCCCTTGAGGTCAGCAGCTCTTTGCTAACCTGATTGGATACAGTACCCCACCTCCACCAACTAGAAAGGAAAGACAAAAATGCTACAAATCAAACCCAAACAAACAAATACAAAACTTTACAGGATAAAATTGGGTGAATAACCAAATAATAGGGGTAGAAACACTAGCAAAAATGAAGTTCTAATTATTGAAATAGACAGTAATGTGTGGCGCCTGTGGCTCAAGGTGTAAGGCGCCGGTCCCATATACCAGTTCAAACTCAGCCCCGGCAAACAAAAAAAGAAAATTATGGAGAAAAATATCACAAGGTTATACCCCCTACCCAGCTTAAGAAATAAGGCATGACCACTACAATTAAAGCTACCTTTGCACTTCTCCATCCCGAGGATTTCACAGTCTCAGATTTGGTCTTAATAATTTCCATGTATATCTATATACATTTACTACATATGTGTCTATTTCTAAATAATATGTAGTACTTTACATAAATAATATCATTTTGTAGGTACCTTCTGCAATTTGCTTTCCTAACTCAACATTATGCTTATGAGATTTATCCTTGTTGATGGATGTAGCTCTAATTCATTTATTTTCACTGCTATAGAGCATTCCAGGGCCTAAAGATATTGCAATTTATATCTCTGTTCTCCTATTGATCAGGTACTCTTTAATAGCTACAGTTTTAATTCTTGTTGCCAAGACACACTCCCTCTTCACGTCATGTTGAGTAACAGTTTGCTTTTGTAAACACAAAACATACCAAAAAAAGCAGGCTTCCCTGTACTAGTGATCTACAGTGAGTATGGGGTGTAAAATGTAGATTCAGTCTCTCATTTAATCAAGATCAAGTTTCTCCTTCTCTGCATTTTTGCTATTTGGGACTGGATACTTCTTTGTTGAGGGAGGAGGGGGCTGTCCTGTGCACAGGAAGATGTTTAGCAGCATCTCTGTTCTCTGTCTATTAGATACCAGTAGCACTTCCCCAGCTGTCAAAACAAAAATATCTCCAGATATTGTCAGCATCCCCAGTTGAGAACTACTGGTCAAGATGTGCTGAGAACCCGCTACATGTAAAGCACTTTAGTAGGTACTGTGGGAAGATAGAAAATGAACAAACACTGAAAAAAAAAAGTGTATTCGTTCAAAGATATGTATTGAGTACCTACCATGTGCAAAGTACACTATGCTAGGTAGGCACTGGGATTTTGGTAACCTTTCCTCAGGGAGTTCACAGTTTATTTAATGGGGTGAGGAGCAGCAGGAAACTATAAACATAAAATTATAATGCAGTACATAAAGTGCAAAGCTGGGCTGATGCTCTGCACATGGGGGAATATTTTGGAAGACCACTTACACCAGCCTGGTGTGAGAGTGGTCAGTGAAGGTTTCCTGGAAGAAGTAATGGCTTCTCTGAGCCTTAAAGAATCATTAGGAATTAGCTAGACCAAAAAGATAGAAAGCCATCCCAAGCAGAAGAACAGCATAAGCAAAATCAAAAAGTCTAGAATCACTAGATACATGCAAAGGAAATACAAGGAAGTTTGTGTTGCTGCAGTATAAATGAAAGAAAAAAGTGATTATAATTGGACTAAAAAGATGATGTATTAGTTAGGGCTTCCATAACAAAGCACTACAACCCGAGTAGCTTAAACAACAGAAATTTATTGTCTTACATTTCTGGAGGCTAGAAATCTGAGATCAAATTGTCCATAAACTTGGTTCCTTCTGAGAGATGTGAGGAAAAATCTGTTCATGCCTCTCTTCTGGGTTCTGGTGCTTTACTGGCAATCTCTGGTATTTCTTGGCATATGGAAGCATCACTCCACTTGTTGCCTTGATTTTACATGGCATTCTCCCTGTGTATGTGTCTCTGTGTCCAAATTCTCCCTTGTAATAGGACACCAATTGCATTTGATTAGGGCCCACCCTAATGATCTTAACTAATTACATGTAATGACGTTATTTCCAAATTGGAACACATTCTGAGGTACCGGGGATTAGAACTTCAACAGAAGAATTTTGGGTTACACAATTCAATTCATGATAGATGGGTGGGGGAAACAACAGAGGCCTCATGAGTCGTGTTAAAGAATTTGAGCTTTGGGCGGCGCCTGTGGCTCAGTGAGTAGGGCGCCGGCCCCATATGCCGAGGGTGGCGGGTTCAAACCCAGCCCAGGCCAAACTGCAACAAAAAAATAGCCGGGCGTTGTGGCGGGCGCCTGTAGTCCCAGCTACTAGGGAGGCTGAGGCAAGAGAATCGCGTAAGCCCAAGAGTTAGAGGTTGCTGTGAGCCGTGTGACGCCACGGCACTCTACCGAGGGTGGTACAGTGAGACTCTGTCTCTACAAAAAAAAAAAAAAAAAGAATTTGAGCTTTATCCATTAGCTAATTACAACATTTCCAGGAGCTCTGGAATTCCCTACTCCACCATTTTTGGTGACATTACTCAAATCATTTGTCATCCTTTTTATGGCTGAATAATATTCCACCATATGAATATATCACATTTTGTTTTTTCAGATGTTGATGGGCATTTGAGTTGTTTCCACACTTTGGCTTTTATGAATAATGCTACCATAAACACTCATGCATGATGTCTCTGTGAACATATGCTTTCAAAACATTTGTGTGTATACCCAGGAGTGAAATTGCTGGGTTATATGGTAACTCTATTTTTAACCTCTGCCCCAGTATGATCTGCAGGAATGTTTTGAGGGTTTGCCAGCCTGTTTTCCAAAGTGGCTGCATAATTTTACACACCCATCAACAATGTGTTGGGGTTCTAATTTCTTCATATCCTCAGTAACACTTGTTGGTATCAGTCTTTTTTATTATAGACATCCATGGGGGTGGTAAGTGGTATCTCATTGTAGCTTTGTTTTGTATTTTCCTGGTAACTAGTAATATTGAACATTTTTTCATGTGCTTACTAGCCATTGGTATATCTTCTTTTATTTTTTTTTATTTCAAAATATTAAGCAAGTACAAATGTTTTTATTGCATGGATCAATTATTTAATTCTTGAGTCATGGGTATAAGTGTGCCCATCAACCAAATAGTGTACCATTTTTGAATAAATGTCTATTCAGATCCTTTGTCCACTTTTAATTGAGTTGTTTTTTATTATTGAGTTATAAGAGGTTTTTGTATATCCTATTATGCTTTTGAAAAGAGAGAAGTTAGGTAAGAGGAAGAGAAAAGGACATTCTTAGGAGGGGAAGTCTCATGGAGTTGTATACAGACATACACAGCAGGTTTTATTATTTGACTCAAGAGGAGAGTCCAAGGCAGAGAAAAACATGCTGAATTGTATTAAGGATGGGCCCTTTAAGGTTATGGCCAAGACTAAATAATTGCAGGACTTGTTTGTTCTTTGGAGGTTGGTATTGCAGGGCTGAAAACTTTTAAGACCTGTTATCAAAGATTTATTCTGAGTAGTCATTCATTTTAATAAAAGCATCTTTCAGGGAAAGAAAGCTCATATTTACCAAGATTTGAAATCAAAAAATGGGACTCCTTGTTACAAAATGCAATGATTGCTTTTTAGTTTTATTTTCCTTTGCCCCTTTAGCAATGTTTGACATGGTTGACCACTCTTTCCTTGTTAAATTCTTCTCTACTATGGTTTCTGGAACATCATGACCTCCTTGTTCTCCCACTTTTCTGGCTATCTTACTTAATCTTCTCAGATCCCACATTTTCTGCTCATACCCTAATATTGAAGGCTTAACTGTCACATTAATTTGTTCAGAACAAGTTTTAGGGCACTAACATTTACTAGTACCTATTCTATGCACTGTTTTTTAGGAACTGAAAATACAGCAGTAAACTCTTGCATACATGGAACTTATATTCTAAGTCAGAGAAAAACAATGGCACTAATAGTAAATACATATAGCACTTACTGCTATCCTAATTACTATTCTAAGGTACTAATCTAAGAAACACAAACAAATGGACACCTGCACATAGTCTTTGCATAAATCCCATGATATAGATAATATTATTATTCTAGTTTTACAAATAAGGAAGCTGAAGCACAGAGATGTCAGATGGTCAACTCAGGATTTGAAGCCAGTTTATAACTTGAATCCATAATCTTAACTAGCACTCTACTGCCTCTGAGCAAATAAACAAACATATAATGCATGTATGTGTATGTATATATACAGGGCAAACATAAAGTTAATGTGCAATTTAACCCTAACTCACCCCATAATCAACTCTCACCTGGGCTACAGAAATAGCTTGGTTACCCTATTTCCAATCTATTTTCCACACTACTTCCAAGGTAATCTTCCTTAAATCCAAATTGGATCGTGGAGAAACCCAATGGTTCTCAGTGTTTCTCAATTGAGTCTTTTACATGACTTAAGGACTTTAACAATCTACTCTCTTTTACAGTCTTCTATCATACCACTCCTTGTTCTTGATCATTCTGCTCCCAGGCAACCTAAATGATTTGCATTTTCCTTCAAACACCATGTTCTCTCATGTACCTTCTATCCTTCCTTTATCCTCTCCAGGCTAATCCTACTTATCCTTCAGCTCAGACATGATCTCTTTTGGAAAGCCTTCCTTGCACCCCACTAGAGTGGCTGCCCCTCCTCAGTGCTCCCACTGTCCTATAACATACCACTCATTACACAGTATTCTCACTGTGTTTTCAAGTGGCTGCCTCTACCACTAAAATGTGAACTCCTTGAGAGCAGGACCTATGTCTCATTGATCTGTTTCCCTAAGGCCTACGCATGAAATAGGTTCCCTATAAAATCCAAACTGTTCCTCTGCCTGAACTCTTCTTTCCCTTATGCCTTCTTGCCCTTTGAATTTCCAAACATTCCTAAAAATTCAATTTAGTCTACACCAATTTAGTTTTTGTATGCCAAAGAGCTAGCTGATTTTTTTTTTTTCTAGGCCTGGTTCTCAACCGGGTTTGTCCTCCTTCCCAGGGGTCATTTGTCAATGTCTAGAGACATTTTTGGTTGTCACAACTAGAGGAGAGGTGATATTTGCATCTATTGCAGTGGTTCTCAACCTTCCTAATGCCGCAATGTATTTTCATTTTTGAAAAGGGGTCATGACCCACAGGTTGAGAACCGTTGATCTAGTGGGTAGAGGGCCAGGAGACTGTTAAATACCCTATAGTGCACAGGACGGCCACCCACAACAAAAACATATCCAGCCCCAAACATCAGCAGTACCAAAGCTAAGAAACCCTGCCTTTGGTTAAGCGAAGTCCTTCATATGGTGTACTTTTGAGCCTTATTTCTCTTATGCTAAATTACAGTGCTGCCGGTAAAATTCAGTCTTGTCTTCTGGAGTTTAAGATAATGGTGAAGAGGAAAAAAGGAGTCCTAAAGATAAAGTTCTTGTGGGGTAGAAGGTTTCACTTATTCTTGCTGGATGAGAAAAACACATTTGAATATAGGTTAAAACCCATATTTGGGGAAAAGTTCATTTACAAAGAGATAAGCCATTTTACAAATGGCCCAAAGGGCTTTAACTAAATTCAGAGAACACTTTAGAGCTACTATATTTGACTTAAGCTAAGCAAACTAGAAAAACTCCTGTAAAAGTGCAAAAAGAAAAGGGAAATGATAAATTTTTGAGCTATTTCTATATGCCAAATATTGTGCAAAGTGTTTTACAAGCAATATCTCTTTTTTTTTTTCCTTTTTTTTATTTCAGAGTAATATGAGGGTACAAACAATTAGGTTACAGTGTTTGCATTTGTTAGATAAGGCCCTTGTTATAGTGTGTTCCACACCCAAGAGGGGAGGCAGAAGGGGGAATTGATGTGCTCCTACTTTATGGGATCAATGTAAAGGCCTAGAGTGCATTATCTCTTTTAATAATCACAATAGCATTCTAAATTGCCACTGTTACTATCTCCACCTTACAGATGAGGAAACTGTGGCTCAGAGAAATTAGATCGCACATTAATGTGAAGAGAAGAAAGAAGAACTTAAATCCAATGTCTTTTTATTATACCATGCTAGAAAGATTCAGAGCTCAAGGCACATCAAAATCGTTCTTAAAGCAGAAGATGTCCTCTAATATTTTCAACATTTTGTTTACTCTGCCAAACTTAAAGAGATAAATCAGTTTGGCATCCACTCTGAATACAGTTAACCCTATGTTTGATTCTTCATACTTGAGTAGGACCTATCTTCATTTGGTATATTTCTATTTGGGGACACCATAGTCCAATAGGATCTTACCTGAGTTGGGAATCAAAAGGTGTGATTCTCACTATTCCCTGGTTTCTCATCTGCAAAATGATACGGTTTGATTGTGTTAATAATAGAAAATGATAAATGTGATATATCCTACATATAGACCTTTCTAATATGCATCTTCAGAGTACCTATTCATGCCAAGACTCCCCAGCCAAAGGCCTCTGGAAGTCAATCTTCCTTTCTCTCTTTCCAAAAGTACTACCACTTTCTTTATACCCCTGTGGTTCTCAATACTCTCCTTCCCCCATTCTTTGGAATGGGACACAATCTCAATAATCCAGAAAACAATCACAGGAATTCTTTTTATGTAACCAGTTATAGCACTATTGAGCTACCTTTCCTTTATAGCAGTGGTTCTCAACCTTCCTAATGTTGTGGCCCTTTAATACAGTTCCTGTGGGTCATGATCCACAGGTTAAGAACCACTCCTTTATAGAGTGTGACTATTTTCATGATATAGACTCAGAGAAAAATATGGACTGTGCAATTTTTCTGTTATTATTAACAACACCATTAACGACTATTCTAGCACCATGCATAACATTTCATAGGGATTAGGGTCATTGTAACAAGAGTGTGCATGTTCTATAATGCCTCAATTACTCAATCATCAACAGTTGCCCTAATACAAAGAGCAATCTGTGCAGATACTGTAGTGTATAGTGTGACCATTACATAACACAACCTGCATTATTAGCCTTTCTCCCACTCCATTTCTATCCATTTCAATATTGATATTACAAGCTTCATCTTAAGGATCTTGAAGTCACATCTTCACCTATCTTGATGTTGCATTACATTTTAATAAATCAGCCCAAAATTTCTCTTTCAGATTTATAAGGAGGAGCTATGTGCAAATCACCTGATCTAGGTTTAATGCTTCCTTTTCCTAAAATCTTTGTTATGGTTCTTCTGCATTCCTACTTTACAATCTTTGTTTGTTTGTTTGTTTGTTGTCACCCAGGCTAGAGTCCAGAGTGGTGTCCCCATAGCTCACTACAACCTCAAACTCTTGGTCTCAAATGACCCTCCTGCCTCAGACTCCCAAGTAGCTGTGTCTATAGGTAGGCACCACCACATTTGGCTAATTTTTCTATGTTTTGTAGAGACAAGGTCTCCCTCTTACTTAAGTTGATCTCAAATTCTTGGCCTATGTTGTCCTCCCCAAATGCTGGAATTATATGCATGAGCCACTGTGCTGGGCCCTACTTGGCAATCTTAAGGCTCTTCTTACTGTGCAGCCAAACATGTGTGAGAATGAAGGTTGACAAAAAATAAACTCCAATTAGATGTGCAGGCAGTTAGTAGGGAGCTTCAGCAAATTTGTTAAGCCTGGCACTCATTTTGAGAAAACAAATAAGTTTATTGAGAGTCCACCTTGCCCAGATACTTTTCTATTGGAAGCTCAGTAAACTTACAACTATTTCACTTCACAATGAACTGAAAAGGTGCAACAAGATTTCCAAAAGAAAGGTATTTGACTTAGAGAGTTAAAGTGAAAATTAGTCTTTATAAAAAGAAGAAGGAGGATTGGTTTCCTCTGGACTCTAACCAATGATTAGGTTGTGACAAATTTTTCACATTGATAGCTCTTCAAGAAAGCAACTCACAAACAGGTTCTTTTTAGTGTGAAACTCAGGATGTGAAGAGTAATTGTACAAGAAAGAAATAACAAGCAAGGATATCCAAATTTAATCTTTCTGTTGCTACTCTAACTATCCAGAAAAGGGAACTGGCAGAAAGCTGATGCTTCAGTTGCTCTGAAGTAGTGAGACAAATAATCAGATGGGGACTCTCCCTCCTCGCCCCCCAGAAGAAAGATTGTGCATGGACACCAAAGCAGCTAGTATACAGTAGCCTCCACTTTGCGTATGTCTTTGCCTGGGCAGATTCCCTCTCTGGGCTCAATTTTCCTAGCCTAATTTATAAGTTTGATAACAAACGGGTTATTTGGGGTCAGCATAACACTAAACAGTGGAAAAGCAAATATAAGAGACAAGATGTTCTAAACATACATAATAGTGTCATTTCTTTTGAGGAGAAATCAAATAGCAGAGAATTTTAGCTCTTCTGACTCTGAGGGAAAACAAAATGACCTTGTCATCTAGCAAGTAAGCTCCAGTTCTGAAGATTGAAGTTATTACCCACAATAAGATTTGATTCTTCCCTGTGGGAACACCTTTTCAGGGCTGCTAGAGTAATAATTGATTTTTAACTTCTCTCTCTGGACTGCCTCAGGATGAATTTTCCATGTATTCCAAAGAAGCTTTGCCCAGGGCAGCCAGCTGTGCAACTGTGGCTTATTTACCCATGCCTCTGGCATACATTCCTCTGAGTGTAAGAACTGTGGAAGGCGGCCCCACCCAGAGAGCACACAAGCCCAGCCCAGTGCAAGAGCACTTCGTGTGGGTGGAGTCTATCCAGTGCATGAATTATGACAATGCAGAAAGGGGCTGAACTGTGAAACCACCCCAGGTCTGCTTCCTCCTTCACTGTGCTTTTCTTTACTTCAATTGTTTCTGCTTTCCCCACACTACCACAGACAGGGGCAGTTATGGAAATTCCAAAAGCCCAAAAATTCTAGCTGGCACTGCCTTGTGAATTTTGGGATTTTAAAAGAAGTATACAATTTAGACACCTGTAGTTAAAAGAAAAGATTCATCAAAATGTTAACAGCAATTATTTCTGTGGAGCGAGATTACTGAAGATTTTTATTTTCCATTGTGTTTTCCTAAATTTTCTGTCATCACCATATATCTGTCTGTAGACTTTTTAAATTTCTTTTTTAATAAGATAACCTTCTGAGATGAGTCATTTTTATTTCTCCAGTGCTCTATCTCCATGCACTATAGAAGAGCCCTGAAAGTGTATAGAAAAACACTCAAGTGGGGAGTTTTCCTCTTCCAGTATTACTGTTCTTTAAAATCATGGAGACAAAGCAAAGAATGAAGATATAAATAGACTTTATCAGCAGGGCCTCAGAACGAAAATAATTCACTCTAAATGGTTCACATGAAGAGAGTTTGGAGAAGACAATTTGCACCACAGGGAGTGGTCAGGGTTACAGGAAGAAACAAGGAATAGTGAGGTTTGACTGGGAAACTGTTACCACCCCATGAGCCAAGGAATCATGGAATGAAATAAAGCTATCAGAGTCTAATGAGTGCCAGTGCTACCTTGGAGAAATTGCCCAGTGGGTACTCCGGTTGTGCATGGATATGCAGCTACTGCTACAGATGCAGTGCCGCAACAGAAAGAGCGGGAAATAAATACCCTTACCCCTCTCTGCTCCCACTAGCTAATCTCCTATTATTTCTCCTCCCTTACTAAATCCAACTGGAAACCAACAGGCAAGGGAACCAAGAATATGCAATCCATAGGGGTAAACACCCTAGTACATAAAGAGGGACTAGGAAGAATAAAAAATGGAGATAAAGAATATCTAGAATATCTAGATAAAGAATATGCTACCCCTTTTATTAAAAAAACACTTTACTGAGGTATGATTGATATGTGAAAAGCTGTAGAGATTTAACTTACACAACTTGATGAGTTTGGAGATCGAAATATACCCATGAAATTATTACCACCATCTGTGCCATAAACATATCCAATCACTTTCAAAGTTTCCTCTTTCCCTCTTTATTTTTTAGAATGCTTAACATAAGATCTATTCCATTAGCAAATTTTTAAATTTATACAATCCAGTATTGTTAACTATAGACACCATGCTGTACAGTAGATCTCTAGGACTTACTCATTTGCATAAGTGAACTTTGTACACTTTGACCAATAACTTCCCACTTTCTTCTCTCCCTATCCCCTGACAGTTACCATTCTACTCTCTGCTTCTATGAGTTTCATTATTTTGGATTCCTCATGAGTCGTATTATATAGTATTTGTGCTTCTGTGTCTCAGTTATTTCACTTACCATACAAGTAATTTCCTCCAGGTTCATCCATGTGTTACAACTGTTAGGATTTTGTTCTTGTTTAGAGATGAATAATATTCCATTGTGCATGTGTGGGAAGGTCATTACAAAAGTTTTAAGACACACAAAAGAAACAAAATCTGCATAGATGGAAACACATGAAGCACTCCCAACAATACCCATAAGCGAAGCAAGTTCAAACTCACACGGATGAATCAGAAAGGATGCTGGTGGCGATGTTTCTTACAAGAGAAATAATGATCATAACACACTCTGTCTCAAAACTTTCATGTACACACACACACACACAAACACGTAAGTTCACTACAAAACTTTTGAGACAGCGTGGACGGAGTGTGTTGTGGTCCGTTACTTTACTTCCAAGAAACACAGCTGATAGCATCCTTTCTGATTCACTCAAGCAAGTTTCAAACTTACTTGGCCCATGGGTGTTGCTGGGAGGGCATAATGTTTCCCTCCATGAGGATTTTACATTTCTTTCATGTATCTCAAAACTTTCATAATGCGAGGAGGCGGAACAAGATGGCAGCCGAGTAACAGCTACCTTGCATCTGGGCACCGTGGGTCTGGGGAGATAGGACTCCAGGCATCTCTGGCAGGTGGGATCTGCCTATCATCACCCCTAAGAGGATACAGGGAGTCAGCGAGAGACTTCTGGACCCCAAGAGGAGGACTAAAACAGTGGAAAACCAGCAAGTGGTCGCGTGTGTTCAATCCGTCTAAACCCACCCGCAACTGTAAGTTCAGTAGCAGTGACACTGCAAACCAGAAAGGCCTTACCTGTGAACTGTTTTGGTGTCTTTGGACTTGGCACTCAGCTGAACTGCCTTGGGGAGAGCCTGAGCGGGAGTGTGGAGAACTTTGGCCTTTGTCTAGGGCCCCAGTCTGAGCCGCTGAGCCAGACGGAGCTAATAGTGTTTGGCTCTGGGTCACAGGCAGCCATTGTGAGCGATCGGCCCCCGCAAGCTCTGCCCTCAGGGTTGCAGAGCTAGCATTGGGTGGGAGCTGGTAACCCAGTGACCAAGTAGCCTCAGGGTGGGGTCTGAGCCGCCTTGCAGCCCTAACCCTCGGGGGCAGAGGGAGACCAGTTTTGGTACACAGGGTAAGTGGATAGCCACTTCAGCAGTGATTCCAGCGACAAGCACTTCCCTGGGAAAGCTTCTCCTCAGCAAGTGAACAAGTTCAAAGTGCCTTTTAAGTGGGCTGAAGAGAGATTTAGGGTGTCTACATGCTGGGGTTTGAGAAACTAGCAGCCTCCAGTCGTATCAGAACTGTGATTAACATCTCATACCCCAGAAGACCACGTGTTGCCCAGACAATATTCAATAACATATACACACTGCTTTGTTTTTGGTTGTGTTTTTTTTTTTATTTTGATGTTGTTGATGTTGTTTCGTTTTTTAAGTTCAACCTTTTAAATGCAGATCATTTTTCTTTCTCAATTTTTCTAGGTTAATTATAATTTCCCATTGCTGCCTATTTCAATAATTAGAACTTCATTTTTGTTAGTGTTTCTACCGCTATTATTTGGTCCACCAATTTTATCCCATAAACTTTTCTGTTTGCTTGTTTTGGTTTGATTTATAGCATTTTTGTCTTTCCTCTCTACTTGGTGGAGGTGGGGTACTGTGTCTGATCAGGTTAGCAAAGAGCTGCTGACCTCAAGGGAACCACCCAACAGAGCACCCCCAGAAGGTGGGTTTTTTTTTTAAGGTTGTATCAAAGTACCCTACTGTACACCTATATTGCTCTGTCTCCCTCTTTCTGTGCCTCTCTTCTTTTTGTCAATATTCCTTTTACCCACCACCTCTCCTTTCTCTATTTTTCTTTTCTTTTTTTTCTTATCAATTGGTCCTCCTTTCTTTCATCCATTTTTTGCTCTTAAACCTTCTCACCCTTCTGGTCCTGTAACCTTTAGTCCACAGGCATGAGAACTTAAAGAGCAAGAGGAAGTGAAAGGAAAATTAGGGCAAGGAAACAGGTAAAAGAAATCACCCATGAGGAAGAATCAGCAGGAAACTCCAGGCAACATGAAGAACCAGTCCAGAACAACCCCGCCAAGGGACCATGAGGTAGCTACTGCAGAGGATTCCACCTATAAAGAATGTTAGGAATGACAAAAAGGGAATTTAGAATACAAATGTTGAAAACAATGAAATAAATGATGGAAACAATGAAGGAAACTGCTAATAAAGTGGAAAATAACCAAAAAGAAATTCAAAAACAGAATCAAATAAGAGATGAAAAATATGAAGAATATAAAAAGGATATAGCAGAGCTGAAGGAACTGCAACAGTCAATTAGGGAACTTAAAGATGCAATGGAAAGTATCAGCAACAGGTTAGACCATGCAGAAGAAAGAATTTCAGAGTTAGAAGACAAAGTTTTTGAGATAACTCAGATAGTAAAAGAGGCAGAAAAGAAGAGAGAGAAATCAGAACGTTCACTGTCAGAATTATGGGACTTTATGAAGCGTTCCAACATACGAGTTATAGGAATTTCAGAAAGAGAAGAAGAATGCCCCAGAGGAATGGAAGCCATACTAGAGAATATTATAAAAGAAAATTTCCCAAATATCACCAAAGATTCTGAAACACTGCTTTCAGAGGGATATCGGACCCCAGGTCACCTCAACTCTAACCGAGCTTCTCCAAGACACATTGTGATGAACCTGTCCAAAGTCAAGACAAAAGAAAAGATTCTGCAAGCTGCCAGGAGTAAGCACCAGTTGACCTACAGGGGCAAATCCATCAGAGTGACCGCAGACTTCTCTAATGAAACTTTCCAAGCAAGAAGACAATGGTCATCTACCTTTAATCTACTTACACAGAACAATTTCCAGCCCAGAATTCTGTACCCTGCTAAGCTAAGCTTCAAAATTGACGGAGAAATAAAATCATTTATGGATATACAAACATTGAGGAAATTCGTCACAACAAGACCAGCTGTACAGGAAATACTTCAAACTGTTCCACACACTGACCACCGCAATGGATCAGCAGCAAAGTAAGAACTCAGAAATTAAAGGACAGAACCTAACCTCCACACTGATGCAAAAGATAAAACTAAGCAATGGACTCTCACAAAATAAGACAAATAGAATACTACCACACTTATCAATTATCTCAATAAATGTTAATGGCTTGAATTCCCCACTGAAGAGACATAGATTGGTTGACTGGATTAAAAAACACAAGCCATCCGAGGAGGCGGAGCAAGATGGCAGCCGAGTAACAGCTTCCTTGCATCTGGGCACCGTGAGTCTGGGAATATAGGACTCCAGGCATCTCTGGCTGGTGGGATCTGCCTATCATCACCCCTGAGAGGATACAGGGAGTCAGCAAGAGACTTCTGGACCCCAAGAGGAGGACTAAAACAGTGGAAAACCAGCAAGTGGTCGCGTGTGTTCAATCCGTCTAAACCCGCCCGCAACTGTAAGTTCAGTAGCAGCGAGACTGCAAACCAGAAAGGCCTTACCTGTGAACTGTTTTGGTGTCTTTGGACTTGGCACTCAGCTGAACTGCCTTGGGGAGAGCCTGAGCGGGAGTGTGGAGAACTTTGGCCTTTGTCTAGGGCCCCAGTCTGAGCCGCTGAGCCAGACGGAGCTAATAGTGTTTGGCTCTGGGTCACAGGCAGACATTGTGAGGGATCTGCCCCGGCAAGCTCCGCCCTCAGGGTCGCAGAGCTAGCATTGGGTGGGAGCTGGTAACCCAGCGACCAAGTAGCCTCAGGGTGGGGTCTGAGCCGCCTTGCAGCCCTAACCCTCCGGGGCAGAGGGAGACCAGTTTTGACACACAGGGTAAGTGGATAGCCACTTCAGCAGTGATTCCAGCGACAAGCACTTCCCTGGGAAAGCTTCTGCTCATTAAGTGAACAAGTTCAAAGCGCCTTTTAAGTGGGCTGAAGAGAGATTTAGGGTGTCTACCTGCTGGGGTTTGAGAAACTAGCAGCCTCCAGTCGTATCAGAACTGTGATTAACATCCCATACCCCAGAAGACCACGTGTTGCCCAGACAATATTCAATAACATATACATACTGCTTTGTTTTTGGTTGTGTTTTTTTTTTTTTTTTTGGTTTCGTTGGTTTTTTTTTTTTGTTTATTTTGATGTTGTGGACTGTTGTTTTGTTTTTTAAGTTCAACTTTTTCCATACGGATCCTTTTTCTTTCTCAATTTTTCTAGGTTAATTATAATTTCCCATTGCTGCCTATTTCAATAATTAGAACTTCATTTTTGTTAGTGTTTCTACCGCTATTATTTGGTTTTTCCAGCCAATTTTATCCCGTAAAGTTTTCTGTTTGCTTGTTTTGGTTTGATTTATAGCATTTTTGTCTTTCCTCTCTACTTGGTGGAGGTGGGGTACTGTGTCTGATCAGGTTAGCTAAGAGCTGCTGACCTCAAGGGAACCACCCAAATGGGCACCCCCAGAGGGTGGATTTTTTTTAAGGTTGTATCAAAGTACCCTACTGTACACCTATATTTCTCTGTCTCCCTCTTTCTGTGCCTCTCTTCTTTTTGTCAATATTCCTTTTACCCACCCCCCTCCTTCCTCTATTTTTCTTTTTTTTTCCTTATCACTCGGTCCTCCTTTCTTTCATCCCTTTTTTGCTCTTAAACCTTCTCACCCTTCTGGTCCTGTAACCGTTAGTCCACAGGCATGAGAACTTAAAGAGCAAGAGGAAGTGAAAGGAAAATTAGGGCAAGGAAACAGATAAAAGAAATCACCCATGAGGAAGAATCAGCAGAAAACTCCAGGCAACATGAAGAACCAGTCCAGAACAACCCCGCCAAGGGACCATGAGGTAGCTACTGCAGAGGATTCCACCTATACAGAAATGTTAGGAATGACAGAAAGGGAATTTAGAATACACATGTCGAAAACAATGAAAGAAATGATGGAAACAATGAAGGAAACTGCTAATAAAGTGGAAAATAACCAAAAGGAAATCCAAAAACAGAATCAAATCAGAGATGAACGATATGAAGAATATAAAAAGGATATAGCAGAGCTGACGGAAATGAAACAGTCAATCAGGGAACTTAAAGATGCAATGGAAAGTATCAGCAACAGGTTAGACCATGCAGAAGAAAGAATTTCAGAGGTAGAAGACAAAGTTTTTGAGATAACTCAGATAGTAAAAGAGGCAGAAAAGAAGAGAGAGAAAGCAGAACGTTCACTGTCAGAATTATGGGACTTTATGAAGCGTTCCAACATACGAGTTATAGGAATTCCAGAAGGGGAAGAAGAATGCCCCAGAGGAATGGAAGCCATACTAGAGAATATTATAAAAGAAAATTTCCCAAATATCACCAAAGATTCTGACACACTGCTTTCAGAGGGATATCGGACCCCAGGTCACCTCAACTCTAACCGAGCTTCTCCAAGACACATTGTGATGAACCTGTCCAAAGTCAAGACAAAAGAAAAGATTCTGCAAGCTGCCAGGAGTAAGCGCCAGTTGACCTACAGGGGCAAATCCATCAGAGTGACCGCAGACTTCTCTAATGAAACTTTCCAAGCAAGAAGACAATGGTCATCTACCTTTAATCTACTTACACAGAACAATTTCCAGCCCAGAATTCTGTACCCTGCTAAGCTAAGCTTCAAAATTGATGGAGAAATCAAATCATTTACGGATATACAAACATTGAGGAAATTCGCCACAACAAGACCAGCTCTACAGGAAATACTTCAACCTGTTCTGCACACTGACCACCACAATGGATCAGCAGCACAGTAAGAACTCAGAAATTAAAGGACAGAACCTAACCTCCACACTGATGCAAAAGATAAAACTAAACAATGGACTCTCACAAAATAAGACGAATAGAATACTACCACACTTATCAATTATCTCAATAAATGTTAATGGCTTGAATTCCCCACTGAAGAGACATAGATTGGTTGACTGGATTAAAAAACACAAGCCATCCATCTGCTGTCTGCAGGAAACACACCTGGCTTCAAAAGACAAATTAAAGCTCCGAGTCAAGGGTTGGAAGACAATATTTCAGGCAAATGGAATTCAGAAGAAAAGAGGAGTTGCAATCTTATTTTCAGATACATGTGGATTTAAAGCAACTAAACTCAAAAAAGACAAAGATGGTCACTTTATATTGGTCAAGGGAAAAATGCAACAAGAAGACATTTCAATTCTAAATATTTATGCACCCAATTTAAATGCTCCCAGATTCTTGAAACAGACCTTACTCAGTCTGAGCAATATGATATCTGATAATACCATAATAACAGGGGACCTTAACACTCCTCTTACAGAGCTGGACAGATCCTGTAAACAGAAATTAAACAAGGATATAAGAGATTAAAGTGAGACCCTAGAACAACTGTGCTTGATAGACGCATATAGAACACTCCATCCCAAAGATAAAGAATACACATTCTTCTCATCACCCCATGGAACGTTCTCCAAAATTGATCATATCCTGGGACACAAAACAAATATCAACAGAATCAAAAGAATTGAAATTTTACCTTGTATCTTCTCAGACCATAAGGCACTAAAGGTGGAACTCAACTCTAACAAAAATGCTCGACCCCACCCAAAGGCATGGAAATTAAACAATCTTCTGTTGAATAACAGATGGGTGCAGGAAGAAATAAAACAGGAAATCATTAACTTCCTTGAGCATAACAACAATGAAAACACAAGCTACCAAAACCTGTGGGATACTGCAAAAGCAGTTTTGAGAGGAAAATTCATTGCTTTAGATGCCTACATTCGAAAAACAGAAAGAGAGCACATCAACAATCTCACAAGAGATCTTATGGAATTGGAAAAAGAAGAACAATCTAAGCCTAAACTCAGTAGAAGAAACAAAATATCCAAAATCAAATCAGAGATCAATGAATTTGAAAACAAAAGAATCATTCAGAAAATTAATGAAACAAGGAGTTGGTTTTTTGAAAAAATAAATAAAATAGATAAACCATTGGCCAGACTAACAAGGAATAGAAAAGTAAAATCTCTAGTAACCTCAATCAGAAATGATAAAGGGGAAATAACAACTGATCCCACAGAGATACAAGAGATCATCTCTGAATACTACCAGAAACTCTATGCCCAGAAATTTGACAATGTGAAAGAAATGGATCAATATTTGGAATCACGCCCTCTCCCTACACTCAGCCAGGAAGAAATAGACCTCCTGAACAGACCAATTTCAAGCACTGAGATTAAGGAAACAATAAAAAATCTTCCAACCAAAAAATGCCCTGGTCCAGATGGCTTCACTCCAGAATTCTACCAAACCTTCAAGGAAGAGCTTATTCCTGTACTGCAGAAATTATTCCAAAAAATTGAGTAAGAAGGAATCTTCCCCAACACATTCTATGAAACAAACATCACCATGATACCAAAACCAGGAAAAGACCCAAACAAAAAGGAGAATTTCAGACCATTCTCACTCATGAATATAGATGCAAAAATTCTCAACAAAATCCTAGCCAATAGATTACAGCTTACCATCAAAAAAGTCATTCATCATGATCAAGTAGGCTTCATCCCAGGGATACAAGGCTGGTTTAACATATGCAAGTCCATAAACGTTATCCACCATATTAACAGAGGCAAAAATAAAGATCACATGATCCTCTCAATAGATGCAGAAAAAGCATTTGATAAAATCCAGCATCCTTTTCTAATTAGAACACTGAAGAGTATAGGCATAGGTGGCACATTTCTAAAACTGATTGAAGCTATCTATGACAAACCCACAGCCAATATTTTACTGAATGGAGTAAAACTGAAAGCTTTTCCTCTTAGAACTGGAACCAGACAAGGTTGTCCTCTGTCACCTTTACTATTCAACGTAGTGCTGGAAGTTCTAGCCAATACAATTAGGCAAGACAAGGAAATAAAGGGAATCCAAATGGGAGCAGAGGAGGTCAAACTCTCCCTCTTTGCTGATGACATGATCTTATACTTAGAGAACCCCAAAGACTCAACCACAAGACTCCTAGAAGTCATCAAAAAATACAGTAATGTTTCAGGATATAAAATCAATGTCCACAATTCAGTAGCCTTTGTGTACACCAATAACAGTCAAGATGAGAAGCTAATTAAGGACACAACTCCCTTCACCATAGTTTCAAAGAAAATGAAATACCTAGGAATATACCTAACGAAGGAGGTGAAGGACCTCTATAAAGAAAACTATGAAATCCTCAGAAAGGAAATAGCAGAGGATATTAACAAATGGAAGAACATACCATGCTCATGGATGGGAAGAATCAACATTGTTAAAATGTCTATACTTCCCAAAGCAATCTACCTATTCAATGCCATTCCTATCAAAATACCAACATCATACTTTCAAGATTTGGAAAAAATGATTCTGCGTTTTGTATGGAACCAGAAAAAACCCCGTATAGCTAAGGCAGTTCTCTGTAACAAAAATAAAGCTGGGGGCATGAGCATACCAGATTTTAGTCTGTACTACAAAGCCATAGTGTTCAAGACAGCATGGTACTGGCACAAAAACAGAGACATAGACACTTGGAATCGAATTGAAAACCAAGAAATGAAACTAACATCTTACAACCACCTAATCTTTGATAAACCAAACAAGAACATACCTTGGGGGAAAGACTCCCTATTCAATAAATGGTGTTGGGAGAGCTGCATGTCTACATGTAAAACTGGACCCACACCTTTCCCCACTCACAAAAATTGATTCAGGATGGATAAAGGACTTAAACTTAAGGCATGAAACAATAAAAATCCTCCAAGAAAGCATAGGAAAAACACTGGAAGATATTGGCCTGGGGAATGACTTCATGAAGAAGACTGCCATGGCAATTGCAACAACAACAAAAATAAACAAATGGGACTTCATTAAACTGAAAAGCTTCTGTACAGCTAAGGAGACAATAACCAAAGCAAAGAGACAACCTACACAATGGGAAAGGATATTTGCATATTTCCAATCAGACAAAAGCTTGATAACCAGGATCTATAGAGAACTCAAATTAATCCACATGAAAAAAGCCAACAATCCCTTATATCAATGGGCAAGAGACATGAATAGAACTTTCTCTAAAGACGACAGACGAATGGCTAACAAACACATGAAAAAATGTTCATCATCTCTATATATTAGAGAAATGCAAATCAAAACAACCCTGAGATATCATCTAACCCCAGTGAGAATGGCCCACATCACAAAATCTCAAAACTGCAGATGCTGGCGTGGATGCGGAGAGAAGGGAACACTTTTACACTGCTGGTGGGACTGCAAACTAGTACAACCTTTCTGGAAGGAAGTATGGAGAAACCTCAAAGCACTCAAGCTAGACCTCCCATTTGATCCTGCGATACCATTACTGGGCATCTACCCAGAAGGAAAAAATTCCTTTTATCATAAGGACACTTGTACTAGACTGTTTATTGCAGCTCAATTTACAATCGCCAAAATGTGGAAACAGCCTAAATGCCCACCAACACAGGAACTGATTAACAAGCTGTGGTATATGTACACCATGGAATACTATTCAGCTATTAAAAAAAATGGAGACTTTACATCCTTCGTATTAACCTGGATGGACGTGGAAGACATTATTCTTAGTAAAGCATCACAAGAATGGAGAAGCATGAATCCTATGTACTCAATTTTGATATGAGGACAATTAATGACAATTATGGTTATGGGGGGAAGCAGAAAGAGGGACAGAGGGAGGGGGTGGGGCCTTGGTGTGTGTCACACTTTATGGGGTCAAGACATGATTGCAAGAGGGACTTTACCTAACAATTGCAATCAGTATAACCTGGCTTATTGTACCCTCAATGAATCCCCAACAATAAAAAAAAAAAAATTCATAATGATCCCGATACACATATATACATACATACACACACGTGGCACCCTCCCTCATCAGCAATTTTGCTTTCCTCAGTTTCAATTATCCGTGGTCACCCACAGTCCAAAAATATAAAGTGGAAAATTTCAGAAATAAATAATTCATAAGTTTTAAATTGTGTGTTATTCTGAATAGTGTGATGAAATCTCACCCTGTCCTGCTCAGTCTTGTCTGGGACGTGAATCATCTCCTTGTCCAGCACATCCATGCTGTGTACCCTGCCTGCCAATTAGTTAACCATCTGACTTATCAGATCAGTGCTTCTGTTCAATTTACCTTTATTTTAGTTAATAATGGCCTCAGAGCATAAGAGTAGTGATGTGGGCAATTCAGATTTGCCCAAGAGAAGCAATGTGTATGCTGTATTGCCAAGATCTACAGTTAGAATGAATCTTTTTTTTTCTTTCTTTTTTTTTTTTTATTATTGGGGATTCATTGAGGGTACAATAAGCCAGGTTACACTGATTGCATTTGTTAGGTAAAGTCCCTCTTGCAATCATGTCTTGACCCCATAAAGTGTGACACACACCAAGGCCCCACCCCCTCCCTCTGTCCCTCTTTCTGCTTTTCCTACCCCCCATAACCTTAATAATCATTAATTGTCCTCATATCAAAATTGAGTACATAGGATTCATGTTTCTCCATTCTTGCGATGCTTTACTAAGAATAATATCTTCCACTTCCATCCAGGTTAATACGAAGGATGTAAAGTCTCCATTTTTTTTAATAGCTGAATAGTATTCCATGGTATACATATACCACAGCTTATTAATCCATTCCTGGGTTGGTGGGCATTTAGGCTGTTTCCACATTTTGGCGATTGTAAATTGAGCTGTAATAAACAGTCTAGTACAAGTGTCCTTATGATAAAAGGATTTTTTTCCTTCTGGGTAGATGCCCAGTTATGGTATCACAGGATCAAATGGGAGGTCTAGCTTGAGTGCTTTGAGGTTTCTCCATACTTCCTTCCAGAAAGGTTGTACTAGTTTGCAGTCCCACCAGCAGTGTAAAAGTGTTCCCTTCTCTCCACATCCACGCCAGCATCTGCAGTTTTGAGATTTTGTGATGTGGGCTATTCTCACTGGGGTTAGATGATATCTCAGGGTTGTTTTGATTTGCATTTCTCTAATATATAGAGATGATGAACATTTTTTCATGTGTTTGTTAGCCATTTGTCTGTTTTCTTTAGAGAAAGTTCTATTCATGTCTCTTGCCCATTGATATATGGGATTGTTGGCTTTTTTCATGTGGATTAATTTGAGTTCTCCATAGATCTTAGTTATCAAGCTTTTGTCTGACTGAAAATATGCAAATATCCTTTCCCATTGTGTAGGTTGTCTCTTTGCTTTGGTTATTGTCTCCTTAGCTGTACAGAAGCTTTTCAGTTTAATGAAGTCCCATTTGTTTATTTTTGTTGTTGTTGCAATTGCCATGGCAGTCTTCTTCATGAAGTCATTCCCCAGGCCAATATCTTCCAGTGTTTTTCCTATGCTTTCTTGGAGGATTTTTATTGTTTCATGCCTTAAATTTAAGTCCTTTATCCATCTTGAGTCAATTTTTGTGAATGGGGAAAGGTGTGGGTCCAGTTTCAGACTTTTACATGTAGACATCCAGTTCTCCCAACACCATTTATTGAATAGGGAGTCTTTCCCCCAAGGTATGTTCTTGTTCGGTTTATCGAAGATTAGGTGGTTGTAAGATGTTAGTTTCATTTCTTGGTTTTCAATTCAATTCCAAGTGTCTATGTCTCTGTTTTTGTGCCAGTACCATGCTGTCTTGACCACTATGACTTTGTAGTGCAGCCTAAAATCTGGTATGGTGATGCCCCCAGCTTTAATTTTATTACTAAGAACTGCCTTAGCTATGCGGGGTTTTTTCTGGTTCCACACAAAATGCAGAATCATTTTCTCCAAATCTTGAAAGTATGATGTTGGTATTTTAATAGGAATGGCATTGAATAGGGAGATAGCTTTGGGAAGTATAGACATTTTAACAATGTTGATTCTTCCCATCCATGAGCATGGTATGTTCTTCCATTTATTAATATCCTCTGCTATTTCATTTCTGAGGATTTCATAATTTTCTTTATAGAGGTCCTTCACCTCCTTCGTTAGGTATATTCCTAGGTATTTCATTTTCTTTGAAACTATGGTGAAGGGAGTTGTGTCCTTAATTAGCTTCTCATCTTGACTGTTATTGGTGTACACAAAGGCTACTGAATTGTGGACATTGATTTTATATCCTGAAACATTATTGTATTTTTTGATGACTTCTAGGAGTCATGTGGTTGAGTCTTTGGGGTTCTCTAAGTATAAGATCATGTCGTCAGCAAAGAGGGAGAGTTTGACCTCCTCTGCTCCCATTTGGATTCCCTTTATTTCCTTGTCTTGCCTAATTGTATTGGCTAGAACTTCCAGCACTATGTTGAATAGTAAAGGTGACAGAGGACAACCTTGTCTGGTTCCAGTACTAAGAGGAAAAGCTTTCAGTTTTACTCCATTCAATAAAATATTAGCTGTGGGTTTGTCATAGATAGCTTCAATCAGTTTTAGAAATGTGCCACCTATGCCTATACTCTTCAGTGTTCTAATTAGAAAAGGATGCTGGATTTTATCAAATGCTTTTTCTGCATCTATTGAGAGGATCATGTGATCTTTATTTTTGCCTCTGTTAATATTTTGGTTAATGTTTATGGACTTGTGTATGTTAAACCAGCCTTGTATCCCTTGGATGAAGCCTACTTGATCATGATGAATGACTTTTTTGATTATAAGCTGTAATCTATTGGCTAGGATTTTGTTGAGAATTTTTGCATCCATGTTCATGAGTGAGATTGGTCTGAAATTCTCCTTTTTGTTTGGGTCTTTTCCTGGTTTTGGTATCAGGGTGATGTTTGCTTCATAGAATGTGTTATGAATCTTTATCTATGAAATTGTGATGAAGGAAAAAGAAATTCATTCTAGTTTCCCTGCCACAGCTCAAACCTCAAAACTTACAGCCACAGCAGGTAATGAGTACTTAATTAAGATGGAAAAGTTATCAAATTTGTGGGTGGAAGACAAGAATGTACAATGTGTTCTGACTGACAGTGATGTGCTGCTCCAGAAAGCACTGAGTCTATAGGAAGACTTCAGCAAGAGATCCTCTGAATTACATCAAGCCATTTACTGCAAGTAAGGGACGGTTACACAGATGCAGGAATAGGTTGGGACTGAAAAATATAAAATTTACTGGACAGGAAGAAGCCAAGGAAGAAGCTGCTACCACATCAGTACAGTACAATATTTTGAGAAAGAGAATGCGCATACTCAAGTAACTTTTATTGCAGTATATTATTAAAACTGTTCTATTTTATTTTTAGCTGCTAATATTAATCTCTTGTGATTAATTTATAAATTAAACTTTATTTGTGTATAGGAAAAACCATAGTATAGAAAAACCATAGGGCTTGGTAGTAGCCAAGGTTTCAGGCATCCCTAAGTGTCTTGCAACATATCCTCTGTAGATAACAGGGAAAGAGGAACTACTGTACCATGTTTTCTTTATTCATATGTCTATCCATGGACATTTAGGTTCCTTCCATGTCATGTGGCTATTGTGAACAATGCTGCAATGAACGTGGGAAGGCAAGTCTTTTCCAGATCCAGATTTCAGTTCCTCTGGCTATATACTCAGAAGTGGGATTGCTGGATCATCTGGTAGTTCTGTTTTTAAATTCTTGAGAATCTTCATACTGTTTTCCATAGTGTTTATATCACTTTATATTCCTACCAACAGCATTCAAAGATTCCCATTTTTCTACATCCTCACCAATACTTGATAACTTTTGTTATTTTATAATAGCCACCCTAACAGGTATTAGGTGATAATTCATTGTGGTTTTGACTTGTATTTCCCAGATGATTAATGATGTTGAACATCTTTTCATATACCAATAAGCCATTTGTATGTATCTGTTCAGTGTGCTCATTTTTTTTTTTTTGAGACAGAGTGTCACTCTGTTGCCCTTGGCTAAAGTGCAGTGCCATAGCCTAGCTCACAGCAACCTCAAACTCCTGGGTTCAAGCAATCCTGTTGGCCTAGCCTCCTGAGTAGCTGGGACTATAGGTGCCTGCCACAAAGCTCAGCTAAGGTTTCTATATTTTAACAAGCCACTGCACCTGGCCACTTTGCCATTTTTTTAATCAGGTTGGTTTTGCTATTAAGTTGTAGAAGTTCCTTATGTATTTTGGATATTAACCCTTTATGTATAGGTGCAAATATTTTCTTCTATTCTGTAGATTGCTTTTTTAATCTGTTGATTTTTTTCCCTTTGCTGTGTGGAAGCTTTTTCGTTTGTTGTAGTCCCACTTGTTTATTTTTTCTTTTGTTGCCTATATTTTTGTTGGCTTATCCAAGAAATTATTGCCAAGACTAATGTAAAAAAGCTTTTTCCCTGTTTTCTCCTAGGAGTTGGACAGTTTCAGGCTTTGTGTTTAAGTCTTTGATCCACTTTGAGTTGATTTTTGTGTGTGGTGTAAGATAAGGGTCCAATTTCATTCTTTTGCATATGGATATCCTGTTCATCCACACTATTTATTGAAGATTCAGTGTATCCCCTTTTGCCACTCAGAAGCTATTCCTTCCCTTTGTGTAAAAGAAGAACTCTCATCTCCAACACAGAAGAGACACAAAATTCTATGAGCCACCACATTGTTATGAGTGTTGATTCAATTATATTCCTATCTGGAACCTATGTAATCTTAGCCACCATCAGAATGTTCATCAAAGAAGTAAGGAAAGGAAAGTGAGAATAAGAAATAGTTGGTTAACATAAAATATGCATAGTTGGGGAACTGCCTATCATCACTCCTATGAGGATACAGGGAGTCAGCGAGAGACTTCTGGACCCCAAGAGGAGGACTAAAACAGTGGAAAACCGGCAAGTGGTCGCGTGTGTTCAACCCGTCTAAACCCGCCCACAACTTCCACAGGCACGAGAACTTAAAGAGCAAGAGGAAGTGAAAGGAAAATTAGGGCAAGGAAACAGATAAAAGAAATCACTCATGAGGAAGAATCAGCAGAAAACTCCAGGCAACATGAAGAACCAGTCCAGAACAACCCCGCCAAGGGACCATGAGGTAGCTACTGCAGAGGATTCCACCTATACAGAAATGTTAGAAATGACAGAAAGGGAATTTAGAATACACATGTTGAAAACAATGAAAGAAATGATGGAAACAATGAAGGAAACTGCTAATAAAGTGGAAAATAACCAAAAGGAAATCCAAAAACAGAATCAAATCAGAGATGAACGATATGAAGAATATAAAAAGGATATAGCAGAGCTGAAGGAAATGAAACAGTCAATCAGGGAACTTAAAGATGCAATGGAAAGTATCAGCAACAGGTTAGACCATGCAGAAGAAAGAATTTCAGAGGTAGAAGACAAAGTTTTTGAGATAACTCAGATAGTAAAAGAGGCAGAAAAGAAGAGAGAGAAAGCAGAACGTTCACTGTCAGAATTATGGGACTTTATGAAACGTTCCAACATACGAGTTATAGGAATTCCAGAAGGGGAAGAAGAATGCCCCAGAGGAATGGAAGCCATACTAGAGAATATTATAAAAGAAAATTTCCCAAACATCACCAAAGATTCTGACACACTGCTTTCAGAGGGATATCGGACCCCAGGTCGCCTCAACTCTAACCGAGCTTCTCCAAGACACATTGTGATGAACCTGTCCAAAGTCAAGACAAAAGAAAAGATTCTGCAAGCTGCCAGGAGTAAGCGCCAGTTGACCTACAGGGGCAAATCCATCAGAGTGACCTCAGACTTCTCTAATGAAACTTTCCAAGCAAGAAGACAATGGTCATCTACCTTTAATCTACTTAAACAGAACAATTTTCAGCCCAGAATTCTGTACCCTGCTAAGCTAAGCTTCAAAATTGATGGAGAAATCAAATCATTTACGGATATACAAACATTGAGGAAATTCACCACAACAAGACCAGCTCTACAGGGAATACTTCAACCTGTTCTGCACACTGACCACCACAATGGATCAGCAGCAAAGTAAGAACTCAGAAATCAAAGGACAGAACCTAACCTCCACACTGATGCAAAAGACAAAACTAAGCAATGGACTCTCACCAAATAAGACGAATAGAATACTACCACACTTATCAATTATCTCCATAAATGTTAATGGCTTGAATTCCCCACTGAAGAGACATAGATTGGCTGACTGGATTAAAAAACACAAGCCATCCATTTGCTGTCTGCAGGAAACACACCTGGCTTCAAAAGACAAATTAAAGCTCCGAGTCAAGGGTTGGAAGACAATTTTTCAGGCAAATGGAATTCAGAAGAAAAGAGGAGTTGCAATCTTATTTTCAGATACATGTGGATTTAAAGCAACTAAAGTCAAAAAAGACAAAGATGGTCACTTTATATTGGTCAAGGGAAAACTACAACAAGAAGACATTTCAATTCTAAATATCTATGCACCAAATTTAAATGCTCCCAGATTCTTGAAACAGACCTTACTCAGTCTGAGCAATATGATATCTGATAATACCATCATAACAGGGGACTTTAACACACCTCTTACAGAGCTGGACAGATCCTCTAAACAGAAATTAAACAAAGATATAAGAGATTTAAATGAGACCCTAGTACAATTATGCTTGATAGACGCATATAGAACACTCCACCCCAAAGATAAAGAATATACATTCTTCTCATCACCCCATGGAACATTCTCCAAAATTGATCATATCCTGGGACACAAAACAAATATCAACAGAATCAAAAGAATTGAAATTTTACCTTGTATCTTTTCAGACCATAAGGCACTAAAGGTGGAACTCAACTCTAACAAAAATGCTCGACCCCATCCAAAGGCATGGAAATTAAACAATCTTCTGTTGAATAACAGATGGGTGCAGGAAGAAATCAAACAGGAAATCACTAACTTCCTTAAGCATAACAACAATGAAGACACAAGCTACCAAAACCTGTGGGATACTGCAAAAGCAGTTTTGAGAGGAAAATTCATCACTTTAGATGCCTACATTCGAAAAACAGACAGAGAGCACATCAACAATCTCACAAGAGACCTTATGGAATTGGAAAAAGAAGAACAATCTAAGCCTAAACTCAGTAGAAGAAAAGAAATCTCCAAAATCAAATCAGAGATCAATGAAATTGAAAACAAAAGAATCATTCAGAAAATTAATGAAACAAGGAGTTGGTTTTTTGAAAAAATAAATAAAATAGATAAACCATTGGCCAGACGAAATAGAAAAGTAAAATCTCTAGTAACCTCAATCAGAAATGATAAAGGGGAAATAACAACTGATCCCACAGAGATACAAGAGATCATCTCTGAATACTACCAGAAACTGTATGCCCAGAAATTTGACAATGTGAAGGAAATGGATCAATATTTGGAATCACACCCTCTCCCTAGACTTGGCCAGGAAGAAATAGACCTCCTGAACAGACCAATTTCAAGCACTGAGATCAAAGAAACAATAAAAAAGCTTCCAACTAAAAAATGCCCTGGTCCAGATGGCTTCACTCCAGAATTCTATCAAACCTTCAAGGAAGAGCTTATTCCTGTACTGCAGAAATTATTCCAAAAAACTGAGGAAGAAGGAATCTTCCCCAACACATTCTATGAAGCAAACATCACCCTGATACCAAAACCAGGAAAAGACCCAAACAAAAAGGAGAATTTCAGACCAATCTCACTCATGAATATAGATGGAAAAATTCTCAACAAAATCCTAGCCAATAGATTACAGCTTATCATCAAAAAAGTCATTCATCATGATCAAGCAGGCTTCATCCCAGGGATGCAAGGCTGGTTCAACATACGCAAGTCCATAAACGTTATCCACCATATTAACAGAGGCAAAAATAAAGATCACATGATCCTCTCAATAGATGCAGAAAAAGCATTTGATAAAATCCAGCATCCTTTTCTAATTAGAACACTGAAGAGTATAGGCATAGGTGGCACATTTCTAAAACTGATTGAAGCTATCTATGACAAACCCACAGCCAATATTTTACTGAATGGAGTAAAACTGAAAGCTTTTCCTCTTAGTACTGGAACCAGACAAGGTTGTCCTCTGTCACCTTTACTATTCAACATAGTGCTGGAAGTTCTAGCCAATACAATTAGGCAAGACAAGGAAATAAAGGGAATCCAAATGGGAGCAGAGGAGGTCAAACTCTCCCTCTTTGCTGACGACATGATCTTATACTTAGAGAACCCCAAAGACTCAACCACAAGACTCCTAGAAGTCATCAAAAAATACAGTAATGTTTCAGGATATAAAATCAATGTCCACAAGTCAGTAGCCTTTGTATACCCCAATAACAGTCAAGAGGAGAAGCTAATTAAGGACACAACTCCCTTCACCATAGTTTCAAAGAAAATGAAATACCTAGGAATATACCTAACGAAGGAGGTGAAGGACCTCTATAAAGAAAACTATGAACTCCTCAGAAAGGAAATAGCAGAGGATATTAACAAATGGAAGAACATACCATGCTCATGGCTTGGAAGAATCAACATTGTTAAAATGTCTATACTTCCCAAAGCAATCTACCTATTCAATGCCATTCCTATCAAAGTACCTACATCGTACTTTCAAGATTTGGAAAAAATGATTCTGCGTTTTGTATGGAACCGGAAAAAACCCCGTATAGCTAAGGCAGTTCTTAGTAACAAAAATAAAGCTGGGGGCATCAGCATACCAGATTTTAGTCTGTACTACAAAGCCATAGTGCTCAAGACAGCATGGTACTGGCACAAAAACAGAGACATAGACACTTGGAATCGAATTGAACACCAAGAAATGAAACTAACATCTTACAACCACCTAATCTTCGATAAACCAAACAAGAACTTACCTTGGGGGAAAGACTCCCTATTCAATAAATGGTGTTGGGAGAACTGGATGTCTGCGTGTAAAAGACTGAAACTGGACCCACACCTTTCCCCACTCACAAAAATTGATTCAAGATGGATAAAGGACTTAAATTTAAGGCACGAAACAATAAAAATCCTCCAAGAAAGCATAGGAAAAACACTGGAAGATATTGGCCTGGGGGAAGACTTCATGAAGAAGACTGCCATGGCAATTGCAACAACAACAAAAATAAACAAATGGGACTTCATTAAACTGAAAAGCTTCTGTACAGCTAAGGTGACGATAACCAAAGCAAAGAGACAACCCACACAATGGGAAAGGATATTTGCATATTTTCAATCAGACAAAAGCTTGATAACCAGGATCTATAGAGAACTCAAATTAATCCACATGAAAAAAGCCAACAATCCCTTATATCAATGGGCAAGAGACATGAATAGAACTTTCTCTAAAGACGACAGACGAATGGCTAACAAACACATGAAAAAATGTTCATCATCTCTATATATTAGAGAAATGCAAATCAAAACATCCCTGAGATACCATCTAACCCCAGAGAGAATGGCCCACATCACAAAATCTCAAAACTGCAGATGCTGGCGTGGATGTGGAGAGAAGGGAACACTTTTACACTGCTGGTGGGACTGCAAACTAGTACAACCTTTCTGGAAGGAAGTATGGAGAAACCTCAAAGCACTCAACCTAGACCTCCCATTCGATCCTGCAATCCCATTACTGGGCATCTACCCAGAAGGAAAAAAATCCTTTTATCATAAGGACACTTGTACTAGACTGTTTATTGCAGCTCAATTTACAATCACCAAAATGTGGAAACAGCCTAAATGCCCACCAACCCAGGAATGGATTAACAAGCTGTGGTATATGTATACCATGGAATACTATTCAGCCATTAAAAAAAATGGAGACTTTACATCCTTTGTATTAACCTGGATGGAAGTGGAAGACATTATTCTTAGTAAAGCATCACAAGAATGGAGAAGCATGAATCCTATGTACTCAATCTTGATATGAGGACAATTAATGAGAATTAAGGTTATGGGGGGGTGCAGAAAGAGGGATGGAGGGAGGGGGGTGGGGCCTTAGTGTGTGTCACACTTTATGGGGGCAAGACATGATTGCAAGAGGGACTTTGCCTAGCAATTGCAATCAGTGTAACTGGCTTGTTGTACCCTCAATGAATCCCCAACAATAAAAAAAAGAAAGAAAAAAAAATATGCATAGTTATTTCAGTCCCAAATTACTGAGAAACTAGTTAGTATTTCCTCATCCCCCTTCCCCCATACACATAAGGAATCGGCTCTCCTCTCTATACAGTCCTTCTACCAAACACTGCTGGGGCAGTTTCCAGATAAGCTAGTGGTGAGCCTCCTCTGAATCCACATTCTCATCTGTTCCAAGTCCACAAGGAGAGTTAAACTCAACATAGCAACCAGCAGTGCATCTTACAAGGGTATATGTGAAACTTGGTAAACAGTTTGTGAAGCTAGTGAATGATGCCCCATGATCATATCAATGTACACGGCTATGATTTAATAAAAAAAAAAAAAGGAAAAAAAAAACTCAACATAGCATGAATTAGAGAGAAACAAGGCCTGGCCCCCAAAAAGAGGCTATACACCAAAGGAGTCATAAGACCTCACTAGTCTGTATAAATAATAGTAAAGAAAGAATGTACAGGAGTGAGTTCTGAGGGTTTTGACCAAGGGGGAGAAATGGATTCATTGAAACAGGTTAGTCATCCGGAATTCAAAACTCAAAGTTTAAGCACTAGGGTATGTTGGAAAGTCTGTTAAATGGGCTAATTAAAACTTTGGCTCAATGATGACCTACAATTATTGAAGTCGAAATGCCTAAACTTCTCTGACACTCTGTGGAATAAGGAATCCAAAAGTTCAGGGAAATGGATATAATGGAATGAATCTATGTACAAACTGCTTAGCTGCCCCCTAACCATACCTCCTGGGAAGACACAGACAATACTCCCTTCACTAAGGCATTTTTTTAAGCATAAATGTTCTTCATCCTCTTCCCTCCCAATCCTTAGCAATTTCGTCTGAAAACCATTAATTAGGTGGAGGTAGAACAAAGGAGGCATCTGAAGGCCAGAGTGTTAGAGTCTGAGTAGAGCAGAAAAGTATGGAATAGGGCTATGGAGCTTAAGCAGGTTGTAGAGGGCACCCATGCAGGTGTGGAAGACATAACACATGTGGGTAACCTAGCATGCAGTGGCAAATCCTAAGCAAGGAAAAGAGAGAATTCATGCATCGGAGTAAGCTGTCAGGGAGTACAAGCACCCAGGTAGACTTAGGAGAGTGCCCATGCTAGAGAGCAGTCCAGCATGGGAATTTACAGCAAGATCAGAGAAAGGAGGACATCCCTTAGGAGAAGTGGCTTGGCATGGGCTTGTCAGAGTGTGTAGATGATGAGGAAAGCACCTACATGGAGTGAAGGTGACTGCCTGATGTACAGAATCAGAGCCCAAGCAGAGTGAAAAAGACATCCTTCCCAAATGGGTGGCCTGAGAACAGGATATCAGAACCTAAGTGAGGTTAGGAGAATGTCCATACTGGAGCACAACCCAGAATGCAAAGTCAGAGCTGAGCAGAGTGAGGAAAGCTTTCAAACAGTGATTCAACCTGATATGTGGTAGCGGAGCCCAAGTGGAGTGAAAAGGATGTCCATGAAGGGAGACAGACTCACATGGGGCATCAAATCCTGAGCAAGGTGAAGAGTTCACCTATGAAGTGAGGTGGAAGCCTAAAATGTGGTGTCAGAGCCTGATCAGGGCAAGGAAGGTATACAAGAAGTGCTAAGACCCAACATGGGATGTCAGAGTCCAAGGAGAAAGAGAAGTGTACCTGTAAGGGTAGAGACTTCCCTGTACAAGGTATGACAGCCCGAGTGAGATGAGGAAGGCTTCCATGCAGGTCAAGAAGCAGCCTAGATCAATCAGGGTGTTTGCACCCAAACAGGGTGAGGACGATGTCTCCAAGGAGAGGCTCCTTGGTGTATGATGTCAGAGCCCAAGCAATGTAAGAATGGCATTCATGTTGGAAGAAGGGCAGCCTTGCATTGAGGAGTCAGAGCCTGAGCAGGGAAGAGTGAAGAGGGCATCCTTGGAAAGGGATGGCCTGGCTGGGCATGGTGACCCATGCCTGTAATAGAACTCTAGGAGACCAAGGCAGGTGGATTGCCTGAGCTCAGGAGTTCGAGACCAGCCTGAGCAAGAGAGAGAAACTCCATCTTTAAAAAAAAAAAAAAAAAATAGTTGGGCATTGTGGCAGGCACCTGCAGTCCCACATACTCATGAGGCTGAGGCAAGATGATCACTTGAGCCCAAGTTTTTGAGATTGTTGTGAGCTATGACACTACAGCACTCGACCCCAGGGTGACTGAGACTCTGTCTCAAAACAAAAACAAAAACAAAAAAGTGAAGGGATGGCCTGGCATGGAGTTTCAAAACCCACAAAGCATGCCTGAGCTCAGGAGTTTGAGACCAGCCTGAGCAAAAGCAAGACCTTATCTTTACAAAAAAAAAAAAAGAAGAAAGAAAAACTAGCTGGGTATTTTGGCCAGTGCCTATAGTCCCAGCTACTCGGGAGGCTGAGGCTCAAGCTCAAAGAGTTTGAGGTTGTTGTGAGCTATGATGCCACAGCACTCAACCCAGTGAGACACAGTGAGATTCTGTCTTAAAAACACACACACACACACACACACACACACACACGACAGTTAAGAGGGTATCTACACAGTGGAGGTGGAGTGAGGATGGGCAGTGTGCAGCATCAGAGACTAAGTAGGACAGAGTGAGAATCCTTACCCAAAAAAAAAAAAAAAATATATATATATATATATATTTGTATGTATATATACATACATACAAATATCCTGGTATGGAGTGTCAGCAGCCAAGAAGGATAAGGAAGACATCTATGCAGAGGGGTGACCCGACATCAGGTTGAAGCCAAAGTGGAGTTAGGAAGATATCTCCATAGATGAAGGGGTAGTGGAAATATAAATTAATTACACAGAAGGGAGCCCCATCAAATCATTAGGGATAACTGAAACCAAGTTTCTTACTGTCAGACAGAGAAGGGAGTTACCTGTATGGTAAGGGATAAAAAAACAAAACAAGCTTGGGTGGCGCCTGTGGCTCAAGGAGTAGGGGGTGGTGGGTTCAAACCCGTCCCTGGCAAAACTTTAAAAAAAAAAATAAAAACAAGCTCTCTCTCTCTACTCCATTGTGGTTAGTCCTGTTTGTCACCATGTCCTCTCATAAGACTTTCAGAGTAAGTGGTTTCTGGCCAAGAAACAAAAACAAAATCATCCCATTTCCCAGTGGATTTAAATGAAAACTGGTAATAAAATCAGGTGCAACTCGAAGAGGAGACACTGGAGAAGAACCAAGCTGGGTCACACGATATGGCACATACTTATGCTGTATCACAGTCACTATCATGGTCACTATCATCTTACCATATCAAGTTGGACAGTTGGCCAGGTTTCATTGGGATAATGAGTTTTCTCTTTGTTTATTTGCTCCTCGCTAATAAGCTGGTGCAGTAATAAATATGTGAGACCTTTTGTTTGAAAAAAACTTTATGATATTAGATTGAAATTGGAGGTATCAGTGAGAACTTGTGATTTTCAATATAAAAACAAATGTAGTAAGACATTTATACTCTACTCTTAATAGTAAGTGTTCTACATTGTATATCAAACCAGCACATTGTACCCCATAAATGCATTAATTTACACAGTTATGATTTAATAAAAAAATTTAAAAAACAAACGTAGATGCGAAAGTGCATATATGTGTATACATATACATACACACACACACACACTGTCCTATGTATATTTCCCAGCTTTTTCTGGTGATAGAACCTAGGATCCATAACACCCTAGTAACAGCAATCACACTTATCATCCAGATCTTGGTTTCTCAATATTATTCTCTGCTAAAAGAAAGCAGACTTCCTAGCAGAAATGGCTGACTATACAGCTGAGATAGGAAAATGATAAGATGAGCCTGGAATATCTTTTAGTGTTAGAAAACATGGAAGCAAGAAAATGCTGAAGAATGATAGAGGCACTTCAAAAGGACAAATAAACCAACTTGAAGGGGCTCCCACAGGCCAAATTAGTGACAATTTGTGCATCAGATTAATAATAATAACAAGTTATTGAATAAAATAGGAAGCCATGAGTCCATACCAATACACATGCTCCTCAACTTGGGGGTCATGTCCCAATAAACCCCTTGTAATTTGAAAATATCATAAATTGAAAACTCATTTAATACATTTAACCTACCAAACATCATATCTTAGCCTAGCCTACCTTAAATTTGCTCAGAACACTTACAATTAACCTATAGTTGGGCAAAATCATCTAACATAAAGACTATTTCATAATTAAGTATTGAATACTTTTACACATATTTTGTAAATATGATAAGATACAAAACAAATTGCTGGGAGGGAGACAAGATGGCGGACTGAAGCCAGCTTTCAACAGAGGCTCCCGTCCAGAAGGAGAGTTAAGGGACAGGAATTTAGTAAGTATCCTGGTGGACTTGAGCCACACCAAGAAAGAAGGTTGAAGAACGCACATCAACACCGCTGAGGCAAGCTGTGATCACAAGGACGCAAACAAAAGGTACAAAATCCACCACCAAGCGGACGGGAGTCCCCCTCCCCCATGAGACCGGCTCAAGAGCCCCACAATTAAACAAACGGGCAGAAATTAAAGGCCCTCCCACTACACTCCACGGGAGAGACCTTCTAAAAACTGGACCTACCTCCCCTACTGGGGTGCCGTGGCGTTCTCCTGCCAGGCATAAAACTGAATAAAACTTTAAAAATCCTTTGCCGGCAACCCTGAATCCCCAACACTCCCCTCCCGCCCATTGAGGTCTGGAGGCCTGTCCCCCAGGAGTTCGGATTCTTGAGTGATTTCTCAAGGGGAGTGGACAGTCCCCGAGTTGCAACTGGTCAGCATTGCAGTTGCTCTGAGGCACACGAGTGAGGAGAGGGCACCGGGCTGAGTGGGAGTCACGCCTCGGCGGCACTTCCCTGTGGTGCGGTGCAGCAGCCCTCCCCATGCATCAATACAGCCAGACATAAAACTGAATGAAACTCTAGCTTCCCCCCCACTCTCACTCGGGGTCTGGGGGCTTGTCCCCCAGGAGTTCGGATCCTTGGGTGATTTCTCAAGGGGAGCGCACAGTACCCCCTTGAGCTGCGTCAGGTCAGCGCTGACTCTGAAACACGTGAGCGAGGAGAGGGCACTCTGCTGAGGGGAAGTCAAGCCTTGGCGGCACTTCCCTGCGGTGCGGTGCAGCAGCCCTCCCCGGGCAACAATACGGCTGGGCATAAAACTGAATGAAACTCTAGCTTCCCCCCCCCACTGCCATTCGGTGTCTGGGGGCCTGTCCCCCAAGAGTTCGGATTCTTGGGGGATCTCTCGAGGGGTGTGGACACAGCATAAACTGCGGCTGCTCAGTGCTGACTCTGGGGCGCGAGACAGAGGAGAAAAGGGTTGGCTGAGTGCCCACACCAGAGCGGCAGTTCCCCGGAGGCAGAGCAACAGCTGTTTTTTCTTTAACGGCAGAACGGCTCACTTCTGGATATTCTGAGGCCACACCCCCTGTCTCCCTGGGCAACCAGAGGAGGCCAATGGTGAGCCGAGGATTTCCTGACACTGCTCACAAACCCGGGAAGCTTCCAGGGCGGGGCCGACCCAGAGAGGTGATCGGACGCAAACCTTCAGCAGCAAAGAGGACACAAACCTCCAGCAGCAAAGACATTTGAACTCAGAACAGCCCGTCTTCTGTAGGCGATTTCAGCAGGAACAGAGACAGAACCCCGCAAAGTTGTCTGTTCTGTTCTGTTCTGTTCTGTTAACAGCATCCATCAGGGATGGGGCTAAGCCTGAGTGAACACCTCCTTCCCATCACCTGCATCAAGCACTCAAAGATGTCAGGCCCCATCTCCTCCTGCTAAATAGCTGCAGTCTTCAGGGGCCTGGCAGACTTCCTTGCGATTCAGGCAGGTGCAAACACCTGGAGTGTCTGTTCACTGCAGGCAACTGGGTTAGCCATCTGCAGAGATACCAGTGACTGGGTCCGATGGAGGGGCAAAGTGGGGAAGGAGACGTCAACCTTCCCAGACTGCTCTGTTTGCTGGGTGGCTCCTCCTGACTCCACGCTGCACTGGAATGAGCCGTGTCAGAGGAATCATCAGGCCCCTGTGATCCAGTTCCCAGAGACTTCTTCAACTCTCCCACCTGAGACAGGTGCCAATTGAGACAGTTGATTTGGACCTTTTGAACTGGGCTAATAGACTGAGGACTTTTCAGGCGGTGCCCTGGGTGTGCGGTTGTAGGAAGGTTTGATTCTCCTTTTCCAACTGGGGCCAGAGGGGGGCAGGCGGGGTGACTTAATTGCTGATTTTTCCACACAGCTGAGACTTCAAGCCAGAGTAGAAGTTGCAATAGGATCAAACAGAAACCAGCTGAAAACAAGACAGAACAACTTAGCTCCACCACACAAGACAGGGCCCCAGTTTCTCAGGCCACAACACTGTACGGGCCCTTGATAAAGCCCCAGGGGAAAAATCAAAGGGAGTAAAATAACCATGGGTGGAATCAGCGGAAAAACTCTGGTAACATGAATAACCAGAATAGATCAACCCCCCCCCAAGAAAAGATACGGCAGATGTGATTGAAGATCCCATTCATAAACAACGGGCTGAGATGTCAGAAATCAAATTCAGAATTTGGATTGCAGACAAGATTAATAAAATGGAATTAGGAATTCGAGGAGAAAGTCAAAAGTTGTCTCAAGAATTTAACAAATTTAAAGACAAAACCACCAAAGACTTAGACACACTGAAGCAAGAATTTACAGCCCTCAAAGATATGAAAAATACAGTAGAATCCCTCAGCAACAGAATGGAGCAAGCAGAAGAAAGGATTTCTGACATTGAAGATAAAGTCTTCGAACGCTCCCAATCTCTCAAAGAGGAAGAGAAATGGAGAGCAAAAACAGATTACTCACTCAGAGAGCTCTCAGATAATTCGAAAAAAAGCAATATACGAATTATTGGGATTTCTGAGAATGATGAAGTGGCCTCGAAGGGCACAGAGGCCCTTCTGCATGAAATTATGAAAGAAAATTTTCCAGACATGCCTAGAGAATCTGAAATTCAGATAGCAGACAGCTTCAGAACCCCAGCACGATTCAACCCCAATAAGTCATCCCCCAGACATATCATAATTAGCTTCACTAAAGTTAACATGAAAGAGAAGATTCTCAAAGCAGCCTGGCGAAAGAAAACTATTACGTACAAAGGTAAGAATATTAGAATAACTGCAGATCTCTCTGCTGAAACTTTTCAAGCCAGAAGAGGGTGGTCATCAACTTTTAATCTCCTAAAGCAAAATAACTTTCAACCCAGGATCTTGTATCCAGCTAAACTGAGTTTCATCTATGATGGAGAAATTAAATACTTCAATGACATTCATATGTTGAAAAAATTTGCCATAAGTAAACCAGCTCTTGAGGATATTTTCAGACCTATCCTCCACAATGACCAACCCAATCCTATACCACAAAAGTAAACTCACTCAGAAACTTTGGATCAAACTCCAACTTCCACACTGGCGAAAGGATTAAAAATGTCCACTGGACCTTTGAAAAACTCGATACCCAAAATTCCACCAGACTTATCAATACTCTCCATCAATGTGAATGGCTTAAACTGTCCTCTAAAGAGGCATAGGTTAGCTGACTGGATACAAAAACTCAAGCCAGATATTTGTTGCATACAAGAGTCACATCTTAACTTAAAAGACAAATACAGATTCAGGGTGAAAGGATGGTCACCCATATTTCAGGCAAATGGTAATCAGAAAAAAGCAGGTGTTGCAATTTTATTTGCAGATACAGTAGGCTTTAAACCATCAAAAGTAAGGAAGGACAAGAATGGTCACTTCATATTTGTTAAGGGTAATACTCAACATGATGAGATCTCAATTATTAATATCTATGCACCCAACCAGAATGCACCTCAATTTATAAGAGAAACTCTAACAGACATGAGTAACTTGATTTCCTTCAGCTCCATAATGGTCAGAGATTTCAACACTCCTTTGGCAGTGTTGGATCGATCCTCCAGCAAGAAGCTGAGCAAAGAAATCTTAGATTTAAACCTAACCATCCAATATTTAGATTTAGCAGACATCTACAGAACATTTCATCCCAACAAAACTGAATACACATACTTCTCATCAGCCCATGGAACTTACTCCAAAATTGACCACATTTTAGGTCACAAGTCTAACCTCAGTAAATTTAAAGGAATAGAAATTATTCCATGCATCTTCTCGGACCATCATGGAATAAAACTTGAATTGAATAAAAACAGGAATCTGCTACTCATACAAAAACATGGAAGTTAAATAACCTTATGCTGAATGATAGCTGTGTCAGAGATGAGATTAAGAAAGAAATCACCAATTTTTTGGAACAAAACGACAATGAAGACACAAACTATCAGAACCTCTGGGACACCGCAAAGGCAGTTCTAAGAGGGAAATTTATAGCGCTGCAAGCCTTCCTCAAGAGAACGGAAAGAGAGGAAGTTAACAACTTAATGGGACATCTCAAGCAAGTAGAAAAAGAAGAACTTTCCAACACCAAATCCAGTAGAAGAAAACAAATAACCAAAATTAGAGCAGAATTAAATGAAATTAAAAACAAAAAATAATACAACAGATCAATAAATCAAAAAGCTGGTTTTTTGAAAAGGTCAATAAAATAGATAAACCTCTGGCCAACCTAATCAGAAAAAAAAGAGTAAAATCTCTAATATCATCAATCAGAAACAACAAAGACGAAATAACAACAGACTCATCAGAAATCCAAAAAATCCTTAATGAATATTACAAGAAACTTTATTCTCAGAAATATGAAAATCTGAAGGAAATTGACCAATACTTGGAAGCACGCCACCTTCCAAGACTTAACCAGAATCAAGTGGAAATGTTGAATAGACCCATATCAAGTTCAGAAATAGCATCAACTATACAAAACCTCCCTAAAAAGGAAATCCCGGGACCAGATGGTTTCACGTCAGAATTCTTCCAAACCTTTAAAGAGGAATTAGTACCTATATTACTCAACCTGTTCCAAAATGTAGAAAAAGAAGGAAGACTACCCAACACGTTCTATGAAGCAAACATCACCCTGATCCCCAAACCAGGAAAAGACCCAACAAGAAAAGAAAATTATATACCAATATCACTAATGAATATAGATGCAAAAATATTCAACAAGATCCTAACAAACAGAATCCAGCAACACATCAAACAAATTATACATCATGACCAAGTTGGTTTTATCCCAGGGTCTCAAGGCTGGTTCAATATACGTAAATCTATAAATGTAATTCAGCACATAAACAAATTAAAAAACAAAGACCGTATGATTCTCTCAATTGATGCAGAAAAAGCTTTTGATAATATCCAGCATCCCTTCATGATCAGAACACTCAAGAAAATTGGTCTAGAAGGGACTTTTCTTAAACTGATAGAGGCCATCTACAGCAAACCCACAGCCAATATCATATTGAATGGAGTTAAATTGGAATCATTTCCACTCAGATCAGGAACCAGATAAGGCTGCCCATTGTCTCCATTGCTTTTCAACATTGTAATGGAAGTTTTAGCCACCGCAATTAGGGAAGAAAAGGCAATCAAGGGTATCCATATAGGGTCAGAAGAGATCAAACATTCACTCTTCGCAGATGATATGATTGTGTAGTTGGAAAACGTTAGGGACTCTACTACAAAACTCCTAGAAGTGATCAAGGAATACATCAGCGTCTCAGGTTACAAAATCAACATCCATAAATCGGTAGCCTTTATATACACCAACAACAGTCAATTTGAAAAAGCAGTTAAGGACTCTATCCCATTCACAGTAGTGCCAAAGAAGATGAAATATTTGGGAATTTACCTAACAAAAGATGTGAAAGATCTCTATAAAGAGAACTATGAAACTCTAAGAAAAGAAATAGCTGAAAATGTTAACAAATGGAAAAACATACCATGCTCATGGCTGGGAAGAATCAACATTATCAAAATGTCCATACTACACAAAGCAATATATAATTTCAACGCACTCCCTATTAAAGCTCCACTGTCATATTTTAAAGATCTTGAAAAAACAATACTTCGTTTTATATGGAATCAGAGAAAACCTCAAATAGCCAAGACATTACTCAGAAATAAAAACAAAACAGGAGGAATCACACTACCAGACCTCAGACTTTACTACAAATCGATAGTGATCAAAACAGCATGGTATTGGCACAAAAACGGAGAAGTAGATATCTGGAACAGAATAGAGAACCAAGAGATGAATCCAGCTACTTACCGCTATTTGATGTTTGACAAGCCAATTAAAAATATTCAGTGGGGAAAAGATTCCCTATTTAACAAATGGTGCTGGGTGAACTGGCTGGCAACCTGCAGAAGACTGAAATTGGACCCACACCTTTCACCATTAACTAAGATAGACTCTCATTGGATTAAAGATTTAAACTTAAGACATGAAACTATAAAAATACTAGAGGAGAATGCAGGGAAAACCCTTGAAGAAATTGGTCTGGGTGAGTATTTCATGAGGAGAACCCCCCGGGCAATTGAAGCAGCTTCAAAAATACACTACTGGGACTTGATCAAACCAAAAAGCTTCTGCACAGCTAAGAACACTGTAAGTAAAGCAAACAAACAGCCCTCAGAATGGGAGAAGATATTTGCAGGGTATATCTCTGACAAAGGTTTAATAACCAGAATCCACAGAGAACTCAAACGCATCAGCAAGAAAAAAACAAGGGATCCCATCGCAGGCTGGGCAAGGGATTTGAAGAGAAACTTCTCTGAAGAAGACAGGCGCACGGCCTTCAGACATATGAAAAAATGCTCATCATCTTTAATCATAAGAGAAATGCAAATCAAAACTACTTTGAGATATCATCTAACTCCACTGAGACTAGCCTATATCACAAAATCTCAAGACCAGAGATGTTGGCGTGGATGCGGAGAAAAGGGAACACTTCTGCACTGCTAGTGGGAATGCAAATTAATACATTCCTTTTGGAAAGATATATGGAGAACATTCAGAGATCTAAAAGTAGATCTGCCATTCAATCCTGTAATTCCTCTGCTGGGCATATACCTAGAAGACCAAAAATCACAACATAACAAAGATATTTGTACCAGAATGTTTATTGCAGCCCAATTCATAATTGCTAAGTCATGAAAGATGCCCAAGTGCCCATCGATCCACGAATGGATTAATAAATTGTGGTATATGTACACCATGGAATACTATGCAGCCTTAAAGAAAGATGGAGACTTTACCTCTTTCATGTTTACATGGATGGAGCTGGAACATATTCTTCTTAGTAAAGAATCTCAAGAATGGAAGAAAAAGTACCCAATGTTCTCAGCCCTACTATGAAACTAATTTGGGGCTCTCACATGAAAGCTATAACCCAGTTACAACCTAACAATAGGGGGAAGTGGGAAAGGGGGGGGGGGTGGGTAGAGGGAGGGGGATCAGTGGGATCACACCTGTGGTGCATCTTACAGGGGTATTTGCGAAACTTGGTAAATGTAGAATGTAAATGTTTTGGCACAGTAACTGAGATAACGCCGGAAAGGCTATGTTAACCATTGTGATTAAAATGTGTCAAATGGTCTATGAAGCGAGTGTATGATGCCCCATGATCATATCAATGTATACAGTTATGATTTAATAAAAAAAAAAAAGAATTGTAATCGAGGCAGAAGAGAATCGAGAGGTTAGTCTTGCTGTTCTCCAGAATCACTGGCCTTCTGGCAAATAAAGCTTGTTTGGACCTAAAAAAAAAAAAAAAAAAAAGAAAAGAAAAAGGCAAATAAAAAATCTAAGTGTTAAAAAAAAACAAATTGCTGGCCACACAGTGTGCTGTAGAGTACCCTTGTGATCTTGCGGCTGATTAGCAGCTGCAGCTTGCTGCCACTGCCCAACATCATGAGAGAAAATCAGAATGTGCTAGCCAGAAAAAAAGATCAAAATTCGACAGACAGTTTCTCCTGAATACATATCAGTTTCATACAAATGAAAAATCCTAAGTCAAACCATTGTAAGTCAGGGACCATCTATACATGTGTGTATACATATAAACATATATATATATATATTTTTTTTAGACAGAGTGTCACTTCGTCACCCTGGGTAGAGTGCCATGGTGTCATAGCTCACAGCAACCTCAGACTCTTGGACTCAAGCTATCCTCTTACCTCAGCCTTTTGAGTAGCAAGCACCACAGGCACCCACCACAATGGTTGGCTGTTTTTTAGAGACAAGGTCTCACTCTTGCTCAGGCTGGTCTCAATCTCATAAGCTCAAGCAATCCACCCTCCTTGGCCTACCAGAGTGCTAGGATTACAGGTGTGAGCCACCACATCTGACCCTATATAAACAAATTCTTAACAAAATAGGGAGGAATACTAGTGACAGTTACAATCCTCATTTGTTACTGCTCTTGTGGTCGTAGCTGGTATTTATAACTACCTTCTCCTACTCATTCTATATTCTCTTTGTTTTCAGCAAGCACTTCAGTTGATCACAGTCCTTTACATGGTAGGATGACCCAAATCTTCATTCCTGAAGAATCTAGGCCATTTGTTGTCCTGTCTAATTTGGATTGTAGTCATTTTCCTAAGGGACCTCCTGTATTCCAGACACACTCTTTCTTAATTCCATTGCAGAGAAGTAGTCCAATTTCCCCTTGGTAGCATGGATCAATCACTCCAGTGAACACTATAACTCTCTTATTAGTTTGTTGACCCAGAGGTATAAGGAACCCAGAGTGCCCAGACGACAGTCTTAACTTCCAGTTAAATGGAAACATTGCTGTGTTCCCTTGTAGAAGCATTCCTCCCTCTATAACTAAAACATCTAGGCCAGCTGAACATAAATCTATGGGAACAGGAAGCAAAAATTTTGATAGTGGGTCACTACTGATAATTGGAAGTGATGTCACTCCCATTTCCATTCCTTAATTCCTGGACACGTACATCCTAGCTATGGGAGAAATAGTGCCATACATTATATCAGTGTTTTTTTCACCTTTTTCATCTCACAGCACACTTGAACCTATAGTTAAATTTCCATGGCACACTTAAATTTTGTTGATCCAAAAAAAGAGTAAAAAAAGAATATATTTATTGTTATTTGAACTTCTCTCGAAAATAATTTAATTAATGATCTTTAAAATTTTTTGCAGCACACCAGCTGAAAATCACTGCATTTGATGCCTGTTGAGAACATTTATACCCTTCTGGAGAACCTTTCTCCAGCCCTCCAAAGTACTGTCACCTAGCTAGTGCTTTAACTGTTGTCTTCAAGAAGCCATTCCAACATTGTACCAAACTAGCTGCTTCAGGATGATAGGTAACATGGTAAGATCAGTGAATTCCATGAGAATGGGCCCATTTCCACACTTTTTGGCTGTAAAATGTATTCCCCTGTCAGAAGCAATGCTGTGTGAAATACCATGATGGTGGATAAGGCCTTCTTAAGTCCATTGACGGTAGTTTGGGAAGACATGCAAGCAAAGCAAATCTACATCCAGAGTAAATTTCCATTCCAGGAAACACAAAACACTGCCTTTTTCATGATGGAAGTAATCCAAAGTAAACAATTTGTCACTAGGTACCTGGTTAATCACCCCAGGGAATGGTGCCATGTTGGGGGACTCAGTGTTGGTCTCTGCTGCTGATAGGTTGGGCACTCATTGGTAGCCAAGACTACTATCGGCCTTGGTGAGTGGAAGTACATGTTGCAAAGCCCATGCTTAACCTCCATTTATGCCACTATGGCTAATTGTTCTTGAGCCCATTGGGTGATGGCAGAGATGGCTTTAGAAACAGGCTGACTGGTATCCATAGAATCAGTCATCATATCCACTTGATTATTAAAGTCAGAGGTCACCCTTTGGTGAGTGTTCACATGGGACACAAATATCCTCATGTTCTTTGCCCACTTAGAGAGGTCTATCCCCATACCTCTCCCCAAATTTCTTTGTCACCAATTTTTTTCAATCATGTTCCTCCCAAGTCCCTGACCATCCAGCCAAACCATTGGCTACAGCCCATTAGTCAATATATAATTGTACATCTGGCTATTTCTCCTTCCAAGCAAAGTGCACAGCTGGGTGCACTGCCTGAATTTCTGCCCACTGGGAAAATTTTTTTCTCACCATTGTTCTTCAGGAATATCCCAGATATGGGCTATAGTGCTGCAGCTGTCCAGCACTGGTGGCATTTATGGTTGTTCCTGCATTTCATGCAGAACCATCTGTAAACCAGGCCCAAGTCTTTTCTTCCTCTGTCAACAGATAATGGGAAACTCCTCATGAGGCCACAAGTGCAGGCTAGGAGAGAGAAGGCAGTGTAGCAGGAGTAGGAACCAGGGGTGTTTTGGCCACTTCATCATGTAACTTACTCATGCCTTCAGGATTTGGGCCTAATCACAAATACATCATTTCTAGTTGATGATGAAGTGCTTCTGTGCACACCTAATTTTATGGCTTCGTGGGCCAGGCGTAGGTAGCTCATACAGGCAGCTCAGGCCTCATGGTATTGTGATGGCCTACAGTCAAACATTAAGTTTCAACCAAGGCCTAGTAGTAGTCAAAGAGGTGTCTCTCAAAAGGAGACTAGTTATCTCCAGGTAACAGAAGGGACTTGCTCCAAAATTCTTATGGCTTGAGCTGTGATTCACCTATAGAGGCCTATCAAACAGCTCCAAACAGTATCTCTATTTGCAACTGACAGACATCTGAAGCACCATTGGATCTTCTCACATGGCCTAAGTGGCAGGATAGCCTGCACAGGAGCCTGGACCTATTGCAGAACCTTCTTTTTATCTGGGCCCCACTCAAAACTAACAGCTTTTTGGGTCACTTGGCAAATGGACAGGAGAAACACACCCAAATGAGGAATGTGCTGCCTCCAAAATCCAAATAAGCCCTCTAGACATTGTGCCTCTTTCTTGCTTGTAGGAAGGACCAGATGTGACAACCTTAACTCTGGAAGGGATATATAAACATGCCCCACACCACCAGACTGCTTGAAATTTCACTGAGATGGAAGGTCCCAGAATCTTAGGCAGATTTATTTCCCACCCTCTGACAAAATGTCTTATTAATAAGTCTAGAGTAGCTGCTATTTCTTGCTAACTGGGTCCAGTCAGCATAATATCATCAGTATAATGGTCTAGTGTGATACCTTGTGGAAGGGAAAAGCAGGCAAGTTCCCTACAAACTAAATTACGACATAGGGCTTCAGAGTTGATATATCCCAGAGGGGAAAGTTAAAATGTGTTGCTGGCCTTGCCAGATGAAAGTAAACTGCTTCTTGTGAGCCTTATGGAGAAGGATGGAGAAAGAGGCAGTTGTCAGATTAATAGCTGTATATCAGGTACCAGGAGATTTGTTAATTTCCTCAGGCAAACCACGTCTCTTACAGCAGCTAAAATTACAGTCACAACTTGGTTAAGCCTATAAAAATCCACTGTCATTCTCCAAGATCCTTCTGTTCTCTGACAAGTCAAATAGGACAGTTGGATGAGAATGTGAAAATCACTATACCTGCATCTTTCAAGTCCTTGATGATGGCCTTAATCACTGCAATCCTTCCAGGGATGTGGTATTGCTTTTTTTTTTTTTTTTTTTACTTTTTTAAGTATTATGCTTAAATGGTATTGCTCTTGATTTACTATTTTCTTGGATACAAAGATCTAATGGCTTTCATTTGGCCTTTCCCACCACAATAGCCCTTAGTCCACAGGTTAGGGAATCAATATGGGGATTCTACCAGCTGCTATTCTGTCTATTCCAATTATGCAATTTGGAGCTAAGGAAATAATCACAGGATGGGTTTGGGAACCCACTGGACCCACTGGATCCAGGGTGAATTGGACTTGAGCTAAAACTCCATTGATCACCTGACCTCCAAAAGCACCTACTCTGACTAGAGAGCCACACTGACATTTCAGGTCTCCTAGAATCAGTATTAGTTCAGAGTCTAGGTCCAGTCATCTCTGAAAGGTCTATTTTTATTTATTTATTTATTTATTTATTTATTTATTTTTTGCCCAAAGTATGGTTACCTGAGCAAAAGGCCACAGGTATTTTTGGGGAAGACTGGGACAAAGATTAACATCAGACATTTATGTTTTCTCTCTCTTTCCCCAGAGACAGAAGCAATGTGGAGAAGGGAGTAACATGAGAGCACAGCTACCACCATGAGCCTCTTCAACAAGCCCAAGAGTGAGATGACCCCAGAGGAGCTACAGAAGCAGGTAGAAGAAGAATTTAACACTGGTCCACTCTCTGTGCTCACAGTCAGTCAAGAACAATACCCAAGTGCTTATCAATTTTGCCTCAATAACAAGAAACTCCTGGACAATGTGAAGGCCTTTCATAGGTACTGCAACATGGTGCTGGAGAATATGAAGGAGATGTGGACTGAGGTCCCCCAAGAGCGGCAAGGGAAGAAGTCTAAGCCAGTCAACAAAGACTGCTACATCTCCAAGATGTTCTTGTGTGGGGACTCAGTCATGGTGATCCTGCAGAACCTGCTTATTGCTGGCAAAAAGGCTCTTTCCCCCACCCCCAACAACTTGCTCCCCCATCCTGCAAAGGCCTATTCCACCTTCCCCTTCATCCAAAGATTTCTGAGTCTGTAAATTGGCTCAAGTCTGGTAATTGATTGAGGGACAACAATTCTCTGTTTTTATGATTTGAGTTAGACTTTTGCTGCCTTCACAAAACCTGGAAGTTCTCTGCTTATACAAATCAAATAAGAATTTAGTAGGCTTCCAATCTATTTCACTTCTAGGAATACCATGATTGACCAGCCAATGCCATGGGGCTGCATGATTGAGACTATTCTGTTTGAAAATGGGTAATTCAAAAATCTAAGTTATTATAAGTTTAAAATGTTTTGAGACTTAAAGGAATGTGATTATGAGACTTGAGTCACATAAGCAGACAGCTATAGGTTTTGTTTCTCTGATTATATATAAATTAACCTTTTTCATACCTACATTGTTTTGTAAAATGGTATAAATGACCAAAGGGTACCAGGAAGAACACTTTGCCTCTTAACTCTTGATCTTCCTTCTTAATAGCACTTTTATTGTATCACAAGATTTTGATATATTATATTTACATTGTCATTTGTTTCAAGGACATGTTTAATTTCCTTCTTAATTTTTTAAATGGCCCATTGTGAGCTGGGCACAGCAGCTCACGCCTGTAATCCTAGCACTCTGGGAGGCCAAGGCAGGTGGATTACCTGAGCTCAGGAGTTCTTGACCAGCTTGAGCAAGAGCAAGACCCCATCTCCACTAAAAATAGAAAAAGTAGGGGAGGATGTGTGGAGGTAGGGTAATTGGTGGAACCACGCCTACAGTGCATCTTACAAGGGTAAATGTGAAACTTACTAAATATAGAATATGAATGTCTTAACACAATAACTAAGAAAATGCCAGGAAGATTATGTTAACCAGTGTGATGAAAATATATCAAATTGTATATAAACCCAGTGTATGGTGCCCCATAATTGCATAAATGTACACAGCTATGATTTAATAAAAAAAAAAAATAGAAAAAGTAGCCAGGCATTGTGGCAGGTGCCTATTGTCCCACCTACTCAGGAGGCTGAGGCAGGAGGATCTCTTGAGCCCAATAGTTTGAGGCTGCTGTGAGCTATGAGGCCACAGCACTCTACCCAGGGTGATAAAATGAAACTCTGCCTCAAAACATTTTTAATTTCCATGCATTTGTACAGATTTGAACATTTCTCTTGATATTGATCTCTGAGTTTAATCCATTGTGGTTCAGAAAAGACACTTGATATGATTTGAATTATTTTAAATGTATTGAGTCTTGTTTTGTGGCCTAACATGTGGTCTATAATGAAGAATATTCCATATGTTAACTAAAAGAATGTGTATTGTGCAGCTGTTGGGTGAAATGTTCTGTAAATGTCTGTTAGGTCCATTTTTGTCTAACGTGCAGTTTAATTCTTCTTAGTAAAGCATCACAAGAATGAAAAAGCAAGACTCCAATGTACTCTATTCTAATATGAAGGCAGTAGATGAGCTAATATGAGGGGGGTAGGGGAATAAGCAGTGGAAAGAGGGGAGGCAGATGGTGGGTCACAGTGTGTGGCACATCTCTTGGTGGTAGGACACAATTATAAGAGGAACTTTATCTAACAAATGCAATTAGTGTAACCTAATTCTTTGTACCCTCAGTGAGTCCCAAACAATAATTTTTTTTTGAAAAAAGAGTCATTCCTTATCAGAAATAAAGTGCAGTTTAAATCTGATGTTCCTTTATTGGTTCTTAGTCTAGCTCAGCGGTTCTCAACCTGTGGGTCATGACCCACAGGAACTATATTAAAGGTCCACAGCATTAGGAATGTTGAGAACCACTGGTCTAGCTGATCTGTCCAAGGCTCAGAGTATGGCATTGAAGTCCCTGACTTTTATTGAATTGGAGACCACCTCTCCCTTTTAGATCTATTAATATTTCCATTATTAGGTACATATACATTTAGAATCATTATATTCTCTTGTTCAGTTGATCCTTTTGTTATTATGTAATGACCTTTTGTCTCTTTTTATAGTTTTTGACTAAAATTCTGTTTTATCTGATATAACTACTTCTACTCACTTTGGGCTTCTGTTTGCATGAAGCATCTTTTTCAATCCCTTCTCTTTAAGTCTATACATGTCATTACAGGTGAAGGGAGTTTTTTATAGGAAGAACATTACAGATAAGGCTGGGATTTAATACTGGTGGACCACAGCCTCTTTTCTCGAGCCATTTTTCTCCAATTTCTCTCTTTACTAAAGACAAATTATAGCAGAACTAACTTAGTTGCCATAATAAACTGTACCTTCAGTATACTGGGTCTGATTATTTGCCTAAAGTGCAGCAAGAATAATTATTAGCTGTCTAGGCTCTTTCCTTTAAAATTGGCTTTGCTGGAACCTTTTATAAGGAATCTCAGGTTAGACTTGAAAGCCTTCCACGAGTCCAGGTTTCTTCTGTGCCATTAGATACCTGTATGCATTGGGTGAATTCCTCTTCTCTTGAGGTCCCCAAGCACATTTTGACTTGTCAAAAAGTGACCTTCATTGCTTACCACAGATAAGGAAATGTTATTGTTGGGTATCTAGCCAGTTTTTCCAAAGGGCTTTTTTTATTGTTCTTATAAAGTCAATCTTAATTCCTTAATGCAGTCTAGACACCTCTGGAAATGCTATTCCAGCCAAAGCCTTGGTAAAATAACCAGTGCCTTCATCAAGTTCTGTAGAACTAAACAGATTTGTATTGAACTTATGCAAATAACTGTATTGTCAGAAATTAAAAATAGGGTGGTGCCTGTGGCTCAATGGGTAGGGTGCCGGCCCCATATACCAAAGGTGTCAGGTTCAAACCTGACCCTGGCCAAACTACAACAAAAAAATAGCCAGGCATTGTGGCAGGTGCCTATAGTCCCAGCTACTTGGGAGGCTGAGGCAAGAGAATTCCTTGAGCCCAAGAGTTTGAAGTTTCTGTGTGCTATAATGCCACAGCACCCTACCAAGAGTGACAAAGTGAGACTCTGCAAAAAAAAAAAAAAAAAAAAGAGTGAAAATTTAGTTTTCATAGAGAAAAATTTTCACATGCAGTTAGGGCTGTGTGCTAGTTGGGAAGATGTGGTGACATTAGATGGTGGGGCTTGGCAGTATCCCAGGCTCTGTGAGGCCAGGTGCAGTAGCCATAAGCACCCCAGAATGGCCAAGCACAGCTGTCATCTGGGACCTGGGGTGCAGGGAGTAACACAATGATGACTCCACATTATGGGAAAAGGGGTGTCTCAGCAGCTCAGAATCCAGGGGGCTAGTCGAGCTCCAGGAAAACAGGGTACTAGAGTTGTTTGGCCTGTAGGGCAAGGTGTCTCAGCCCAGCTATTACTCTGTTTGGGATGCAAGATACTATATCAGCTCAGTCCTGAAATGTGTAGTGTTCTGCTCAGTGAAGGTACTTTTTTCCCAGGGAAAGATGTGCTGCTTCAGCTCATGCTCTGGGGTGTGTGACTGCTCTAGGTGGCCCAGGCACCACTTTCCTGGGATGCAGGGCCCTGTCAAAGCGTTGTTTCCTCAGGAAGCAGTGCTCAGTTTCTGCTCAGGCCCCTATGAGCTGGGTGCAGCCATGGCTGAGAGAGGTAGATGGAGCTGTTCTTCCAAAGCACTGTTTCCCCAAGAGGGAGTACACAGCTTCAGCTCCAGTCTGAGTAACAGGGGCAGGACAGTGGAGCAATTTCCCAGCTGCTTGGTCCCACTGGGAAGGATGTAGCAGTTGCGTACAGCTCAGCTTATTTCCTGTGAGGACTGCAGGAGACCCCATAGTGAAGACTGTAGGTGTCTAAGGTGTTGGTGTAGGCTGCTGGGATCCTTTTGCTTATCTTTTCACCATATGGAGAGGTTCTTCCTCCCCACACACACACCCATTCCCTAGTTGATCACAGCCAGGGGATGGGGTGATGAGATCCCAGTGTGTCCTTCCATTTTCTATATTCCCCTGAGTTTCTGAGTTTCTGTGCTCACCAACGTTTCAGTTACTCCTTTGATACACTGGTGTTCTCCTTTAGTTACTTTCATTAGTTGTTTATTTATTTGACCATCTTTATGGAAGAGAGAAATACTAGTAACTTCTAGTCAGCCATTTGTGTTATCTAAGTTTGTTTAAATTTGCGGAGGTTCATTTTATGGACCAAGACATAATCTGTCTTGATAAATTTTCAATACTCACCTGAAAAGATGTGTATTCTGCTCTTGTAGGTGGTGTGTTCAAGAAATGACAATTAGATTGTGTTAGTTGATGGTGGTGTTTAATTCTTCTATATCCTTAATGATATTCTTTTGAGCAGTTCTATCAGTTGCTGTGAGAGGATTATTGAAATCCCCAATTATAATTACAAATTTGTCTCTGTCTCCTTTCAATTCTAGCTATGTTCCATGTGCATTGCAGCTCTGTTGTTTGCTGCACACACATTTAGAATTTCTATGACTTCTTGGTGAATTGGTCTTTTATCATTATGCAGTAGGTTTTTCTGTCCCTGGTAATCTTCACTTCTCTGAAGTCTATTTCATCTGCTGTAAATATGGTCATGTCTTTCTTTTGATTGAATTACATATTTTTTTCATTCTTATACTTTGAACTTATTTATACTGATATACTTAAAGTGAGTTTCTTTCAGAAGGCATAAAATTGGATCATGTTTGTCTATCCTCTCTGCATTCTCCATCTTTAATTAGTATCCTTAACCATTTACATTTTAAGTAATTATTGAATATTAGGGGTTATGTGTCATTTTATTCTTTCTTTCTGTTTTTTGTTTCTGTGTTACCTTTTCTTCTTTTCTTGTTGATTACTTGAGACTTTGCTTAGAATTTCATTTTAAATTATGCATAGAGTTTTTTTTAAGTGTATGCTCTGTGTAGGTTTTGAAGAGGTTGCTCTAGGTACTGCAATACACGTGTGTTACTTATCACACACTTCAGGCATTGACCTTTTAGCACTTCCAGTGAAGCATAGAAAATTTATTTCCATTTAAGTCCTTTTACTCTCCCCACATTTTATTTATTTATTTATTTATTTTTGTAGAGACAGAGTCTCACTTTATTGCCCTCAGTAGAGTGCCATGGTGTCACACAGCTCACAGCAACCTCCAACTCCTGGGCTTAGGCAATTCTCTTGCTTCAGCCTCCCAAGTAGCTGGGATTACAGGTGCCTGCCACAATGCCCAGCTATTTTTTTTGGTGCAATTTGGCCGGGGCCGGGTTCAAATGTGCCAACCTCAGTATATGGAGCTGGCGACCTACCCACTGAGCCACAGGCACTGCCCATCCTCCCCACATTTTAAATATAATTTTCTTAAGTATTTTGTCAACATACATTAAGTGTTACATCAGATGATGTCATAATTTTGCCTCAACCATCAAAAATACTTTAAAACACACAAGGAAAAGAATGGTCTATTATATTTATTCCTATTTTTGTCCATTTATTACTGTCTTCCTTTCTGAAGTTCCAAGTTTTCTTTTTTAATTAATTCTTTTCTGTTTGGTGAATTTCATTTAGCCATTCTATTTTTTATTGTGGTAAAAACCATATAACATTAAATGTTTGATCTTAACCATGTCATGTGTACACTTCAGTAATAACTGTATTCACATTGTTGTTCACTCTAGAACGCTTTCATCTTACAAAACTGAAATTCTATACTCATTAAAGACTCATTCCCCCTTCACTCTTGCCCCAGCCCTTGGTGGCCACTTTCCTTCTGTTTTGTCTACTTTAGATACTTTATATGAGTGGAATCATGCAGTGTTTATCCTTTTATGACTGGCTTTTTTCACTTAATATAATGTCCTTGAGGTTCATCCATGTTGTAGCATGTGACAGGATTTCCTTCAAAAAGAAGGAAATGCAACATGCAACATTTTGTTTATCCATTCATTCTTCATTGGACACTTGGGTTTCTTTTACGTTTTGTCAATTGTGAATAATGGTGCCCTGAATATGAATGTGCAAATATCTCTTTGCAATCCTTTGAATTATATATATATATATATACCCAGAAATTATATATATATATATATCTATATTCCCAGAAATTTGATTTCTTGACCTTATGGTAATTCTACTTTAAATTTTTCAGGAATCTCTATACCATTTTTCATAGCAGCTGCATTATTTTACATTCCCACCAACAGTGCACAACTGTTTCAATTTCTTCACATCCTTGCCAACACTTGTGATTTTATGTTCTTTTTTTTTTCTTTTTTTGTTTGTTCGTTTGTTTGTTTGTGCCAGAGTCTCACTCTGTTGCTCCAGGCTAGAGTCCCATGGTATCAGCCTAGCGCACAACAACCTCACACTCCTGGGTTCAAGCTCTGGCTCAGGCTGGTCTTGAACCTGTGAGCTCAGGCAATCCACCCACCTGGGCCTCCCAGAGTGCTAGGATTACAGGTGTGAGACACCACAGCCAGCAGTATAGACATTATAATAGTGTTGATTCTTCCCAGCCATGAGCATGGTATGTTCTTCCATTTGTTAATATCTTCTGCTATTTCTTTCCTTAGGGTTTTATAGTTTTCTTTATAGTGGTTGGTGGGAGGTTTTTGATTACTACTATAATCTCCATATTAGTTATAGTTTTGTTCAGAGTTTTCATTTCTTCATCATTCAGTTTTAGTGAGTTATATATTTCTAAGGCCGTATCAATTTCTTCTAGATTATCCATTTTTGGTATACAATTGCTTAGAGTAGTCTGTTGTAACCCTTTTTATTTCTGTAACATCGGATGTAATATCTTCCTTTTAATTTATAATTTCAGTTATTGTTTTCTTAGTCTATCTAAGGATTTGTCAATTTTATTTATCTTTCAAAAAAAAAACAAATTTGATTTCACTGATTTTTTTCTATTTTCTATTCTTTATTTGGTTTATCTCTGAGCTAATCTTTATTATTTCTTTACTTCTAATAAGTTTAATCCATTTTTTTTCTGGTTCCTTATGGTGTAAAATTAGGTTGTTTATCTGAAATCTTTCTTCTTTCATAACATAATCACTTTCTACTACAAACTTCCTTCTAGTAGTACCTTTACCACATCCCATAAATTTTGACATGCTGTATTTTGTCCTTCCTTCCTTCCTTCCTTCCTTGCTTCCTTCCTTCCTTCCTTCCTTCCTTCCTTCCTTCCTCCCTTCCTTCCTTTTCTGTCTGTCTTTCTCTAGATAGGGCCTTGCTCTTTCACTCCAGGGTGCAGTGCAGTGGCATGATATAGCTCACTGCAGCATCTACCTCCTGGCCTCAAGCAGTCCTCCTGGCTTAGCCTCCCTAGTTATTCTTTTTAGAAATGGGGTCTTACCATGATTGCAAGAGGGACTTTACCTAACAATAGCAATCAGTGTAACCTGGCTTGTACCCTCAATGAATCCCCAACAACAACAAAAAAAAAGAAATGGGGTCTCACTATGTTGTTCAGCTTGGTCTTGAACTCCCAATCTCAAGCAATTCACTTACCTCAGAGTCACATAGTGCTGCAATTACAAGTGTAAACATGGCATCAGGCCATTTTGATATTTTACAAATTCTCTTTTGATTTTTTTCTTTGATCCATTGGTTCTGTAGAAGGAAGTTGTTTAATTTTACATCTGTGAATTTTCCAGTTTTCCTTCTATCTATTTCTAGTTCCATCCCATTGTAGTTAGAGAATATACTTTGTATTATTTCAAAGGTCTTTGACTTGTTTTGTGGTATAATATGTTGTACATCTTGGAGGATGTTCTATATATGCTTGAGATGAACGTATTCTTCTATCATTGGGTGTAGTGTTCTGTACATGTTTGTTAGGTCAAATTGGTCTAGAGTGTTTTTCAAGTTCTCTGTTTCCTCATGGGTCTTCTGTCTGACTGTTCTATCCCTAACTGAAAGTGCAGTATCAGAGTCTCATACCATTATTGTGTTACTATTTCTTCTGTCAGTTCTATAAATGTATGCTTCATATACTTGGGAGCTTTAATGTTTGATGAATATATGTTTGTAATTCTTATATCTGTCTGAGAAATTGACCCTTTTATCATTACATAATGTTCTTCTTTATCTGTTATGAGTTTTGTCTATTCTGTCTGATATAAATATGGCCACCCCTGCTGTCTTTAATTTCCCTTTTTTATGGAATATCTTATTCCATCTTTTCTCTTTTAGCTTATGTGTGTTCTTAGATTTAAAGTGGGTCTTTTGTAGGCAGAATAGAGTTGGACCTTATTTTTTTGTCTACTTTTTTTATTAAATCATAACTGTGTACATTAATGTGATCATGGGGCACCATACCCTGGTTTCATAGACCGTTTGACACATTTTCATCACACTGGTTAACATAGCCTTCCTGGCATTTTCTTAGTTATTGTGCTAAGACATTTACATTCCACATTTACTAAGTTTCACATATACCCTTCTAAGATGCACCACAGGTGTAATCCCACCAATCTCTCTCTCTCTGCCCACCTCCCCCCTCCCTCCCCTCCTTTTCCTCCTTCCCGCTATTCTTAGGTTGTAACTGGGTTATAGCTTTCATGTGAAAGCCATAAATTAGTTTCATAGTAGGGCTGAGTACATTGGATACGTTTTCTTCCATTCTTGAGATACCTTAACTGAGAAGAATATGTTCTAGCTCCATCCATGTAAACATGAAAGAGGTAAAGTCTCCATCTTTCTTTAAGCCTGCATAATATTCCATGGTGTACATATACCACAATTTATTAATCCATTCATGGATCAATGGGCACTTGGGCTTTTTCCATGACTTAGCAATTATGAATAGGGCTGCAATAAACATTCTGGTACAAATATCTTTGTTATAACGTGATTATTGGTCTTCTGGGTATATGCCTAGTAGAGGAATTATAGGATTGAATGGCAGATCTATTTTTAGATCTCTAAGTGTTCTCCACACATCTTTCCAAAAGGAATGTATTAATTTGCGGGGTTGGCGCCTGTGGCTCAAGGAGTAGGGCGCCAGTCCCATATGCCGGAGGTGGTGGGTTCAAACCCAGCCCCAGCCAAAAACCACAAAAAAAGATAAAAGGAATGTATTAATTTGCATTCCCACCAGCAGTGTAGAAGTGTTCCCTTTTCTCCACATGCACGCCAACATCTCTGGTCTTGGGATTTTGTGATATAGGCTAATCTTACTGGAGTTAGATGATATCTCAAAGTAGTTTTGATTTGCATTTCTCTGATGATTAAGGATGATGAGCATTTTTTCTTATATCTATAGGCTGCATGCCTGTCTTCTTCAGAGAAGTTTTCTTCAAGTCCCTTGCCCAGCCTGCGATGGGATTACTTGTTCTTTTCTTGCTTATACGTTTGAGTTCTCTATGGATTCTGGTTATTAAACCTTTGTCAGAGACATAACCTGCAAATATCTTCTCCCATACTGAGGGCTGTTTGCTTGCTTTACCTACTGTGTTCTTGGCTGTGCAGAAGCTTTTTAGTTTGATCAGGTCCCAGTAGTGTATTTTTGAAGCCGCTTCAATTGCCCAGGGGGTCCTCCTCATAAAATACGACCTTATTTTTTATTATCCATTCAGACAACCTATTTTTTTAATGTTTACCATTATTTTATTATTTTTAAGTTCAATATACAAATATCCCTGTATACAATAACAATTAGAGAATTAAAGTTAACATGACAACACAAAATGTGAAATACATAGAAATAATTCTTCAGAAATATATAGTATTTCTACATGGAAAACTTTAAGTTATTATTGCAAATATGGAAAGACACGTGTCTGTATATATTGCAAAATTGTTACTAATGATTTTTTTATTTGTTTAGGTATTCCTTCTGTTATAACTTGAGTTATTGTCCTTCTAGGGATATCAGTATACCACATAGAAAATTCAGTTTACTCTGGGGGTTCAGAAGGATTGTAGCAAATAGTTGGCCCACCGGGGGACACACATATTCAGTTTACTCTGGGGGCTCAGAAGGATTGTACCAAATAGTTGGCCCACTGGGGGACACACATATCTGATATTGGGTGCTATTACATATGTAAGTACCTTTAGGCTTTCCTATATATTCATAATAAGAGTAAACTAATAACACAATTTTGATAGTTTGTCTAGTTTGGGTTACCTTTTGGATACATTTTTCACAACCCTCATCATGTCTTACACCTAAGATTAAAGAAGGAAGGTGAAAAAGTCCAAAGCAAAGACTCAGTAATCAGTCCCACACTGCTGCTGCTTATCCTCAAGCTTCTGCCATATGTAGACCAGTCAGCTCCTGGCATGTGTTTTTTTCAGGGTAAGAAGGTGGGGATGCTTTGGGTATCATTGGACCATTCACTCCCCATCGCTGGCTGGTTTCACACATGAGTGATGTATCCAGGCAAGGATGCCATTCACCTTCACTGCTGTTGGTGTGGCAGGATCACCAAGTAGGGGCCTTTTCACCATGGCTTCAGTGGGCTTAGGCTCCAATCTTTAATCTGCACCTGGTTACCTGGAGAGTGGGGATGGACTGAGGGTGATAAACTAACAGGATATCTATCATTCACCCATTCTGAAATCTTTTTGTTGTTGTCGTTATTTTTCCCAGTGACATTAGTTGGTTAGTAAGTTAGTACATTTTGCTTCTTCCAGTTCTCTCAGGTCCCCGGTAAATTTCTTAAAATGGGAGGGGTCCTGTGATATAGTATATTATAGGGTGAGTAATTTTTTTTTTAGTTTTTTTTTTTAGTTTTTTGAACCAGGTTACATTGATTGCATTTGTTAGGTAAAGTCCCTCTTATAACTGTGTCTCACCCCCAAAAGATATGTCACACACTGTGACCCCTCCAGCCCCATCTTTCCTTCCCTTTCTCCACTCTCCCCTTCCACCACCCCCCACCATGTAGTAGGTCATTAATTGTCCTCATATTAGAATTAAGTACATAGGATTCTTGTTTCTCCATTCTTGTGATGCTTTACTAAGAATAATGTGTTCCACTTCCATCCAGATTAATACAAAATATGTAAAGTCTCCATCTTTTTTTTTTTTTGAGACATAGTCTAACTATGTTGCCCTTGGTAGAGTGCCACTGTGGCATCACAGCTCACAGCAACCTCAAACTTTTGTGCTTAAGCAATTCTCTTGCCTCAGCCTCCCAAGTAGCTGGGACTACAGGTACCTGCCACAACACCCGGCTATTTTTTGGTTGTAATTGTCGTTGTTGTTTAGAGGCCCAGGCTGGGCTCGAATCCACCAGTTTGGGTGTAAATGACCAGTGCCCTACTCATTGAACTACTGGCGCTGAGTCGTCTCCATCTTTTTTTAATGGCTGAATAGTATTCCATGGTATACATGTACCACATCTTGTTAATCCATTCCTGGGTTGGTGGGCATTTAGGCTGTTTCCACATTTTGGCGATTATAAATTGAGTTGCAATAAGCAGTCTAGTGCAGGTGTCCTTGTGGTAAAAGGATTTTTTATTTTCTTCTGGGTAGATGCCCAGCAATGGGATTGCAGGATCAAATGGGAGGTCTAGGTCTAGTTTGAGTTCTTTGAGGGTTCTCCATACTTCCTTCCAAAAGGGTATTAGTTTGCAGTCCCACCAGCAGTGTAAAAGTGTTCCCTTTTCTTCACATCCACACCAGCCTCTGCAGTGATGTGGGCATTCTTCTGGGCCATTCTTACTGGGGTTAGATGATATCTCATGGTGGTTTTAATTTGCATTTCTCTAATAATTAGGGACGGTGAGCATTTTTCATATATTTGTTAGCCATTCATCTGTCTCCTTTAGAGAAAGCTCTATTCATCTATCTTGCCCATTAATATCAGGGATTCTTGGCTTTTTGTGTGTTGATTAATTTGAGTTCTTGGTAGATCCTATTTATCAAGCTTTTGTCCAATTCAAAGTACGCAATATCCTTTCCCATAGTTGCCAGACAACCTGTTTTTAATTGGGGTAATTAAACCATATAAATTTAAATAATTACTGATAGAGAATAATTTATTGTTGCCATTTTTCATTGTTTTCTGTGTGTCTCAGAACATTTTTGTCCTTACTATTTTGTCTTGCTGCTTTTTTTGTGTTTCATTAATTTTTTTTTAGTAATATGTTTGATTCCCTTTTCATTTTCCTTTGTGTGTAATCTATAGATGTTTTCTTTGTGGTTACTATTGTAATTAAATAAAACATCCTAAAGTTATAACAATCTTTTATTTATGGACTCTATTGTGGTTTGGAAATAACAATTTATTTTGAATAGATAACAACTGAATTTCAATCACATATAAAAACTCTACTCCTTTACATCTCTGTTCCCTACTTGAACTTTGTTATTCATGACACAAGTTGCTTTTTATATTTTGCATGTTCATTAGTTAGATTTTAAATTACTTTTTATGCTTTTGTATTTTAAATGCCAGAGAAGATTTTTAAGGGATTTGTGTGCCTACATTACAATACTATAGAATTCCACATATATCTATACATTAACCTTTACCAAAGAGTTTTATATTTTTATATGGTTTCATGTTGCTGCTTATTATCTTTTTGCTTCAACTTGACAGACTCCCTTCAGCATTTATTTTAAGGCAAGTTTAGTATGATTCCCTCAGCTTTTATTTATCAGGGAAACCCTAATTTTTCCTTCATTTTTGAAGGAGCATATGCCAGATGTAGTATTCTTATATAGAAATTTTCCTTTAAGCCCTTTGAATGTATCATTATGCTCAGTTCTATTACACAAGATTTCTGATGAGAAATTGGCTGACGATCTATTAGAAACTCAATTGTATGTGACCAATCATTCTTCTCTTACTGCTTAAAAGATTTTCTCTTTGTGATTTTTGATAATTTGATTATAATGTGTCTCAGTATAGGTCTCTTTAGATTTATCCTAGTTGAATTTCTTTGAGCTTTGTGCATATTATGTATTTCTTCCTTAGATTGGGGGAAGTGTTCAGCCATTACTCCTCCCAATAGGCTCTCTCTTCCTTTCTCTTTTTCTTCTCCTTCTAGGACTACCATAGTGAATATGTTTTATATTTGATGGTTGTTTCATAAGTCCCTTAGGCTCTGTTCACTTTTCTTCATTATTTTTTTTTTCTTTTGGCTATTCTGTCTGGATAATTTCAAATGTCTTGTCTTCAGGTTCACTGATTCTTTCCTCTGCCTAGTGAAGTCTACTGTTTGGTATCTGTAGTGAATTTTTCAGTTCAGTTACTATATTCTGAAGTTTCAGAATTTCTGTTTGGCTCTTCTTTATAGTTTCTATTTCTTAAATGATATTCTTATTTTGTTCATGTATCATTTTCCCAATTTTGTCTAATTGTCTATCTGTGGTCTCTTCTAATTCACATCAAGCATCCTTATGATGGTTATTTTGAATTCCTCTTTGATAAGTCATATATCTCTGTTTCTTTTGGGTTGGTTTCCAAATATTAATTTGTGCTTTAGATTGAGTCATGTTTTCCCATTTCTTTGTATGCCTTGTTATCTTGTGTTGGGACTTCAGCACCCAAAATGCAGCCATCACTCCCAGTCTTTAGAGTCTGATTTCATATAGTGAAGACTGTCTCAAACCAGTCTGGCTAGAGATTCTGAAGATTTGAAGCTTTTACTGGGCTTCTGTGTGAAATCTAATTGAAGAGGTTTACTCTGTTTTCTACCCAAGAGCACCATCTAGTGTCTATCTATGGTACTGTGTTATCTCTGGTAGTTTTGTAAGCCACGGTACTGGAGCTCTACCTAATGTCTAGCCGTGATACTACACACCATGGTGCATATCAATTTCCTTTGTTGTCAGCGTCCCCCAGTCTAGCACCTCATTCTTGTCAGTATATAGTTTGTTTTTAGTACATAGCTTTAGAAAGACAGAACTAGACTCTTCGAACATCTGCCCTCCAAAAAAGTTAAAATATTGGTGTACATTCCACTCTTCTTTTTCCCTACTCAGGGAGAAGTCAGGAGTTGGGAGTCTTCTCCCAATCCCTCCCACTGTTCTGGGAAAACAGGCTCTGGTTTTCCTACCATCTTTCAATTTGGTTGGATTCCCACCAGCTTAGGGTGCAGGGACATCTTAACCAGATGCTGGGTTTCTTACAAAGGCAATTGATGTATGTATTGTTGTAAAGTAATTGTTTCCACAGGGGAAGTAGAGTCTGAAGCTTCCTTTTCTGCCACATTGCTTACATGACACTTGTAAGGCTAAACATCACTGTTTAATTAATTTATTTCTCTTTAGAGATAGGGTCTCATTCCGTTGCCCATAATGCAGTACCACACTGTACAAGAAACTCCTGGACTCAAGCAATCTTCCTGCCTCAGCCTTTCAAGTAGCTGGGACTACAGGTATATGCCACCATGCCAGGCCTATTTATTTATTTACTTATTTATTTTAGAAACAAGTTCTTGCTATGCTGCCTAAGCTTGTCTTGAACTCCTGGCATCAAGTTATCATTCTGCTTCAGCCTCCTAAAGTGCTGCGATTAAAGGTGTAAGCCACCACATTCAACCCTATTTTTTTTATTTTAATTGATACATAATAATTGTACTATTATGGGGCTACGCATTATATTTTGTTGTTTTTTTGAGGCAGAGTCTCATTTTGTCGCCCTTGGTAGAGTGCTGTGGTACACATGATATTTTGATACTTGTACATAAAGTATAGTGATCAAATCAAGGCATGTGGGATACTCATCATCTCAAATATTTATTATACCTTTGTGTTGGGAACATTTAAATTCCCCTCACAGCTATTTTAAACATAATAAATTGTTTTTAATGATAAACATAGTTCTATAGTGCTATAGAACAATAGAAATTATTTCTCATATGGAACTACAATTTTGTATCTATTAACCAACCTATCCCCATCTCTGCTCCATCCTACCCTTCTCAGCCTCTGGTAACCACCAGTCAACTCTCTATTCCTATGAGGTCAAATTTTGTAGTTTCCACATATGAATGAGAACATGTGATATTTGCCTTTATGTGCCTGGCTTATTTCACTTTATCTAATATTTTCCAAGCTCATTCATGCTGCATCAAATAATTGGGTTTATTCCCTTCATGACTGAATAATAGTATACAGTGTATATATACCACATTTTCTTTATTCATCTGTAAATGGATACTTAGGTGATTCCATATCTTAGCCATATATTGCCACAATAAACATAAGGAGTGCAGATATCACTTCAACAAACTGATTTACTTTTTGGGTATGCAGATGTACCTCAGAGATATTATGTGTTCTAGGACACAGAAATAAAGCAAATAGAACCTCTGTAAGTTGACCACCCAAGGGACTTTAACAAACTGGTCAACATACAAAGGTGGTCAACAAGAGGAATTAGGCCTACTATACTGATATGTACACGTGGTGCATGTCTAGTATATGAAAATTAGGTTAACTTAAGGAAATAGTCAATGTAGGGAGGTGGCAAACTGTGGAAGTATTACTATATAGTAATAAAATGAGTCACATGAGTTTTTTGCTTTACCAGTGCATATAAAAGTTGTTTCTACTATACTATCCTTCAGGGGAGTCCAACGTTTGGCTTCTCTGTACCACATTGGAAGAAGAATTGTCTTGGGCCACACATTAAATACACAGATACTAATGAAAACTGATGAGCAAAAAAAAATATTTTTAAAAGTCTGTGCATAATTTTCATGATATCTGCCACCACAAATAAGTAAAAAAATCCTCACACAATCCACACACAACCAGTGAGCCACAGGTTGGATATCCCTACGAGTCTATTAGGTGTGCAATAGCATTATGTATAAAAAATGTATATCCCAGGTGGCGTCTATGGCTCAAAGGAGTAGGGGCTGGCCCCATATGCCGGAGGTAATGGGTTCAAACCCAGCCCCAGCCATAAACTGCAAAAAAACAAAATGTATATCCCTTAATTAAAATATTTTATTACTGAAAATGTTAATGATCATAGTTGGGCATTGTGGCAGGCACCTGTAGTCCCAGCTACTTGGGAGGCTGAGGCAAAAGAATCGCTTAAGCCTAAGAGTTTGATGTTGCTGTGAGCTGTGATATCACAGTACTGTACCAAGTGGAGACACTGTCTCAAAAAAAAAAAAAAATTGCTAATGATCATCTCAGCCTTCAGGGAGTTATAATCTTTTTGTTAATGGAAGGTCTTGTGTCAATGTTGATAGCTCCTGACTTTTCAGTGTGGTGCTAGCTGAAGGTTGTGGTGACTGTAGAATTTCTTAAAATAAGATAGCAATGAAGACTGGCACATCAGTTGACTCTTCCTTTCACAAAAGATTGCTCTATAGCAGCGGTTCTCAACCTGTGGGTCGAGACCCCTTTGTAACAATGACATTACATCATGGCATTAGAAAGGTTGAGAACCACTGCTCTATAGAATGTAATACTGTTTGATAGCATTTTACCTATAGTAAAACTTCTTTCAAAATTGAAGTCAATCCTCTTAAACCCTGCCACTGCTTTCTGAACTAAATTTATGTAATATTCTAAATCTTTTGTTGTCATTTCAACAATGTTCACAACAACTTCACCAGGAGCAGATTCCATCTCAAGCAACCACTTTCTTTGTTCATCCATGAATAGCAAGTTCACATCTATCCAAGTTTTATCATGAGATTGCAGCAATTCAGTCACAACTCCAGACTCCACTTCTAATTTTAGTTCTCCTGCCATTTCCACCACATCTGTAGTGACTTCCTCCACTGAATTTTTGAAACCCTCATCCATTAGGGTTGGAATCAATTTATTCTAAACTCCTGTTAATGTGACACTTTGACCTCCACCAATGAATTAAGAATGTTCTTTTTTTAATTTGAGATTAATATAACAGTACAAATGTTTAGGTTACCTTGTTTTCATTTCTAAAGTAAAGTTCAAGTTGTAGTTGAGCCATTCACCCAGGGATGTGCTGAACACCTCACATCGTGCACATCAGGTGAGAACCCACCAATTACCCTCCTTTCTTCTCCTCCTCTCTCATCCTTCCCCTCCCCTCCTCCTCTTCTCCACTTCCCCTCACCAGTATACACTTGTGTTTTTCTATTGTGTGGACTTGTAGTTGTTTATATATTGGTTTCATATTAGTATTGAGTATGTTGAATACTTGCTTTTCCATTCTTGTGTTACTTTACTAAGAATAATAAACTCCATCCACGTAAACACAAAATATGTTACGCCTCCATCTTTTTATGGCTGAATAGTACTCCAAGATATACATATATGACAGTTTTTTAGTCCACTCATGGGTTGATGACACTTATGTTGATTCAACATATTGTCAATTGTGAATTGAGCTGCACTAAACATTCTAGTGTAAATATCCTTGTGGTAAAATGATTTTTTTTCTTCTGGGTAGATACCTAACGATGAGATTGCAGAATAAAATGGAAGGTCAACATTTAGTTATTTGAGAATTTGCCATACTTCTTTCCATAGAGGTTGCATTAGTTTGCAATCTCTCCACATCTACACCAGCCCCTGCAGTTTGGGGATTTTGCGATGTGGGCTAATCTCACTGGGGTTAGGTGATATCTCAAGGTGGTTTTGATTTGCATTTCTCTGATGATTAGGGACTACAGGCATTTTTTCTTTTCTTTTTGCCATTTGTCATCTTCAGGGAAGTTTCTGTTCAAGTCTCTTGCATGCTGATAAATGGGCTTGTTTGCTTGCTCTTTTCTTGTTGATTAGTTTGAGTTCTCTATAGATTCTAGTTACCAGGTCTTTGTCAGATTAATAGCATGCAAATATCTTCTCCCATTTTGAAAACTGTCTGTTTGCTTTAGTTGTGATACTCTTAGCAGTGCAGAAGCTTTTTTAGCTTGATCGTGTCCCATTTATTTATTTTTGGTGTTGCTGCAATTGCCAAGGAGGCCTTCTTCATAAAATCGTTTCCCAGGATGATTTTATCAAGATTTTCCCCCACACTTTTTTCTACAATTTTTATTGTTTCATGTCCTAAATTTAAGTCTTTTATCCAGTGAGAGTCAATTTTTGTAAGTGGTGAGAGTTTGGGCCCAATTTCAGTTTTGTACATGTGTCTAACCAGTTCTCCCAGCACTATATATTGAATGGGGATTTTTTTCCCCCCTGGTGCATGCTTTTCTTTGGTTTATCAAAGACTAGATGGCGATAAGTGGTTGGGTTCATCTCTAGGTTCTCTATTCTATTCCATAGGTTTACATCTCTATTTTTATGTCAGTATCATGTTGTTTTGATCACTACTGCTTGCAGTATAACCTGAAGTCTGGTAATGTGATGCCTCCAGATTTGTTTTTATTTCTTAAAATTGTATTGACTATTCAGGGTTTTTTCTGGTTCCATGTGAAATGAAGTACTATTTTTAAATATCTTCTAAGTATGATGTTGGTGCTTTGATGGGGATTGCATTAAATCTGTAAATCACATTGGGTAGTATGGACATTTTAACAATCTATTCTTTCAACCACAAACATCATAAGCTCTTCAATTTGTTAATGTCTTCTGCTATTTCTTTTATCTCTTTATAGAGATCATTCACGTCCTTTGTTAGATATAGTCCCAGGTATTTTATTTTTTTGAAGCTACTTTGAAGAGTATTGTGTCTTTGATTTTATTCTCAGCTTGACTGTTATTAGCACATATGAAGGCTACTGACCTGTGGACATTGATTTTGTATCCTGAGATGTTACTATATTTCTTGATCCTCCTAAGAGCTTTGTAGTTGAGCCCCTGGTGTTTTCCAGGTATAAGATGATGTCATCTGCAAAGAGTGAGAGTTTGACCTTCTCTGTCCCCTTCTGAATGCCCTTGATTGCCTTCTCTTGCCTGACTGCATTGGCTAAGACTTCCAACACTATGTTGAATAGCAGTGGTGATAGTAGGCCTCTTTGTCTGGTTCCCACTCTAGGTGGAAATGCTTTCAGTTTTATTCTATTCAATATATTGGTTGTGGGTTTGTTATAGATGGCCTCTATCAGTTTAAGAAATGTCCCATATAAGCCTATTTTCTTAAGTGTTCTTGTCAGAAAGGGATGCTGAATTTTGTCAAATACCTTTTTTGCATCAGTTGAGAGAATCATATGGTCTTTGTTTTTTCATTTTATTTATGTGGTGAATTACATTTATGGATTTAGATATGTTGAACCAACCTTGCATTCCTGGGATGCATCCCTGAATGCAAAATCCACTTGATCATGATGTATAATTTTTTTACTGTGTATCTGTATTCTGTTTGCTAGGATCTTATTGGATATTTTTGCATTGATATTCATTAATGATATTGACCTATAGTTTTCCTTTTTTGTTGGCTCCCTTCCTGGTTTTGCAATCAGGGTGCTATTTGCTTTGTAGAATGTGAAGGGGAGGATTCCTTCCTTCTCTATGTTTTAGAATAGGTTATGCAATATAGGTACTAGTTCCTCTTTAAAAGTTTGGTAGAATTCTGGTGTGAAACCATTTGGTCCAGGGCTTTTCTTTTTTGGAAGGTTTTGTATTGTTGGTGCAATTTTGGTGCTTGATATAGGTCTATTCAACATTTCTAATTCTTTCTGCTTAAGTTTAGGAAGGTGGTGTGTTCCCAGGTGTTAGTTCATTTCCTCTACATTTTCTAATTTGGCCACACAGAGTTTTTTATAGTAATCATTGAAGATGTTTTGTATTTCTGTGATATCTGTTATTTTTCCCTTTTTGTTTCTGAATGAGGTTATTAGAGATTTTATTTTTCTGTTTCTGGTTAGTCTGGTTAAGTTTTTATTGATTTTGTTAACCTTTTCAAAGAATCGACTTTTTGTTTTGCTAATCTTCAAATGATTCTTGTGTTCTTAATTTCATTTAATTTAGTTCTTCTTTAAATGATTAATGGAATTCACCTATGAAGATATCTGGCCCTGGGCTTCTTATTATAGAAATATGTTTATTGAGATCTAATTCACATACTATAAAATCCAACCTCATAAAGTGTACAGTTGTGAATTAGTATATTAATTGTGCAACCAGAACCACAATTCATTTTAGAACATATGTATCATACTAAAAAATCCATACTAATCGGCAGTCATTCTCTCGCCCACCCTATCTCCTCTGCCCTCTCCACCCCTAGGCAACCAACAATCTACCTTCTATCTCTGTGTATTTGCCCATTACAGACATTTCATATAAATGGAAACATAAACTCTATGGTCCTTTGTCACTGGCTTTTTCACATAGCATAATGTTGTTAAGGTTCATCCATGTTGTATCATGAATCAGTACTTCACTGCTCTTAATGTCCAAATAATATCCATTATATCGATATGTAACATGTTGTTTATTCATCAGTTGACATTTAGGTCATTTCCACTTTGAGTTATTATGAATAATTGTCTTGGCAGCCTTGTTGAAAATCAAATGACAATGAATATATGGTTTTATTTCTGGACTCTAAATTGTATTCTATTAATCTAAATACCTATCTTTATCTAGTACTGCCTTGATTACTGTAGCTTTCTAGAAAGTTATGAAATCATGAAGTGTGAGTACTACAACTTTGTTGCTCTTTTTTCTAGATTGTTTTGGATATTCTCGGTCCCTCAATTTTCATATGAATTTTAAAATCATCTTGCCAATATTGGTACAAAAAGGAAGCTGGAATTGGGATGCATTGAATCTGTAATCACTTTGGGGGGTACTATTACCATCTCAACAATATTAATCCCTCCAGTCCATGAACTTGAGATGTCTCTCCACTTATCTAACTTCTTTCAATAATGTTTTGTTTAGCCGGGCATTGTGGCGGGCGCCTGTAGTCCCAGCTGCTCAGGAGGCTGAGGCAAGAGAATCCAGTAAGCCCAGGAGCTGGAGGTTGCTGTGAGCCATGTGACACCACAGCACTCTACCATAGGCAGTAAAGTGAGACTCTGTCTCTACAAAAAAAAAAAATAATAATAATAATGTTTTGTAGTTTTCATTATATAAATCTTGCATTTCTTTAGTTAAATTTATTCCCATACATTTTATTCTTTTTGATACTACCGTATATTAAATTATTTTCTTAATTCATTTTTTGATTTTTCATTGATAGTTTATAGAAACACAACTGATTTTGTATATTTCTCTCATTTTTTTATTTAAAAAAATTTACAAATTTTTTTTTCTAAGCATTTTTTTCTCCATCGTTGCCTTAGGGATTATAATTAACATCTTAATATGTAACAATCTAGTTCATATTAATATAAACTTAACTTCAAAAGTATATAAGACTGCTACTATATAGCTCCATTCTTCCTCCCTTTATGCCATCATTGTCAAAAATAAAATCGTTATACATTGTGTGTTCACCAATATAGATTAATAATTATTGTTTCATGGAATTGTCTTTAAATCAGATAATAAAAAAATTACAAACAAAGATATACTAATACTCTCTTTTATATATTTACCTTTGTGTGGATTTGGGTTACTGTCTAATCATCTTTCATTTGAGCTGGTAGCATTTCTTTAGCATTTTTTCTAGGAAAGGGATACTAGCAATGAGCCATCTTGGTGTTTGCTTATCTTGGAAGTCTTAATTTTGCCCTCATTTTTGAAGTATACTTTTACTCAATTTATGTGTCTTAATTGAAAAGGGCTTAGGTGGGGGTTTCTTTCTTCTCTTTTTAACACTGTATGTCTTTCCACTGCCTTCAAGTTTCTATGGTTTCTGATAAGAAATAAGAATTAATCTTATCGTAGATCCCTTTTATGTGATGAGTCACTTTTCTCTTGCTGCTTTCAAGATTCAGTTTGACTTTGGCTTTGGCTTTGAACAGTTTGATTATAATGTGTCTCAGTGTAGATCACTTTGAGTTTACTCTACCTGGAGTTTGTTTGGTCTCTTAAATATGTAGATTAATATTTTTCATCAAATTTGAAAACTTTTCTGCCATTATTTCATAAATATTCTTTCTACTCCTTTCTTTTTCTCCATCTGAACCTCTAATGTTGCATGTGGTATAATTGATGTTGTTCCACAAATTTCTTAGGTTCTGTTAATTTTTCTTTATTCTTTTCATCTTCTGTTCCTCAATTGGATAATCTCAAACTATCCTCAAGTTCATCTATTCTTTCTTCTGCCAGCTCAAATCTGCTGACAAGCCCTTCTAGTAAAGTTTTTCACATCAGTGTACTTTTCAACTTCATATATATTTTGATCTTTTGAAATTTTTATATTTTATTAATATTCTCGTGGTGAGACATCATTTTCTCACTTTTATTTAATTCTTTAGAATTTGTTTCTTTAGTTATTTAAACATGTTTAAAATGGCTGATGCAAAGTCTTTGTCTAGCCTGGGTGCTGTGGCTCACACCTATAATTCTAGAACTTTGAGAGGCCAAGGTGGGAGGACCACTAGAGGCCAGAAGTTCAAGATCAGCCTAAGCAACATAAAAAGACTCTGTCTCTACAAAAATGAAAAATGAAAAAAGTAGCTGGGTGTGGTGGTGTTGTACACAGCTGTTCCCAGCACTAGCTATAGACCCAGCTACTCAGGAGGCTGAGACAGGAAGATCACTTGAGCCCAAGAATTTGAGGTTGCAGTGAACTGTAACACCACTGCACTCTAGCCTAGACAACAGAGTAAGACCCTATCTCACAAAACAAAAAGTTTCTATTGATTGCTTTTTGTTTCCCATGTGTAGGCTATGCTTTGTTTTGGAGTTGTTGTTGTTGTTGTTTTGCATGCCTCAGAATTTTTTGTCAAAAACTGGTCATTTTCAATATTATAAAGTAATGAATCAACTTGGGAAACCAGATTCTCCTGTTTCCACAGAGTTTGTTTTTTATTACTAGTGTAGTCATTATTGCTGTTTGTTTAATGACAATCCTGTACTAACTCTGTAAAATTTGTATTCACTCCCATGTGTAACCACTGAATTCACTACTTAGTCAACTCACTGGCCACGTAATAACTAGACATATTTCCATAAAACAAGAATGAATAAATTCTTTAGTCTTTGATGAGGAGCTTTGTGTGCAACTTGGGAAGTGCCTTTGAAATTCAGCCAGGCAGCTGCCAACTCTGCCTTAGACTTTAATTTCTGCTTGTGCAAGACAGAAAAAAAATCAGCCAGAGGTAAGAAATTAGGACCCTCTTAAGTCTTTCCTAAGTACACAAAAATATCTACACATGTGCACAGCCTTCTAGATCACCAGGAATATGTCAGATCTTTTTAATACCCCTTATGATATCTTAGTCCCCAGATCTTCCTTTTATATTTATGGCCACTTTTTTGCCTAAACTAGAATTGCCACCTACAGCAACTATAATGGCAAACAATTACAACTGCTTTTTTGTTTGTTTTTGAGACAGAGTCTCACTCTGTCGCCCATAGTAGAATGCCATGGCATCATAGTTCACAACAACCTCAAACTCTTGGGCTTGAGCAATCCTCTTTCCAACAATCTTCTGCTTCCCCAGTAGCTGGGACTACAGGCACCTGCCACAGTGTCTGGCTATTTTTTTTTAGAGACGGTGTCTTGCTCTTGCTTAGGCTGGTCTTGAACTCCTGAATTCAGGCAATCCACCCGCCTTGGCCTCCCAGAATACTAGAATTATAGACGTGAGTCACTGCTCCTGGCCTATAACTGTTTTTAACAAATGCTCTAGAGAGGGCTTTTCCTAAGGAGTGAGCTCTCCATCAGGTTAAATAATGACAACACCCTGAATACAGAGCTCTTACAGAAAGCACTGAGGCACGTAAAATAGTGATAATGCTCTTAGAATGGGACTTTTTAAAGAGCACAAAATCCAGTCTACCCTTTCTGGTGGCTGTAAGGCTGCTGGTTTACTCTGCTACCTTGATGACAGGGCTGCTAGTCTTCAAGGCTACCATGTAGTTAAGGAAAGAAGAATGGTGATTAGATCAAGTTAAAATATTACAACCCTGGCTCTACTTACCGAGGTTCAGTGGTTTTTCTTGAATGCATGTTGCTTGGATTATTGGGAAATTTTGGTTAATATTTAGAGCTCTTAAATCATTGACTGATTATAACAATTTTTGCTTGTGTTTTATTGTCAGTTCTTTTTAAGAGTGAATTTATGGAGGTTCTACCTCCACCATTCCAGAAGTTCTGTCTCCCAACTGACTTTTAACAAAGGTACAAAGTAAATTCAATGATGGAAGGATAGTCTTTTCAACAAATGGTGCAGGACCACAACAATTGGATATCCACTGACAAAAAATAAATAAATAAATAAAATAAAATCTCAACCTAAGCTCACACTTTATATAGTATTTCACTAAAAAGGGATTACAGACTAAATGTAAAACATACAACTACATAAAATCTTCAGGGCATAAGTCTAAGTGACAAGTCCTTAAACATGATACCAAAAGACATGATACATATAGAAAAAAATGAAAAATTTGGTTGCATTAAAATTAAAAGCTTTTGCACTGTAAAAGGCCCAGCTAAGAAGATGAAAAGAAAAGCTATAAGCTGGGAGAAAGTATTTGCAAAGCATATATCTGATAAAGGACTGTATTTAAAATACACTTAAAAGGCTGGGCACAGTGGCCCACACCTGTAATCCTAGCACTCTGGGAGGCGGAGGCAGGTGGATTGCTTGAGTTCAGGAGTTCAAGATAGGCCTGAGCAAGAGTGAGACCCTGCCCTACAAAAAAATAGCCAGATGTTATAGTAGGTGCCTGTAGTCCCAGCTACTGGGGAGGCTGAGGCAAGGGGATTGCTTAAGACCAAGAATCTGAGGTTGATGTAGCTATGATAACACGGCACTCTACCGAGGGCAACAAAGTGAGACTCTGTCTCAAAAAATAAATAAATAAATAAAATGCACTTAAAAACTCTCAGAACTCAATAGTAAAAATTCAATCCAACTGAAAGTGGACAAAAAAAGGTAAAGAAACATTTCACTGAAGAGGAGACAACAGATGGCAAATGAACACATAAAAAAAGACGTTCAAGGCCAGATGCAGTGGCTCATACCTGTAATCCTAGCACTCTGGGAGGCCGAGGCAGGTGGATTGCCTGAGCTCACAGGTTCGAGGCCAGCCTGAGCCAGAGTGAGACCCCATCTCTTAAAAAGAAAAATAAAATAGCCGGACCTTGTGGCAGCTGCCTGTAGTCCCAGCTACTCAGAAGGCTGAGGCAAGAGAATTGCTTGAGCCCAAGAATTTAAGGGTGCTGTGAGCTACAATGCCACAGCACTCTACCAAGGGTGATAAAGTGAAACTCTGTCTCAAAATAAATAAATAAATATGAGATATAATTGCATAATGAGATATAATTGCATACCTATTAAAACAGATAAAATAAAAAATACTGGCAAAGTCAAATGCTAGTGTGGATGTAGAGAAACTGGACACCTCATACATGTCTGGTGGAAATGACAAACAGTAAAGCCACTCTGGAAAAATTATGGCAACTTATTACAGAAGTACATATACCATTATCTATACACGGTAATCATATTCTTGAGCATTTATCTCAAATAAATGAAAATGCATATCCATGAATTCTAAATATGAATATTCACAGAAGCTTTGTTCCTAGTAGCCAAAACTGTAAACAATCTGAAGTTCTTCAAAGAATTAATGGTTAAACAAACTTAGATATATCCATATTATGGAATACTACTCACCAATAAAAAGGAACTAACTATTCACACATGGAACAACTTAGGTTGATCTCAAAGACATTATGCTTCATTTTTGTTGTTGTTGTTGCTGTTTTTTATTGTTGGGGATTCATTGAGGGTACAATAAGCCAGGTTATACTGATTGCATTTTTAGGTTCAGTCCCTCTTGCAATTGTGTCTTGCCCCCAAAAGGTGTGGTACACACCAAGGCCCCAACCCACTCCCTCCTTTCCTTTTTCTGCTCTTCCTTTCCCCACCCCTCCCTCTTTCTTTCTCTCTCTGCTCTCCCCTTCCCCCACCCCCACTGTGAACTTAATTGTCATTAATTGTCCTCATATCAAAATTGAGTACATAGGATTCATGCTTCTCCATTCTTGTGATGCTTTACTAAAAATAATGTCTTCCACTTCCATCCAGGTTAATACGAAGGACATAAAGTCTCCATTTTTTTTAATGGCTGAATAGTATTCCATTGTGTACATAACCACAGCCTGTTAATCCATTCCTGGGTTGGTGGGCATTTAGGCTGTTTCCTCATTTTGGCGATTGTAAATTGAGCTGCAATAAACAGTCTAGTACAAGTGTCCTTATGATAAAAGGATTTTTTTTTCCTTCTGGGTAGATGCCCAGTAATGGGATTGCAGGATCAAATGGGAGGTCTAGCTTGAGTGCTTTGAGGTTTCTCCAAACTTACTTCCAAAAGGATTGTACTAGTTTGCAGTCCCACCAGCAGTATAAAAGTGTTCCCTTCTCTCTATATCCACGCCAGCATCTGCAGTTTTGAGATTTTGTGATGTGGGCCATTCTCGCTGGGGTTAGATGGTATCTCACAGTGGTTTTGATTTGCATTTCTCTAATAGATAGGGATGATGAACATTTTTTCATGTTTGTTAGCCATTCATCTGTCTTCTTTAGAGAAGGTTCTATTCATGTCTCTTGCCCATTGATGTATGGGATCGTTGGCTTTTTTCATGTGGATTAATTTGAGTTCTCTATAGATCCTAGTTATCAAGCTTTTGTCTGATTCAAAATATGCAAATATACTTTCCCATTGTGTATTTTTTCTCTTTGCTTTGATTGTTGTCTCCTTAGCTGTTCAGAAGCTTTTCAGTTTAATGAAGTCCCATTTGTTTATTTTTGTTGTTGTTGCAATTGCCATGGCTTCTTCAAAGACTTCTTCATAAAGTCGTTTGCCAAGCCAATATCTTCCAGTGTTTTTCCTATGCTTTCTTTGAAGATTTTTATTGTTTCATGCCTTAAATTTAAGTCCTTTATCCATCTTGAATCAACTTTTGTGAGTGGAGAAAGGTGTGGGTCCAGTTTCAGTCTTTTACATGTGGATATCCAGTTCTCACCATTTATTGAATAGGGAGTCTTTCCACCAAGGTATGTTCTTATTTGGTTTATCGAAGATTAGGTGGTTGTAAGATGTGAGTTTCATTTCCTGGTTATCTATTCAATTCCAAGTGTCTATGTCTCTATTTTTGTGCCAGTACCATGCTGTCTTGACCACTATAGCTTTGTAGTACAGCCTAAAATCTGGTATGGTGATGCCCCCAGCTTTATTTTTATTACTAAGAACTGCCTTAACTATATGGGGGTTTTTCTGGTTCCATACAAAACACAGAATCATTTTTTTTCCAAATCTTGAAAGTACGATGTTGGTATTTTAATAGGAATGGCATTGAATAGGTAGATTGCTTTGGGAAGTATAGACATCTTAACAATGTTGGTTCTTCCCATCCATGAGCATGGTATGTTCTTCCATTTGTTAATTCCTCTGCTATTTCCTTTCTGAGGATTTCATAATTTTCTTTATAGAGGTCCTTCACCTCCTTCGTTAGGTATATTCCTAGGTATTTCATTTTCTTTGAAACTATGGTGAAGGGAGTTGTGTCCTTAATTAGATTCTCATCTTGACTGTTATTGGCATATACAAAGGCAGTACTGACTTGTGGACATTGATTTTATATCCTGAAACATTACTGTATTTTTTGATGACTTCTAGGAGTCTTGTGGTTGAGTCTTTGGGATTCTCTAAGTATAAGATCATGTCATCAGCAAAGAGGGAGAGTTTGACCTCCTCTGCTCCCATTTGGATTCCCTTTATTTCCTTGTCTTGCCTAATTGTATTGGCTAGAACTTCCAGCACTATGTTGAATAGTAATGGTGACAGTGGACAACCTTGTCTGGTTCCAGTTCTAAGAGAAAAAGCTTTCAGTTTTACTCCATTCAGTAAAATATTAGCAGTGGCTTTGTCATATTGTAAAATATTAGCAGTGGCTTTCAATCAGTTTTAGAAATGTGCCACCTATGCCTATACTCTTCAGTGTTCTAATTCAAAAAGGATGCTGGATTTTATGAAATGCTTTTTCTGCATGAATAAAGAGGATCATATGATCTTTATATTTGCCTCTGTTAATATGGTGAGTAACATTTACGGACTTGCATATGTTAAACCAGCCTTGCATCCCTGGGATGAAACCTACTTGATCATGATGTATGACTTTTTTGATGATAAGCTGTAATCTATTGGCTAGGATTTTGTTGAGAATTTTTGCATCTATATTCATGAGTGAAAATGGTCTGAAATTCTCCTTTTTGTTCGGGTCTTTTCCTGGTTTTGGTATCAGGGTGATGTTTGCTTCATAGAATGTGTTGGGGAAAATTCCTTCCTCCTCAATTTTTTGAAATAATTTCTGCAGTACAGGAATAAACTCTTCCTTGAAAGTTTGATAGAATTCTGGTGTGAAGCCATCTGGACCAGGGCATTTTTGGGTTGGAAGCTTTTTTATTGTTTCCTTAATCTCAGTGGTTGAAATTGGTCTGTTCAAGAGCTCTATTTCTTCCTGGCTAAGTCTAGGGAGAGGGTGTGATTCCAAATATTGATCCATTTCCTTCACATTGTCAAATTTCTGGGCATAGAGTTTCTGGTAGTATTCAGAGATGATCTCTTGTATCTCTGTGTGATCAGTTGTTATTTCCCCTTTATCATTTCTGATTGAGGTCACTAGAGATTTTACTTTTCTATTTCTCATTAGTCTGGCCAATGGTTCATCTATTTTATTTATTTTTTCAAAAAACCAACTCCTTGTTTCATTAATTTTCTGAATGATTCTTTTGTTTTCAATTTCATTGATCTCTGATTTGATTTTGGATATTTCTTTTCTTCTACTGGGTTTAGGCTTAGATTTTTCTTCTTTTTCCAACTCCAAAGGTGGCTTGTGAGTTTGTTGATGTACTCTCTTTCAGTTTTTCAAATGTAGGCATCTAAAGCGATAAATTTTCCTCTGAAAACAACTTTTGCAGTATCCCACAGGTTTTGGTACCTTGTGTCTTCATTGTTGTTATGCTCAAGGAAGTTAATGATTTCCTGTTTTATTTCTTCCTGCACCCATCTGTTATTCAACAGAAGGTTGTTTAATTTCCTTGCCTTTGTGTGGGGTCGAACGTTTTTGTTAGAGTTGAGTTCCACCTTTAGTGCCTTATGGTCTGAGAAGATACAAGGTAAAATTTCAATTCTTTTTATTATGTTAATATTTGTTTTTTGTCCGAGGACATGAACAATTTTGGAGAATGTTCCGTGGGTGATGAGAAGAATGTATATTCTTTATCTTTGGGATGCAGTGTTCTATATGTTTTTATCAACCACAGTTGTTCTAAGGTCTCATTTAAATCTCGTATATCTTTGTTTAATTTCTATTTAGAGGATCTGTCCAGCTCTGTAAGAGGAGTGTTTAAGTCCCCTGTTATTATGGTATTATTAGATATCATATTGCTCAGACTGAGTAGGGTCTGTTTCAAGAATCTGGGAGCATTTAAATTGGGTGCATAAATATTTAGAATTGAAATGTCTTCTTGTTGTATTTTTCCCTTGACCAATATAAAGTGACCATCTTTGTCTTTTTTGACTTTAGTTGCTTTAAATCCACATGTATGTCAAAATAAGTTTGCAACTCCTCTTTTCTTCTGAATTCCATTTGCCTGAAAAATTGTCTTCCAACCCTTGACTTGGAGTTTTAATTTGTCTTTTGAAGCCAGGTGTGTTTCCTGCAGACAGCAAATGGATGGATTGTGTTTTTTAATCCAGTCAGCCAATCTACGCCTCTTCAGTGGGGAATTCAAGCCATTAACATTTATTGAGATAATTGATAAGTGTGGTAGTATTCTATTCATCTTATTTTGTGAGAGTCCATTGCTTAGTTTTATCTTTTGCATCAGTGTGGAAGTTAGGTTTTGTCCTTTCATTTCTAAGTTCGTACTTTGCTGCTGATCCATTGTGATGGTCAGTGTGTAGAACAGGTTGAAGTATTTCCTGTAGAGCTGGTCTTGTTGTGGCGAATTTCCTCAATGTTTGTATATCCATAAATGATTTGATTTCTCCATCAATTTTAAAGCTTAGCTTAGCAGGGTATAGAATTCTGGGCTGGAAATTGTTCTATTTAAGTAGATTAAAGGTAGATGACCACTGTCTTCTTGCTTCGAAAGTTTCATTAGAGAAGTCTGCAGTCACTCTGATGGATTTGCCCCTGTAGGTCAACTGGCGTTTTTTCCTGGCAGCTTGCAGAATCTTTTCTTTTTTCTTGACTTTGGACAGCTTCATCACAATATGTCTTGGAAAGGCTCGTTTAGAGTTGAGGTGACCTGGGGTCTGATATCCCTGTGAAAGCAGTGTGTCAGAATCTTTGGTGATATTTGGGAAATTTTCCTTTATAATATTCTCTAGTATGGCTTCCATTCCTCTGGGGCATTCTTCTTCCCCTTCTGGGATTCCTATAACTCATATGTTGGAATGCTTCATAAAGTCCCATAATTCTGACAGTGAATGTTCTGCTTTCTCTCTCTTCTTTTCTGCCTCTTTAACTATCTGAGTTATCTCAAGAACTTTGTCCTCTACCTCCGAAATTCTTTCTTATGCATGGTCTAACCTGTTGCTGATGCTTTCCATTGCGTCTTTAAGTTCCCTAATTGACTGCTTCAGTTCCTTAAGCTCCGCTATATCCTTTGTATATTCTTCATATCATTCATCTCTTATTTGATTCTATTTTTGGATTTCCTTTTGGTTATTTTCCACTTTATTAGCTGTTTCCTTCGTTGTTTACATTATTTCCTTCATTGTTTTCATCATGTGTATTCTAAATTCCCTTTCTGTCATTCCTAACATTTCTTTATAGGTGGAATCCTCTGCAGTAGCTCCCTCATGGTCCCTTGGAGAGGTTGCTCTGGACTGGTTCTTCATGTTGCCAGGAGCTTTCTGCTGATTCTTCCTCATGAGTGATTTATTTTATCTGTTTCCTTGTCCTAATTTTCCTTTCACTTCCTCTTGCTCTTTAAGTTCCCATGCCTGTGGACTAAGGTTTCAATGAGTTCTTTTGGTACAGGACCAGAAGGATGAGAAGGCTGAAGAGCAAGAAGGGATAAAAGAAAGAAAAAGAAAGAAAGAAAAGAAAATAGAGAAAGGAGATGGGTGGGTAAAAGGGAATATTGACAAAAAGAAGAGAAGCACAGAAAGAGGGAGACAGAGCAATATAGGTGTACAGTAGGGTACTTTGACACAATCTTAAAAAAACCCCAACCTCTGGGGGTGCCAGGTTGGGTGGTTCCCTTGAGGTCAGCAGCTCTTTGCTAACCTGATCAGACACAGTAATCCCACCTCCACCAAGTAGAGAGGAAAGACAAAAATGCTATAAATCAAACCAAAACAAGCAAACAGAAAACTTTACGGGATAAAATTGGGTGAAAAACCAGATAATAGGGGTAGAAACACTAGCAAAAATGAAGTTCTAATTATTGAAAAAGGCATCAATTGGAAATTGTACTTAAACTAGAGAAATGGAGAAAGAAAAAAAAGAAAAGAAAAAAATCTGTACGGAAAAGGTTGAAAACAACAACGACAAAATAAACAAAAAACAAACAAACTAACAACAATAAAAAAACAACCAAAACCAAAGTAGTATATATATCTTGTTAAATATTGTCTGGGCAACAGATGGTCTTCTGGGGCATGAGATGTTAATCACAATGCTGATACAACTGGAGGCCTCCGCTGATTTCTCAAACCCCACAGGGTGGGGACCCTAAATATCTCTTCAGCCCTCTTAAAAGGCACTTTAAACTTCTAAACGTGGCTAAGCAGAAGCTTTTCCAGGAAAGTGCTTATTGCTGGGATCACTGCTGAAGTGGCTATCCACTTACCAGTGTGTCAAAACCGGTCTCACTCCGCCCCTGAGGGTTAAGGCTGTAAGGCAGCTCAGCCCAGAGCCGAACACTATTAGCTTTGTCCGTTTCAGCAGCTCAGTCTGGGGCCCTAGGCAACACCCAAAGTTCCCCGCACTCCTGCTCAAGCTCTCCCCAAGGCAATTCAACTGAGTGCCAAGTCCAAAAACACCAAAACAGTTCATAGGTAAGGCCTTTCCGGTTTGCAGTCTCACTGCTGCTGTACTTACAGCTGCCGGCAGGATTAGACCAATGGAACACACACAACCACTTGCCAATTTTCCACTGTTTTTGTCCTCCTCTTGGGGTCCAGAAGTCCCTCACTAACTCCCTGTATCCTCAAAGGGATGATTATAGGCAGATACCACCAGCCAGAGATGCCTGGAGTCTTATCTCCCTGGACTCACGGTGCCCAGTTGCAGGGAAGCTGTTACTCAGCCTCCATCTTGCTCTCCATTATGCTTCATTTTTAAAAATGCCAGTCTCAAAAGGTTACATCATATCTTATTCTGTTTATACAACATTCTCAAATTGATAAAAATAGATATGAGGCATGGATTAGTGAGGGTAAGGTTTGGGTGCAACTATAAAAGGATATCACAAGATATTTCTTTTGTAGTGAGAAAACAGTTCTCTATTTTGATTTTGGAGGCAATTATAAAAATTTATACGTGATGGGTGGTGCCTGTGGCTCAGTAAGTAGGGCGCTGGCCCCATATACCGAGGGTGGCGGGTTTGAACCTGGCCCCAGCCAAACTGCAACAACAACAACAAAAAAATAGCTGGGTGTTGTGGCGGGTGCCTATAGTCCCCCCTACTGGGGAGGCTGAGGCAAGAGGATCTCTTAAGCCCAAGAGTTGAGGTTGCTGTGAACTATAATTCCACAGCACTCAACCCCAGGATGCTGAGTAAGACTCTGTCTCAAAAAAAAAAAAAAAAAAAACATGGTGAAAACTAAATATGGGCTTGACGCCTGTATCACAGTGGTTACAGGGTCAGCCACATACACCAATGCTGGCAGGTTCGAACCCGGCCTGGGCCAGCTAAACAATGACAACGGCAACAAAAAATAGCTGAGCATTGTCGCAGGCACCTGAAGTCCCAGCTATTTGGGAGGCTGAGGCAAGAGAATCGCTTAAGCCCAAGAGTTTGAGGTCACTGTGAGCTGTGACGCCATGGCACTCTACCCAGGGCGACAATGTGAGACTCTGTCTCAAAAAAAAAAAAAAAAAAAAATGAAAGAAAAAGAAAGAAAAGAAAACTGTATGGTCTTTACATAATAGTATTGTACCCCTGTCAATTTCCTGATTTTGTTATTGTACTGCAGATATATAAAATGTCATCAATGGGGTAATCTAGGTGAAGGGGTCAAAGGATGCTATATACTATTTTTTCTAGTAATACTTTTATTAAGATGTAATTCACATATCAAACTTGCTTTATGGTCTAAATGTTGGTGTCCTCCCAAATTCATATACTTGTTAGAACCTAATAACCAATGTGATGATCATAAGAGGTGGAATATTTCTGAGAAATGATTAAGTCATACTCTGCTTCTGCCTCATGACAATTACTGCCCTTATAAAAGATGTTTAAAGAAGTTTGCCTTCCACCTTCCACCATGTGAAGATGCAGCAAGAAAAGTGCCATCTTTGAAGCACAGAAAGAAGCCTTAACAGACACTAATTTACTAGCAAATTGATCTTGGATTCCCAACCTCCAGAACCATGAGCAATAAATTTCTTTATTGATAAATTTCTCAGTATAAGGCATTCTGGGTTTTTTTTAATTTATTTTTAGTATTAATTCATTTATTTTATTTCAACAGACTTAGAGGGTACAAGTGGAGTTTGGTCACATGAAATATTGTAGTGATGAAGTCTGAGCATTTAGTGTACCCATCACCCTAATGGTATACATTATATATAACAGGTAATTTTTCAGCCCTCACAGTCTCTTAATCTCACCCCTTTTAAGTCTCCAATGTCCATTTTTCCATTCTGTATGACTATGTGTACCCACAGCTTAGCTCCCATTTATAAGTAAGAACATGAGCTATTTGTTTTTCCATTCACTTAGGATAATAGCCTCCAGTTCCACACATGCTGATGCAAGAGAAATAGTATTTTATGGCTGAATAGTGTTCCATGGTGTGTGTATGTGTGTGTGTATGTGTATCCCACATTTTCTTTATCCACACATTGGCTGATGGACACATGACTTCCATATCTCTGCTATTGTGAATTGTGCTGCAATAAATAAATAATAAATAATAATAATAATAAATAAATGTGGATCATTACAAAAGCTTTGAGATAAACAAAAACCGAGAAACATAAAATCCTTGTAGATGGAAACAGATGAAGCCCTCCCAGCAACACTGATAAGCTGAGCAAGTTGAAACTTGCACAGATGAATCAGAAAGGATGCTGTTAACCGTGTTTCTTGGAAGTGAAATGATGGACCATAACACAGTCTGTCTCAAAACATTTGTAGTGACTTACGTTATGAGTGCAGGTATCTTTTTTATATATTGATTTATTTCCCTTTGGATAGATACTCAGTAGTGGGATTGCTGGATTGAATGGTAGATCCAATGTTAGTTCTTTAAGAAATATCCATACTGTTTTTCATAGAGGTTATACTAATTTACATTCCAAAAAGTGTTGTAAGTTTTCCTTTTTCACAGCATCTGGGACAGAATTTTTTTGACTTTTTATAAATGGGAATTCTGACAGGGAAAATGTGGTATCTCATTGTGGTTTTAACTTGCATTTCCCTGATTATTAGTGATGTTGCCGTTTGTTTATATGATCTTTTTTTTTTTTTTTTGAGATAGAGTCTCACTTTGTCACCCTCGGTAGAGTGTCATGGCATCACAGCTCACAGCAAATTCTAACTCTTGGGCTTAAGTGATTCTCTTGCCTCAGCCTCCCAAGTAGCTGGGACTACAGGCGCCTGCCACAACACCTGGCTATTTTTAGAGATGAAGTCTCGCTCTGGCTCGGGCTGGTCTCAAACTCCTGAGCTCAGGCAATCCACCCACCTCAGCCTCCCACTGTGCTAGGATTACAGGTGTGAGCCACCTCTCCAGGCCACTGTTCATATGATTATTGACTATTTTGTATGTCTTCATTTGGAAAAAAGTCTGTTCATGTCATTTGCCCACTTTTTCTTTTTTTTTTTTTTGAGACAGAGTCTCACTTTGTTTCCCTCAGTAGAGTGCCGTGGTGTCTCAGTTCATAGCAACCTCAAACTCTTGGGCTTAAGCAATTCTCTTGCCTCTGTCTCCCAAGTACCTGGGACTACAGGTGCCCACCACAACACCTGGCTATTTTTGGTTGTAGTTGTCATTGTTATTTGGCAGGCCCAGGTGTATTCGAACCCGCCAGCCAGCTCCAGTGTATGTGGCTGGCACCCAAGCCACTGAGCTACAGGCGCTGAGGATTGCCCACTTCTTAATGGATTTTTTTTCCATACTGAGCTATTTGAGTTCCCTATAGATTTTGGATATCAGTCCTTTGTTGGATGCATAGTTTGCAATATTTCCTCTTATCTGTAGGTTATCTATTTAGTCTGTCAATATTTTCTTTTGCTGTGCAGAAGCTTTTTAATTTAATTAAGTCTCATTTTTTTTTGTCTATTTACTCTGTCAATTTTTTTTTGTGCAGAAGCTTTTTAATTTAATTAAGTCCCATTTTTTTTGTTTGTTTGTTTTTTCTTTTTCTGTCACAATTACTTTGGGAGTCTTAGTCATAAATCTCTTGCCTCAGCCAATGCCCAGAAGAGTTTTTCCTAGATTTTCTTCTAGAATTTTTATGGTTTTGTGTCTTGTGCTTAAGTCTTTAATCCATCTTAAGTTAATTTTTGCACATAGCAAGAGATAAGGATCTAGTTTCTTTCTTCTACATGTGGCTATTCAATTTTCCCAGCACTGTTTATGGAATAGGATGTTCTTTCTTTCTTTCTTTCTTTCTTTCTTTCTTTCTTTCTTTATTTATTTATTTATTTATTTTTTTTTATTAAATCATAGCTGTGTACATTGATATATTCATGGGGCATCATTCACAGGATGTTCTTTCTTTAGTGTATGTTCTTGTCAACTTTGTCAAAGACCAGTTGGCTGTAAGGATGTGGCTTTATTTCTGGGTTCTTAATTCTGTTTCTTTAATTTATGTTTCTATTTTTATGCCAGCATCATGCTGTTTTGGTTACTATGGGCTGTTTTGGTTACTATAGGCTTATGCTATAATTTGAAGTTGTATAATATGATTCCTCCAATTTTGTACTTTTTGTTTAAGATTGCTTCAATTATTTGAGGTCTTTTTTGGTTCCGTATGAAGTTTAGGATTGAATTTTCTAATTCTGTCAAAAATGATGTTGATATTTTGATAGAAATTTCCTTGAATCTATAGATTACTTTAGGCTTTCTGAACATTTTAACAATATTTATCCTTCAAATACATGAGAATAGGATGTTTCCCATTCATTTGTGTCATCTATGATTTTTCCCATCAGTGTTTAGTTATTTTCTTTGTAGAGATCTTTCACCTCCTTGGTTAAATATATTCCTAGGTATTTTATTTTATTTTGTAGATTTTGTAAATGAGAGCCAATTTTTTTTTTTTTTTTGCAGTTTTGACTGAGGCCGGGCTTGAACCCACCACCCCCAGTATATGGGGCCGGTGCCCTACTCCTTGAGCCACAGGTGCCGCCCGAGCGTCAATTCTTGATTTGGTTCTCAGTTTGATCATTATTGGTGCATAGAAATGCTACTGATTTGTGTGTGTTAATTTTTTCTTTTCATTTATTTATTTATTTTTAATTTTTTTATGTTTTTATTTTTTTGAGACAGAGTCTCAAGCTGTCACCCTGTGTAGAGTGCCATAGTGTCATAGCTCACAGCAACCTCCAACTCTTGGGGTCAAACAATCCTCTTGCCTCAGTTTTTTTTCTTCTATTTTTAGTAGAGATGGGGTCTCACTTTTGCTCAGGCTGGTCTCAAACTCGTGAACTCAAGCTATCCACCCACCTCAGCTTCCCAGACTGCTAGGATTTATAGGTGTGAGCCACCACACTCGGCCCATGGGTTAATTTTTTAATCTGAGATTTGCTGAATTCACTTACCAGATCTAGGAGTCTTTTGTAAGAGGCATTAGGATTTTATAAATATAAAATCATATCATCAGCAAACAGAGATATTTTGACTTCTTCTTTTCCCATTTGGATGCCATTCATTTCTTTCTTTTGCCTAATTGCTCCGGCTAGGACTTCCAGTACTATGTTGAATAGAAGTGGTGAAAGTGGGAATCCTTGTCTTGTTTCAGTTTTTAGGGGGAATGCTTCAACTTTTCCCCATCCAGTATGATTTTGGTTATAGGTTTTTCATATACAGTTTTGTTTTTGTTTTTGTTTTACTTTGAGGTACACTACTCCCATACCTAGTGTGTTAATGTTTTTTATCATGAAGTGATGCTGGATTTTATTGAATGCTCTTTCTGCATCTATTTGGATGATCATACGGTTTTTAATTCTGTTTATGTGGTGAATCACATTTATTGACTTACATATGTTGAGCCAATCTTGCATTTCTGGAATAAAACCCATTTGATCATGGTATATTATCTTTTTGATGTGCTTTTAAATTTGGTTTGCTAGTATTTTGTTGAGGATCTTTGCATCTGTGTTTATAAGGGATATTTGATCTATGGTTTTCTTTTGTGTATATATCCTTTTCTGGCTTTGGTAATAGGATGTTACTTGTTCCATAGAATGAGTTAGGGAGTATTCACTCCTTCTCAATCTTTTTGAACAGTTTCAGTAAGATTGGTGCCAGTTCTTCGTATGTCAGAAGTCAGATGTAAATCCATCTGGTCCTGGGCTTGTTGTTGTTATATATTTTATTACTCATTTAACCTCACTACTTGTTATTGGTCTGTTCAGGATTTCTGCTTCTTCCTGATTCAAGCTTGATACGTTGCATATTTACAGGAATTCATCTATTTCTCTATTATTTTTTAGTTTGTGGGCATAGACATGGTCCTAGGAATCTCAAATGATCATTTGTATTTCTGTGGTATCAGGTGTAATGTCTTCTTTTTAGTTTCTGATTGAGCTTATTTAAAGCTCTCCCTTCTTTTCTTTGTTAATTTAACTAGTGATCTATCAATTTTGTTTATCTTTTCAAAGAAACAACTTTTCATTTAGTTAATCCTTTGTGTTATTTTTGTGGTTTCAATTTTATTTAGTTCTCCTCTGATCTTGGTTATTTTTTCTCTTCTTCTAGCCTTGGGTTTTGTTTGTTCTTGTTTTTCTAGTTCCTTGAGGTGTGATATTATGTTGTGATCTTTCTGTCTTTTTGATGTAGACATTTAGCACTATAAACTTACCTCTTTACACTGCTTTTCTATATCCCAGAGGTCTGGGTATATTGTGTCAATATTATCATTACTTTGGAAAATTTTTTAATTTGCACATTGATTTCATCATTAACCTAAAGATTATTCAGAAGGAGGTTTTTTAGTTTCTGTGTGTTTGTATAGTTTTGAGAGTTCCTCTTGGAATTGATTTCTAGTTTTATTCACTGTGATCTTAGAAGATACTTGATATGATTTCAATTTTTTAATGTATTTGGACTCTTGTTTTGTGGCCTAATATATGGTCTATATTGGAAAATGTTCCACATGCTAGTGAGGAGAATGTATATTCTATGATTGTTGGGTAGAATGATCTGTAAATGTCTGTTAGGTACATTTGTTCTAGAGTTCAGTTTAAGTCCAGTGTCTATTTATTGATTTTATGCCTTGATGATCTGTCTAGTTCTCTCAGTGGAGTGTGTCACTTGTCTAGGAAAGATTATTTATCCTTCATTTATGAAACTTAGTTTAGCAGGATACAGAATTCTTGGCTAACAGTTATTCTGTTGTTTTAGAAGACTAAAAATAGAACTGCAATCCCTTTTGGCTTGTTAGTTTTCTGCTGAGAAGCCTGCCTTTGGTCTGATGGGTTTTCCTTTGTATTTGATTTGATCCTTTTGTCTTCAGCCCTTAGAATTCTTTCCTTCACATTGATCTTTTTTTTTTTTTTTAAGCTGACACCTTGATTTCACTTTTGTTGAGGTTCTCATGGACCCCAACCTGGGACAGTGGTCAGCAAGAGAGATGGCACTGGAGAAATCACGAGCTTTACATCAAATTTAGTGCATAAAACCTGGAAGCCTGTAAGGGCATAAATTGTTTCCAGTGCCAAGTGGCAGCATAAAAACAATGCAGCAAACTATCCTGCCCTTCTGAACTCTTTTTATTGGGTACAATAACAGAGTATGTGCAAGAATGCACAGCAGTCAATACTTAGCAGTCAAGATTAAAAATGAGAGTGGGGAGGCTTGGCGCTGGTAGCTCAGTGGTTAGGGTGCCAGCCACATACCCCTTGGCTGGCAGATTTGAACCCTGCCCAGGCCTGCTAAACAACAATGACAATAACAACAACAACAACAAAAATAGCTGAGCATTGTGGCAGGCACCTGTATTCCCAGCTACTTGGGACGCTGAGGCAAGAGAATCACTTAAGCCCAAGAGTTTGAGGTTGCGGTGAGCTGTGATGCTACAGCACTCTACCAAGGGCAACAATGTGAGACTCTGTTTCAAAAAAAAAAATGAGAGACGGGAGATTACAACCCCCAAGAAGGGTGGGTAAAGGGTAAACAGGGACATAGGGTAATGGAACATCAGAAGTGGCCAGATAATGCAGGCAAGCAGGAGAGAGATGGGGCAGAGTAAGTCTCATCTCCCAGGCAGACATCTCAGCTTCTCTACTCTAAGCTACTAATTGATGGTCTCAGCTCGCCTACACTGCTGATTTCCCCACGCAGGGATAGTCACATAGACATTTTCCTGACTAGGCACCTTATACTGAGTTGGAAGGCCTGTGAGGAATTCAGTCTATCTACCTCCCACACATTTTACATTAACTTTAAATTGTCTGATGACTGTATGCGTTGGTGAAGTCCTACAGGGCCAGAATGGCAAAGGTTTCATGAAGTTTATCTCGTTCTCCAGTAGCGTGTATATTTTTCCTCTAGCGCTTTTTTTTTTACTGGGTTGGGCAGTTCAGCCTGCAGACCAGCAGGTGGTGCCCACAGGTAAGAACCAGCTGCAGCAGAAGCTGACGGGTTTATGTAATACCTTAAGGGTGGACACTAACAGAGATGGTGGGAGGAGCGCCGGGCGAAATGCACAGAAGTCTCCAATTGGGGGAGGCAGGAGCCAACCCAGCACCACTTTACCAGGCAAGCAGGAATATGATCTGCCCTTCATTACACCCATCCCAATGCTGAGGATATTCAGGTCAGACAGAAATCACTGACCACCTGCAGGAACACATTCTGTGTAAAGATGGGGTAGAGTTCCACCCCTCATGCAAGCCTGAGCCTATAAGGCACACCTCCCATGGGGACATAGTCATCCCAAAATGCCCCAGAAAGTCCATCCACAGATGCACCAATGCCATGCTATCACAGGTGAAGCCATGGCTGTTTCTTTAGCAGTAGGCAAGAAGAAGTCCCCTTCTTCACATCCTTTCATGAGCGCTAGAGCTACCCAACTGCTGGGGACGGGCAGAACCATAATCCTCACCACAGTGCCTCTGTTAAAACAGGTGCAACCACTGGCCGGCGCCTGTGGCTCAAAGGAGTAGGACACTAGCCCAATATGCCAGAGGTGGCAGGTTCGAACCCAGCCTCGGCCAAAAACTGCAAAAAAAAAAGAAAGAGGTGCAACCACTCGTTGCCCTTAAGTGCGAGGTTCTGAAACATAGAAACGCGTACACGCTAGTTTCTTTTGTCTCATAGGGTTCTCCCTTGGTGAAATGTACTCCTCCTTCCCCTAGGAGTGGAAACCCCGAAGGGCTAGAGCACTGGGAATCCTGCTGTTCTGGGTCCAGCCACCCTGTAGGGCTGCTGCAATCCAAGTGTCTTTGGGGATCTGATCATGTGAAGACTCAAGAGTTGAAGGTCTTTTGGCTGTACAAAGTCCCACAATAGGTGCACACCCAGTATGGCACATGCCACCATATCTTGGGTCCAGGGAGAAAGCAAGGGACACAGCACAAGTAGCCCACTGTATTGCCTTCAAGAAGTCCTTAAATCACATCCTACTCCAGTACTTGGGCTCACAAGGGAAAGGAAGCGCTCCTTAAGTTTGGATACTAGCAGTCTATCACAAGGGGTAGAAGAGCCAAAAGCATCTCCCACCTACCATTTTCCACAGAATACTAAGTCCACGAGATTTGATCTCTGCCAACTCCTTCTTTCTTTCCTTTTGTGTGTTGTAGTTTATTCCATTGAACTCTCTGATAGGCTCTAGCACTCTCCCCTTAACATTCCACTTGAGCTGTAATTATTCACCTGTAATTTTCGTTCTTTCTTCTGAGAAGAATTGGTCTCCAGCATCTCTAGTTAGCTATCAAGGAAAACCCTAAAGTGTTTTGTTATAGCAGACAAAATGGACTGAGACAATACCATTCATCTAGTTAAAGTGTACAGTTCAATGTACTTTCGTATATTCAGAGTTGTGCAACCATTACCACAATCAATATTAGAACATTTTTATACCCATTAGCAGTTACTCCCCATTTCCTCTAGCTCCCTCAGCACTAGGTGACCACTAATCTACTTTCTGAATCTATAGATTTGCCTTTGCTGGATATTTTATATAAATGGAGTCAAAAAATACATCATCTTTTATGATTGGCTTATTTTACTTAACATTTTTATAAAGAGCATCCATGTTGTAGCATGTATTACTACTTTATTTCTTTTTTTTTTTTTTTTGTAGAGACAGAGCCTCACTTTATGGCCCTCAGTAGAGTGCCGTGGCCTCACACAGCTCACAACAACCTCCAACTCCTGGGCTTAAGCAATTCTCTTGCCTCAGCCTCCCGAGTAGCTGGAACTACAGGCGCCCGCCACAACACCCGGCTATTTTTTGGTTGCAGTTTGGCCAGGGCCGGGTTTGAACCCATCACACTCGGTATATGGGGCCGGCACCTTACCGACTGAGCCACAGATGCCGCCCCACTACTTTATTTCTTTGTGTTTCCAAGTAATATTCCATTGCACAGATATATCAGTTGTGTTTATCCATTTACCAGCTGATGGACATGGGGATTGGTCCCACTTTTTGCTTTTGTAAATAATGCTGCTTTGAACATTTCTGTACACGTATTTGTGTGGACATACGGTTTCATTTCTCTTACGTATATACCTAGGAGGGAAATTTCTGGATTAGATGGTTACTCTATGTTACCCTTTCGAGAAACTGCTAGACTTTTATAAAGTAGCTGTACCATTTTATATTATCACAAGTAATGCATGAAGGTCATAATTTCTCTATATCTTTGTCAACACTTGTTATTTTCTGTTTTTTTTTAATTATTGCCTTCCTACTGCCTGTTAAGTTATATATTAATATTGTTGTGATTTACATGTCCTTAATGAGTGTCTTAGTGTCTCCCTCCCCTTGCACTTGCAGCTGAACAGGGAAACCCTTCCCCCCACCCCCATTTCCTAGGCCTGGTCAAATTTCATGAATGGATTGTATCCATTCATTAATGCACTCATTCACCTTTCCCTAGGCAGTGGTTCGAAACCTTCCTAATGCCCAGGCCCTTTAATATAGTTCCTGTGGGTCATGACCCACAGGTTGAGAACCCCTGCACGGAAGGGACTGAATCCATTCATTAATGCACTTATTCATCTTAACTCCAGCAGAAGGAACTGTGCACTTTCATTTGTTACCATGTCCTGGCCTAATGTAACTACGAAGGACCCAGGTGACTATATATACCCCCAGACCAGTGGTTCTCAACCTTCCTAATGCCCTTTAATACAGTTCCTCATGTTGTGGCGACCCCAAACATAAAATAATTATTTTCATACACCTGTATTTGTATGCGGTGTATGTGACGGTTTTTGGCGACCCCTGTAAAAGGGTCGTTCGACCTCCAAAGGGGTAGCGACCCACAGGTTGAGAACCGCTGCCCTAGACAAAGAACCTAGAGAGAGAAAGAAAGAGAGAGCAAGAACATTCTCCCCGCCACCCCACCCGACTTGGGTTGTTTCTCTCTGCAAGGAGCTTTGGTTGTTTTTGTATTCTTTTCTGTAAAATAAATCCTGTCTTACTTATACCAGAATTTTGTCTTCAATCCCTTCATGGTCACCAACTATGATACCGGAGTTTCGGGTTCTTGGTCTCGGTGATTGGAAGAATGAATCCACAGACCACAGATCAGTGGTAAGACAGGATTTATTTATAGAAAAGAATACAGAAGCGCCAGAGATCCTGGCAGAGAGAACCCAGGAACAAGCTCTCTCACTCCTTCTCTCTGTCTCCGAGCTCTCTGCTCAGGGGTATATATAGTTGCAGGAGAGGAGGTGAGGGAAAGGAAAAGAAAAAAGAAAATAATGACTAATTCTCACATAAGTTAGATTTAATTTTGACCAAAGTAAATTACTTAAACATTAATTTTTAATTCAACTTGTTAATATATTGTTTAGGATATTGCATCCTCATTTATAAGTGAAATATGTTTGTAATTTCCCCTTTATAATAATATATTTTTCCAATTTTAATATCAGGTATATCCAGATGAAGTAGAATGATTTTGAAGTATTTCTTCTTTTTCTATTGTCTATAAGATTTGGCGTGATCTGTTTTTTGAAATTATCTTTTATTTTTATTTATAAATATTAGTTGTCTATTTTTTGAGACTTTGGAAAAAATAATAAGAAGAAGTTAACTGATGACTCCATACTGAACCTCAGATTCAAAGCATTCTATAATAGACATACTCTTATTTGACAATGTGAATGTTACTTTTTTAGCATCATCATTATTATTATTGCTCAATATTTCATTGCAGCAATCGTCTGATTTCTTTTCTGAATGTATTTATCTTCCTTCATTGGTTCTTTACGAGGTTTTTGTTTCTAGTCCTTATCTTAAACATTGTTATTGTTATTAAATTTTAAGCCTTTTTAATTTTGTGAAGGCAAAAAGTAGAAACCAAATAAACACGTGTCTATGTAAAATAAATAAATAAATAAATAAATAAAATTATAATCATAGTCGCAGGTGGTTATTTTGCCAGAAATCAATGGTTACATTTAGGGCATGGGTCCTATAAAGTGACATTCAGCCTTACATTTAGCAGCAGGGGGGCAGGAACTCTCAGGCCTTGGAAACTTACATAAAATTGACCAGGCCATGAAATTGACCAGCCCTAGAAAAGGTGGGGTTCCCCCTTCCTCCAGAAGTGCGCAGGAAGGAGACACCAAGGCCCAGATGTCTCCCTAACAGTTGCCTGGCCCCTCCAGCTACTAGAGCCTCCTAACCACCCCCCCACCCTCCAGCCCACTGGTTCCTCTGCTGGCTGCCACTGGACCAACACCGCTAGGGCTAAGGTGGCAGGTCCTGGTGCCACCTGTCCTGTATCATTACCATGGATTTGAGGTACGGGGATTCATTGTTTGGGTCACGGAGACCAAGAACCTGAAGACGAAATTCCGGTATCATATCTTGGGGGCCCATCTGGGATAGAAGACCATATGTGGTAAGCAATGGGACCACTTACTTCTATCCTGCTTTTCTCTATAGTTATAATAATGGAGACTAATAATTTTGATGCCTGTCAGCCAGTAAAAGTGCATAGTGCAGCTGCTGACCTCCAGGTCACAGGCAAGTTGGGGAACCAACTTTCTAATTCCCCTTGACTCCAGAAAGGAACAAAAGGGAATGTTAGAAGGCTTTTGAAACTGTCTGTATCTACTCTTCTCTGGTTGAGAGATAAGCAAATAAGTATTACCCAGAAGTCCTGGGGTCCCCCCCAGCAAAGGTTATGACCCTGGGACACTGGAGGGCCTTCTGAAAAATGTGCTCTCCCAGCTCTTTTACTATCTTCTCTTCTCTTCCATGGTCCCAAACTTTTCCTATTTATCTCTATAGACCTTTTCTGTTTTTCTCTCTCTCCTTGTACTTTACATGCTTTGTTTGAATGTTGCTAAAGGATTGCTTTATGTATTTAGATAATTTTGTACTGGCTTATTCTGGTATTTTTCAGATATTTTAAGTGTGCTTCCAATGTTGTGACTGTGTTGTAAGGTCCTTTTTATTGCCTTTCATTGCAAAATTAAATTCAATGGCATTTTTTGTGTGTTGGAGAAAAAAAAAAAGCTGACCCATGTTAACTAGAAGTCAGCTCCAAAGGGCAAAATAACTCCCCTACATAGCTTTTCTGGGCAACCAGAGGCCTGTGAAGGGAAGCCCAGAGAAACTCCCCAAGGCAAGAACGGCCCTAAACCCTAGGCTATAGTTCAGTCTCTTGAAAATGAACAAAGGCAATGAAAATGACTCTGCGTATTTGATTGGTTTTTTGGGGGGAGGGGTTATTGGTGTAAATGGGAAAGTTTAAAATAATTTCAGGTTTCTCTAAGATTTTGGGTAATTGTAACTAATTGTAATGCAAAAGTTTCAAAGTGTCTCTCAACTGTGATTTCTAACTTTGGGAAAGACAGGGAGGTTGGAACATAACATTTAAGACATGCTCATGACAGAAAGCCTATTTTCCTTTGTTACTGGGAATTGAGAAAAAGCTTGTACAAATTATAAAAGCTTAAATGTGCAAGCACCGCACAACCGTTTTCTCCAGGGCGGGGCTCATACCCACTTTGACTGATACTCTGGGGCAGGTGCAGAAAGGGGCAGAACTTGCATCAGGTGGGACCAGGCTCCTGGATATTTGATTTTTCAGGCTGTGCTACCGGCAAGTAATAAGCACAGGAGAGGCAGCAGATACAAAGCGCTATACTGGTATAAGTGGTTAAATCCAGACAAGCACAGGGACAGAGGAAGCCCCTCAGGGATTCTTCCTCAAGCATTGGAAGGACGCTTCCTTTTGTTTGGCAGGAAGGCTTCTTGGGTTGGTCAGAGGATGCTTTGACAACCCAGGAATACAGGGTGGGATTGATTAAAGTGCCGGACGTTTATTCTTTCCCACAAATGGGTAATATTCTCTCCCTAAGAGAACACCCAGGTAACATGTTCTTTTGCCAAGAGAACTGTAATCGGGCGGGACCACTATGGCTCCCAAGTACCTGTAGGAACACTCTGCTGGACTGTGTTGGGACATGTTTGATCCCCAGACACTAGGAAAAGAATGTATGGTTTTCTTCTGCACCCAGAACTGGCCTCAGTGTTAACTATCCAATAGTGACGAATAAAAACCAGAAGGTACTCTAAAATTATGGTAACCAAGAAAGGAAATGGTCTGAATTACCTATGTGTAAGCTTTCTTTTTCCTCAGGGACAATCCCCAACTGTGTAAAACCTATCAGAGTCAGCTCTCCAGGCTGTAATAACTTCCCCAAATAACCAGGGATTCCTGAGAGAGACACTGTCACCACCTAGTTCAAACCCATCATCTACTTCTCCCTCACCTTCCTTCATGGCTTTAGAAAACCCCAAGAAGGAGTTTATTCCCAGAGTTTCTTCTGGTCCCACTGGGACCCCCAGAAGGCAACTGTATCCTTCTGTATGTCCCTTGGTTGTGACTGCAGGTCGTGAGAGGAGAGATGCACGAGTATTCACTCTGTTTTCTCTGGCAGATTTAAAACAAATTAAAGTTTGATTTAGGAAAATTTTCTGATGACCCTGATAGGTACACAGATGTTCTCCAAGGGTTAGAACAAAGCTTTGACCTCTCTTGAAGAGATGTAATGATACTGCTAGATTAAACTTTAATTTTTAATGAAAAAATGAAGTCTTAGATGAAGCTAGAAAGTGGGGTGATTTGTGGTTCATGTCCAATATTGATGGCAGTATGTCTCCTGAGGAAAGGGACAGATACCCAACAAGAAGGCAGGCAGTTCCCTTTGAGGATCCCGAATGGGACCCTGAGAAACAAGGTGACTGGGGGCGTAAACATTTTCTAACATGTATCCTGAAAGGTTTACATCAATCCAAGAAAAAGCCTATAAACTATTCTAAGTTGTCTAGTATTTACCAGGAGGAAAATAAGAGTCATTCAGCCTTTCTTGAGTGGCTTAGGGAGGTGAGAAAACACACCCAGTTAACACCCAACTCCTTAGAGGGCCAAATTATTTTAAAAGATAAATTTATCACTCAGGCGGCCCCAGACATTTGAAGAAAACTCCTGAAATTGGCTCTAGGCCCAGATTATAACCTGGAGAATCTTAGAACGGCTACAGTGGTCTTTTATAATCAAGATAAGGAGAAAGAGAAGGAAAAAGAGAAAGGATAGAAAAAGAATGGCAGCTCTGGTAATGGCACTCTGACAAACGAACACCATTCAGGGGCAGAAGGAAGCCAGAGGAGCTAAGAACACCTCCAGTGTGGTCAGACTGGCCACACTTCAGGAAGGACTGCCCCCAGCAGCACCACTGGCTGGGCAGGCCACCTGGCCCCTGTCCAGAATGCTAGGGTGACCACTGGAGGGTAGCTTGTCCTCAGAGGCAAAGGCTCATCAATGCCCAAACTGAACTGAAGGTGTCTGGGGCAGATTCTTATGGCTCCATCACCCCTCAAGAGCCCTGGGTCTGCCTCATAGTGGAGGGCCAGGAGACAGAATTTCTTCTGGACACTGGAGCAACCTTTTCTGTATTCCTGTCTAACCCTGGTCTTTTATCCCCCCAATCTGTAACTATACAGGGGATGTCTGGAAAGCCAGTTAACAAATTTTTTTCTCAACCTTTAAGCTGCAGTTGGGGTGACTGGCTGTTATTTCATGCCTTCCTAATTATGCCTGAAAGTCCTGCTCCCCTTTTAGGGAGGGACATATGTAGGAGACACCTGAAAAGAAACACCTTGGTAATAAGGGAATGGGGAAGGGCTTGGTCTCCTGTTAAAGAGCATGAGAGCACGTAGCACGTAAGAGCACAAGAGAATATTCATCATTGCTTGGTAGTCTCCACATCTGTGGTGTAAATAGCCACAGGATCACTTCTATAAAGAACCACAGGAAAAGCTAGTCAAGGCTTCTACTAGCCTCCTAGTAAGACTGAATGCTGCACCTTTGAGGTGCTCCGGCACCTCTGACCTGACTGAGATAACTGGCTCCTCCTCATGGGGAGTCATACCTGACTGAGACAACGGGCTCCCCGGCACTTATGGGGAGCCATACCCTGAGCAAACTCGTACAGTGGTCCGCATTCTGGCAGTTTCATGGGCCAGCTGGCAACATAGCATCCAGGCTCCAACAGACATGCTAACTAAAGTGGGAACAACCATTTATATGAATATGGGACAAGAACCTACATTATACCTTCCCTTATTAGAGACAGAAATTAACCCAGACTTGTGGGCTACTGAGGGACAGGTGGGAAGAGTAAGACCTAATCCAGACAGGTTTTATATACAGATGGAAATTCTTTCATAGAACAAGGAACTCAGAAAGCAGGCTATGCTGTAGTTACTCAGTATGTTGTAATTGAGAGTGGGTCTCTCCCTTCAGGAACCAGTGCACAATTAGCTGAAATAATAGCTTTAACCTGTGCTTCAGAAATTGGGAGAAACAGGTTTGGCACCTATAGCTCAAGTGGCTAAGGCACCAGCCACATACACCAGAGCTGGTGGGTTCAAATCCAGCCTGGGCCTGCTAAATAACTACAACCAAAAAAATAGCCGGGTGCTGTGGTGGGCGCCTGTAGTCCCAGCTACTTGGGAGGCTGAGGCAAGAGAATCACTTAAGCCCAGGAGTTGGAGGTTGCTGTGAGCTGTGATGCCTCAGCACTCTACCCAGAGCGACAGCTTGAGGCTCAGTCTTAAAAAAAAGAAGAAGAAAGAAAAAAAGAAATTGGGAGATACAAACGAGTCAATAAATACACTGACTCGAAATATGCCTTCCTCATTTTACATGCCCATGCTGCTATTTGGAAGGAAAGACAACCTAACTTCCCATGGCTCCCCCATAAAATATCATGAAGTAGGTTGTTACAATCTATTCATCCTCCACAAGAAGTAGAAGTTAGTCATTGTATGGGACACCAAAAGACCTTAGATAACATTTCTGAAGGTAACCAACTTGCTGATAAAGAAGGTAAAATGGCAGCAGAAAAGGGAAAAATTCCCCTTGTAGCATCCCTCATTTGGGAGGGATCACCTGAGAATCATGCACCTCAATATACCCAAAAAGAAAAAGAATTAACTTTATCCAGAGACTACTCACTACTTCCATCAGGCTGGCTACAAAACAGATGCGGACTTTTGCTATTATCTACTGCAAGTGAATGGAAAATACTTAAAACCTTACATCAGTCTTTTCATTTTGGCACTGAAAGTACCTATCATGTGGATAAAGCTCTCTTTAACAGGAAAAATTTACTTAAAACCATAAAACAGATAACAAGGACTTGTGAGGTATGTCAGAGAAACAATCCTTCAAATCACCATCTAGCTCCCCAAGGTATACAGAAACAAGGTAAATATCCAGGTGAAGATTGGCAAATGGATTTCACTCATCTCCCTAAGGTACATGGTATACAATATTTGCTGGTATTTGTGGATACTTTTACTAATTGGGTTGAAGTGTTCCCTTTCAGGACAGAAAAGGCCCAGGAAGTTGTAAAGGCTTTAGTACATGAGATTATTCCCAAATTTGGACTCCCTCAGAGTTTGCAAAGTGACAATGGGTCAGCCTTTAAAGCAGCTGTTACACAGGGTATATATAAAGCCCTGGGCATAAAATATCATCTACGCTGTTCTTGGAGGCCCCAATCCTCTGGGAAGGTAGAAAAAAATGAATGATAAAATCAAAGGACAGTTATGAAAGCTAACTCATGAGACTCATTTCCCTAGGACTAAATTATTTCCACTGTTCTCCTTAGAATAAGAAAATTACCTCAGAAACTTGGTTGTAGCCCGTTTGAATTATTATATGGGAAACCCTTTTTAACTAACGATTTATTATTAGATCAAGAAACTACAGAATTACTAAAACATATTACTTTTTTAGCTAAATTTCAACAAATCTTTAAAAACCTCCCAACTACATTTTCACATTCAACACTAAAAGAGCTGTTCTCTCCTGGAGATCTAGTCATGATCAAAACTCTTCCCTCCAATTCACCTTCCCTAACCCCAACTTGGGAAGGTCCCTCTTCTGTTATCTTGTCTTCTTCTATTGCTGTTAAAGTTATGGGAATAGATTCCGGGATACACCATTCATGAGTAAAATCCTAGAACCCACCACCTTCTACAGAAGCAGACCATGAAGAGAATCAACCACAGTCCACCTACACTTGTGAGCCTAAAGAACATTTAAAGTTATTATTTAGAAGACATCAAGGAAAGTGTTAATATAGTTTTCTTTTAATATCACTGACTTTGTTCTTCCAACCTGACACTATAATTACCCCCCTCCTCTCACTGTTATACCCTTTTAATGTGCTAATCAGATTTGTCTCTTTCAGAAATATTATCAGGCCACACACAGTAAAGATGGTTCCAATCCAAGACCTGATCCTATTACAGACCCCTGGATCACTCTACCTCCCGAGAAACCCTGACCCCTTCTATCATCGCCTGATTTAGCAGGAAGCAGTTAGATTTAGTCTTCATCCTTTTTCCTTAACAGCAGTTAAGAGTTTCTACTGGGAGAGGGAGAATTGATACAAGACAGGTGGCACCCCAGCCACCTCAGCTGAGCTGAGGGGCGGACCTCCCACCTCCACCCTGGCAGTGTTGGTGCCACCACAGCCGGCAGAGGAACCAGCGGGTTGAAAAGTAGGCATGGGGGACCCTGCAGGAGGCTACAATGGCCAGAGGGGCCAGACAACTGCTAGGGAGACACCAGTGCCTTAGTGTATCCTTCCCTTGCACTTGTTGCTGAATAGGGAATCCCACATTTCCTAGGCCTGGTCAATTTCATGTTAGTTTCCTAGGCCTGGGAATGAAAGGGACTGTATCCCTTCATTAATGCATTCATTCACCTTGTCCCAGTAGAAGGGACTGTATCCATTCATTAATGCATTCATTCATCTTACCCTAGCAGAATGGACTATATCCATTCATTTGTTACCAAGTCCTGGCCTAATGTAACTACAAAGGACCCTGAGACTATATATACTCCTAGACAAAGAGCCCGGGGAGACAGCTTCCACCCCCACCCCCGACTTGGGTTGTTTCTCTCTGCCAGGAGCTTTGGTGTTTTTTGTTTTTTGTTTTTCTGTAAAATAAATCCTGTCTTGCCACTGATCTGTGGTCCATGGATTCATTCTTCAAATCACTGAGACCAAGAACCTACCAAAAATGAAGTTCCAGTATCAGGAAGGAATGGGAAGTTCACGTTTAATGGGCATGGGGTTCCATTTTGGGAAAATAAAAAATTCCTGGAAAGGGATACTGGTGATGGGTACATAACAATGTGAATGTATTACACTTAATGTCCCTGAATGGTATGCTTAAAAATGATTAAAATTGAGGAAATCTAAGTTATAATCAGTTGGCCTTTGAATAATATGGGTTTGAACTGTACAGGTCCATTTATACATGGATTTTTCCCCACAAAACAGAGACCAAACATACAGTGCTCTCATATGCAAAACCCATGTGTAAAGAGGGCTGATTTTTTGTATACACAGGTTCCAGGAGATTTGAGTATGTATGTACTTTGTTATACACAGAGGGCCCTGGAACCAATCTCCTGCATATACTAAAAGATAACTATATATTTTACCACAAAGAAAATAGGTAGCATACTAAAACTATCTCAAAGGTTCTGTGAAAATTAAATGAGATCTATGTAAAAAAGCCTTGCAATCAATACAGCCCTTCACAAATACTAGCTCTTCTTAGTCATTACCACCCCATTTTCCCCCAACCTGGTACCATCATCCACATGCTGTACCCAGCAGTGTATTGTTGGGAGTTTGAGTGTTATCTGGTGATACTCACCTTTGTTTTGCTAAACCCTGGATGCTATGTGATATTCCTTGGTTATTTGTCACCCCAAATCTCATGTTGAAATTTGATCCCCAATGTTGGAGGTTGGGCCAAGTGGGAGGTGTTTGGGTCATGGGGGTAGAACCTTCATGAATGGCTTGGTGACCTCCCACAATAATTAGTGAGTTCTCATTTTATTAGTTCACATAAAAACTAGTTGTTTAATGGAGTCTACACCACCTCCTCCCTCTTGTTTCCTCTCCTGCCATGTAACATGCCTGCTTCCCCTTCGTTTTGCACCTTGATTAGAAGCCCCCTGAAGCCATCACTAGAAGCAAATACTGTTGCCATGCTTGTACAGTCTGCAGAACCATGACCCAAATAAACTTTTCTTTTCTTTTTTTTTGGCAGTTTCTGGCCGGGGCTGGGTTTGAACCCGCTACCTCCAGCATATGGGGCCGGTGCCCTACTCCTTTGAGCCGCAGGCACCACCCTAAACTTCTTTTCTTTATAAATTACCCAACCTCAGGTATTTCCTTTATAGCAATGCAAAACAGACAAATACACCATGTGTATTTTAGGCAAAAATATCCCAAAGTTCTGGATCTGAAACGAAATAAGCCCAGAAAGAGACATAAGTTTTAAAACAGCCCGGTAGATTCCAGGTTAAAAAAAAAATAAAGACTTCTTCCTTTTACCCAGTTTTTCCCAATCCTTGGCTTGGAAGCAATCCTCGTTTGGTAACAAGATGTCACCATGCCATTGCCAAAAATAGAACAAATCTTCCTCAAATTCTGTTGAACTCCCTGGCCTTCTACCAAGCAAGATAGCTCATAATGCAAACTTTGAGCAGGTGAAACCCTGCACCTTCTTTGAAGGAATAAAATTCTGGGAAAGGAATACAAAAAAATGTATACAGTGTGCAACTGTTAACGAACCTACAAGGGGGTTCAATGTTGCTCACTGCACAGATAGCCAATTACTGAGACAACAAGGATTGTCAAAGGAGAAAGGATTTATTTTAAAAAATGCATCAACTGGGCGGCACCTGTGGCTCAGTTGGTAGGGCGCTGGCCCCATATACGGAGGGTGGCGGGTTCAAACCCGGCCCCGGCTGAACTGCAACCAAAAAATAGCTGGGCGTTGTGGCAGGCGCCTGTAGTCCCAGCTATTTGGGAGGCTGAGGCAAGAGAATCGCTTAAGCCCAGGAGTTGGAGGTTGCTGTGAGCTATGTGATGCCATGGCACTCTACGGAAGGCCATAAAGTGAAACTCTGTCTCTACAAAAAAAAAAAAAATGCATCAACTGAGAGGAGGCGGCATAGGCTACTTCAAATCCACCTCCCCGATTAGCAGAGTCAAGGGGTTTTTATGGAGCTGAAAATGAATAATGCATAAAGGGAGTGAGCCACATTGCATGTTTAGAGTGGAGTGCAGGGCACACAAGCACAGTGAGGAATCATACTAGTACATACATCCCATAAACAAAAAATGGTGGACAAGTCCTTCCCCAGAGTGGGAATTTTAGTATTATAATGAGCTAGGAGTTAATATTGTTCATTCTTTTAGCTTTGTGCACAGGCTCAGTGGCTCTTGAGCATAATCTGCGGTGGCATATTGCTTGTCTTGTCTTTCTCTGGACAATCTAGTAGAATAAGGCACTGTAGTTACCTCAGGGCTGCAAGGACGTTCTACTATTCCTGGGAAAAACTCAAAATAATTGCATCAATGTACAGAAAGTTACAAAGTTCTGTTCAGCAATTTGTACTGAGACCTCTCTATCTCTTCTTTGCTTTCTCTAAAATTGCAGTTGCTAGGCTACTGGAGCTGAGATAACACTCATTGTTTCATCCCTGTTAAGTCAAGGCCACTTAGCTGCCTGCTTCAATTCTAATGTGAACACTAAAAACTCCTTTGGAGTTTTCCTTTGGAATATGAGGGAGTTAAGACACTTGAGAATTATAAAATTTTGGTTATAAAACCAGCTACACATTGAGAACAAAAATAGTTAAGAAATAAAAATTGAAAATTCTAAAAATGAAAGACCTAAATGATTAGTTTTGACGTGTTGGACAATTCTTTGTAGAGTAGCCTCAGGGCCAAACCCTCAAATACTCCTAGTAAGTGTAGATATCACTATAGAACCAGTCTGATAATGCAGCAGGGCAGAACTTAGGAATGATGTTTCTTTCTACAAAGCAAGTCAATTGATACCTTCATCTAGATACTGATCAGGACCTGTGTCAGCATTCAGGTGCTCTCTTGGGGCTACAAATTTCCTTAGCTTTGGGCAAGCACTGCTCATTGTAGATTTCCCCTAACAGAGGTAAAGCTATCAGTTTCATATGGCACCTTTTTCATATAATGATATCTACCTAGGAGTTGCTGCCTCTCCAGCTATTCCCCACAGGACCAATGTGAGATTTCATCCCATGACTCTTTGAGGAGCTTTAAACATGGACCACCCCCAAAGTAGTGTTTACCCCAGCCTTAGAAATTTGACTTTCTATGACCAGGGGAAAGAACATAGGTCTCTGTGCCATCACAACCTTTAAATGTCTTTGCTTTCTTATGCATATCTCATCCAAGATTGTTACTATTATCTACAAGATTGGATAAGAACTTGTGACTTTTCCACAAAACTTTCGACAAAGGGCTCGCAAATATTGACTATTGTTTCCCAAGTTCTTTGATTTTCTACTAGGTGCCCGTTTTTTTATGTTCAAAGCCCCAAGTAACATTTATCCTATATATTTAGTCCCATTTACATAGAAATTATTCTATCCTTCTGTTCTTTCTACCTCATCATACCTTATCTATATCATTGTGTTAACTGAGGCTCAGTCATAACACAGATATCATGAGACATCCTACCTTGTACCTTCACTTTACTATAAACTGCAGGGAAAAGAAAGGCTGTCATCCAGGGAGTGTCTCAATGAAGGGAAATATTCTCATGGACAGGCACTAAGGCAGGAGTCACTAGTACAGAGCCTATAAGTGAAACTCAAACATAAAAAAGCAAGTGCATAGGTTATATCCCTTGAACTCACCTAGTCTTTTATAACCAGTAGAGTAAGGCTGGTTGCTGAAATAATAGAACAAATAGTTCATGTTCTACAGATGGTTGGCAACAGCATAACAAGCCCAGCTAAAGCCTCAACATGTCTTTGAATGGCTCATTATTAGGAGCCACTGACCCACCATCACCAGGCCATATGCTGTATGCTCTTTCTCAAAAATGGCAACAAACTATATTGAGTCATCCACATTCCCTCAGTTATACTGAAAGGCAGGAGATGGAGCAGTTAAGCAGTCTCTAAAGCAGTGATTTTCAACTGGTGTGCCATGGCACACTGATGTGCCATAAGAGGATCTTAGGTGTGCATGAAAAATTTTAAAAGATCATTTATTAAATTATTTTGAAAAGAAGTTAAAAGCACCATAAGTATATATTTTTTTACTCTTTTTTAATCAATATAATTTAAGTGTGCCATAGAAGTTTAACTATAGGTTCAAGTGTTCTGTAAGATAAACAAGATTGAAAAACACTGCTCTAAAGCCATAGCAACCTGAGTTCAAACCATGTCTTGCGTGCTTACTGTGGGAGCTAGGGACCTAAGTTAAGTTACTTAAACTTCTTTAAACATATTTATCAACAAAATGGGTGTGACAGGCAGAAGTCCAAGATAGTCCCATGATTTCCTGACCCTCTTGATGTATTAACCCTGCATAATTCTCAGGACTGTGATTATAATGGATTTTACCGTAAGATTAGGTTATGTTACACAAGCACAGCTAACCTTAATATAGGGAGATTATCTGTGTGGGCCTGGCCTAAATACCAAAGCCCTTTAAAAGCAAAGTTCTCCCCAGCTGGTAGAAGAAGGGAAAGTCAGTGATTTGGAGCATAAAAAATGTGCCATTTCTGGCTCTGAGATGTAGAAATTCACGTGTAAAAACCAGAGAGAAGCCTCTAGGAGCGAAGAGTCACAGCTCTCGGTCAGCAGCAATCAAGGAAACAAGAACTTTAGTCCTACAACTACAAAGAACCAAATTATGCCAATAAAAATGAGCTTGGAAGCTGATTCTTCCCCAGAGACTGTAGACAAGATCCCAGCACCTCGATTTCAGCATTTTAGCCTTATGAGATCCTAAACAGAGAACCCAATAAAGTCCATTCAGACTCCTAACCTACGAATCTTTGAGCTAATAAATATTATAAGCCATTAAGTTTGTGGAAATCTGTTATACAACAATAAAAATCAAATACAATGAAGATACAGCAAAACCTCAGTAAATGTTAGCTTTTATTATTACTAATTCCTTGGGATCAGCCAAAGTTGTAAGAAGGCTAAAGCACAAATTATTTGTAAGATTGGCAATGCAACATGGCCTTCAGATCCAGGATCCATTTGGTGTACTATGACTGATACTAACACTATTGTCACAAGGGGAGGGACATTACTGACATTCAAGGGGGGACGGCCCATTGTGTAGGAATATCTTGGACACGGTAGTCCCAATTATCATCTCTGGCTCCCCTCTGCGCCAGTATTTGCTACAACAGAAAATGCTCTTGTATATTTCCAAACATCCTTTTCCATAAGGAGTGGTTCTGAGTCGCAAACTTTGAAAACTACTTTAAGGGAAATTTCATTAAAAAGCGAAGTTGTCCTAAATGTTGCCCAAAGCTACCTCAATAACTACGATGCTACTCAAATTGTCTGACCTTAAAAATCACGACGGGCACTTGTTTAAAAATAATGACCCCCCAAGTTCTTTCTCTGGAATCTCATTCCAAATGCCTGAGGTGGAGCCCCCAAGATCTATATGCTTACTTAAGCACCCCAGGTGAATCTTTCGTCAAGTTTGGAAAACACTAGGTTAGAAATATACTCAGACATGCGTGTATTTAGCAAAAGTTCACCATACTACAATGACACCGACCAAATTTGAAACCGTATCTTGTAGAGCGCTGTAAATCTCGTTTGGACTATTCTATCATACAAGATATTCTCTTGGTCACACAGTGATTGCAAATAGAACTTCAGAGTCATGGAAGTAGGAATACCCTTCCCAAACTTTCTATCTTTACTAGAATTACTTTTTTAAGTGATTCACTCCACGGTGTAAAGTAGCACTTATTTTTTTTTAATCTTTCTCATAGTTCATATACACTTCTAATTAGGCGTGTCATAATAAAACCGTCCATGCCTCAAATTTTGTGGCTATTTTACCATCCGTCCCCCTTTTCATACAAGTCCCTAATAGCGCTCTTAGCTCCTTCCACTTTTCATCCCCTAAACCTATTTTCCTTAGGTACCCTCTGGATTTTCTCAAATCCAGGTAAGGGCTTTCCTTCCAGAGAGCCAATATCTGCACGGCAATATCCCAGGAGTGCGGGCACCAGAGTGTGAAATCACCGGTCAAGTATGTTTTCTGTTGTTTCTAACTCTGCCTGCTAATATCCTCCGCTGTACCACCCCACTACTAAGCAAGCACGTGAAACCCAAAGACTACCAGAAACCAGATGGGGGTCTGTTCTCCCTTTTCCTCCATTTTCCCAGCTATGTTGGTGCTTAGACGTAGACCACCACTCATTGTCGCACTCTCCCAGCTGGCATGACGCTTTCCTATGCACACAGTCCAGCTTTAGCAAAATAATAACATGCACGCTGCCGGGGCGGTCCCAAGCACGTCCCTCCCCTAATAGGTCGGAACTAAAAGGAAAAGTGCCACAGTTGTTGGCAAATGACTTCCTTGTTACCATGGTAAAGCCGCTGCCACCGTCTGGATTGTGGCTGACAAGTGCTTGCGGCAGCCACTTGAAAGAATAAGGAAGTCTACAGGATAAACGCTTTGAAATCAGCCTAGACCCGCCCATTTACGTCTCACAGCCGAATTATTCTCAGGCTTGTAGCTCCGCCCAGAGGGCGGTTAGTCTTCGTGTGGACGTATCACGCACTTGCGGCTGGGCGCACGGCGCCAGGGGAGAGGCCCTGCGTCCGCCCCGCCCACGAGTTTCCGGCTCTTGCGCCATACAAAAGCGTGGTCCGCGCCGGGCTGGTGCTCTGTACGGAAGTGTGCTTTGGCGCACCGGAAGACGCTGAGAGAGAGCTATGGCGGGTATGACGGTTAGAGACCCTGCGGTGGATCGTTCTCTACGTTCTGTGTTTGGTGAGAGGTATTCCTTGAAGCCAAGCATCGGGGAGGGACAGAAAGAGGCAGAGAATGGCGAGGAACGCCTCTCTGCACCTCCAACCTGAAGAAACGCCACAGGAGCCGGTAATGGGTCGAGCGTGTGACGCTCCTTCTCCTGTAGGGCGGCCAACCAGGTGGATTCGCGGGCAGAGATGCGCTCCTTCCCCAGAGGTTTCCTAGGTTTTCACAGTATCGTTGAGAATGTTAGACTATCATGTAACTTTATATGCGTTTCTCCATGAGGTGCATGGCAGCGGTCCCTCAGTGTCCCGTACTATTCTCACCCCCCTTCCACAATACAGATTATACATATACTGAGGGTATAGAGCCACTTCCTCCCTTTTTATTTTTATTTTTTTGAGACGAAGTCTCAGTTTGTCGCCCTCGGTAGTGTGCTGTGGCGTCACAGCTCACAGCAACCCCAAACTCTTGGGCTGATGCGATTTTTTTTTTCTCTCAGCTTCCTAAATAGCAGGGACCACAGGCGCCCACCACAACGCCGGCTATTTTTTTAGAGACGAGGTCTCCCTCTGGCTCAGGCTGGTCTTGAACCTGTAAGCTCAGGCAGTCCACCCGCCTCGGCCTCCCAGAGTGCTAGGATTAGAGGTGTGAGCCACCATGTCCAGCCCCGGCATTTTATTTTTTTATTTATTTTTATTTTTTTAGAGACGGCGTCTTGCTCTAGCTCTGGCTGATTTTGAACTCGTGAGCTCAGGCTGTCCGCCCACCTCAGCCTCCCGAAGTGCTGAGATTACAGGCGTGAGCCACTGTGCCTGGCCGAGTTTCCCTCCTGAGCCAGAGCGAGACTCCATCTCTAAAAATAAATAGCCAGGCTTCGTGGCGGGCGCCTGTACCCCCAGCTACTTAGGAGGCTGAGGCAAGAGAATCGCTTGAGCCCGAGAGTTAGAGGTTGCTGTGAGGTATGACGCCACGGCACTCTAGCGAAGGCGACAAAATGAGACTCTGTCTCAAAAAATAAGATAAAAAAATAGCCGGATGTTGTGGCGGGCGCCTGTGGCCCCAGCTACTTAGGAATGAGCCCAAGAGTTTGAGGTTGCTGGGAGCTATGACATCATGGCACTATACCAAGGGCAACAAAGTGAGACTCCGTCTCAAAAAAAAAAAAAGAAAGAAAGAAAAGAAAATAGAAGAGAAACTAATCTCAGTAACCTTTTTAGCCAAAATAAGTTGTTTTTAAAAGTATGTGTGGTTATTTTAAAGCACTTTTGAAAGGGACATGATAAAGCAGTTCAGAAGAAATTTTAAACATCCTCCATTTGGGTTCATGGTCATTCTTCCTTAAGTGTGGGTATGTGTGGAAATATGGGCATATGTACCTGTTCTTTTTTTTTTTTTTTTTGCAGTTTTTGGCCGGGGCTGGGTTTGAACCCATCACCTCCAGCGTATGGGACTGGCACCCTACTCCTTTGAGCCACGGGCACTGCCCGTATGCACCTGTTTTAAAAATTATAACATTGGCATTTTTAGTAGTCATCTATAAGACTTGCAGACCTTCGGGTAGATACCAGTGGCTAAGTATTTATTATCACGAAGGTTAAGGAAAATGTGATAATTGTCCAATCAGGCTGAAAACTAACATTTAGGAATACCTGTACCTCTTATATTTAGTCTCAGTGGTATAGTTCCCTTATTAAGAAGTCTAAAGGAATATGATGGGGTTGGGAGAACACAGTCTTGAGCCACTTGTTATATATTCAATGATATGAATAGTGTACTGTTTATTTTCTCACTAAAGATCTAGGTTACAAACTTAGAATTTTATTGCTGTTCTCTTCCTTAGTGGGGAACATTCCTTATGAAGCTACTGAAGAGCAGTTGAAGGACATCTTTTCTGAGGTTGGACCTGTTGTTAGTTTCAGGTGAGATCCCCTTTTACTTGGTGAGAGCTTCTTAAAAAATCACCACAAATTTGGCTTTTGGTAATAAAGGCAGAGTTGTGGGGGGTTTGTTTTTGTTTCTGTTTTGAAACAGTCTCAAGCTGTCGCCCTGGGTAGAGTGCTGTGGCATCACAGCTCACAGCAACCTCACTCTTAAGTGATTCTGAGGCTTAAGCAATTATCTTGCCTCAGCTTCCCAAGTAGCTGGGACTACAGGCGCCCGCCACAACGCCCAGCTATTTTTTTTTTGTTGTTGTTGCAGTTGTAGTTGTTTTAGCTGGCCCGGGCTGGGTTCGAACCCGCCAACTTCAGTGTATGTGGCTGACGCCGTAACTGCTTGCTTTGGGAGCTGAGCCAATGGCAGAGTTTTTTACTGGTGACATTTCAAATGTATTTTATTTTTGTAACTGCTTGTTTTGTTTGTTTGAGACAAGTCTCACTGTATCACCCAGGCTGGTCTTAAACTCCTGGCCTCAAATGATCCTCCATCCCCAACCTCCTAAGTAGTTGGGACTACAGGCCTATGCCACTGCACTCAGCTAATATTTAAACATTTTTTTAGTGATGGAGTCTGGCTGTGTTGCCCAGGCTGGTCTTGAACATCTGGCCTCAGGTGATCTTCCTGCCTCTATAACAGCTTTATTCCTACCTAAAAGATATTTTTTCGTTAAAAATGTTTTTAAAAGTATTTCAGTGAGGCAGTCACAGTTACAAGATTTATATCTTTTTTTTTTTTTTTTTTTTTGAGGCAGAGTCTCACTATGTCGCCCTCAGTAGAGTGCAATAGCATCACAGCTCACAGCAACCTCAAACTCTTAGGCTTAAGCGATTCTCTTGCCGTAGCCTCCCAGGTAGCTGAGACTACAGGCACCCGCTGCAATGCCTGGCTACTTTTTGGTTGTAGTTGTCATTGTTGTTCAGTAGGCCCAGGCCGGGCTTGAACCTGCCAGTCTTCGTGTGTGGCTGGCGCCCTACTCACTGAGCTACAAGTGCCGCCATAAGGTTTTTATCTTCTAGTAGTTCAAATTAGAGCACGGCACCATCAGCAGGAACCCTGTATGTGTGTAACATGTATGCCTAATACTTGGCTCTGCTCTCTAGATTGGTGTATGATAGGGAGACAGGAAAGCCAAAGGGTTATGGCTTCTGTGAATACCAAGACCAAGAGACAGCACTTAGTGCCATGCGGAACCTGAATGGGCGTGAATTCAGTGGGAGAGCCCTTCGAGTTGACAATGCTGCTAGTGAAAAGAACAAAGAAGAGCTGAAGAGTGAGTATATTCTGAAGTTGAATGCAATATCAATTAGAAAAAGATGTAACAATGAAGATTTTCTGTTTTATATCTTAAATATGCTGAAATTGGTATCCACACAGGTTCTTTACTTAACCAACCTGAGATACCTGACTTAGGGAAATATATATCTTTGAGAAACAGGTAAAGTTAACTTTAGAAATCCTTCAGTTGCCAAGGAGTTGATTTCTTGTTAAAGATGAATTCAGATTCACCAATACATTAGTAGTGCTAACTATGTCATTGCCACACCTAAGACTATGTTGCCAGATGTGTAACTGGTATTAAGATGTGTAGGAGGTACTAAGACATTTTTATGGCTCTTTTTCATGAGGTTATGTAATAGGTTCCAGGAATTTTCTAAATTAGCTTTTTTTGGGGGGGGGGACAGAGTCTCACTCTGTTGCCCGGAGTAGAATTCTGTGGCTTCTTAACTCACAGCAACCTTAAACTTTTCGGGCTTGAGCAATCCACTTTCCTAAGCCCCCTGAGTAGCTGGGACTACAGGTGCCCAACGTATAACACCCAGCCAGTTTTTCTTTTTTTTTTTTTTTAGTAAAGACAAGGTCTCACTCGTGCTTAAGTAGGTCTCAAACTCCTGAGCCCAAGCAATCCATCTGCCTCAGCCTCCTGGAATTCTAGGATTATAGGCATGAGCCACTGTACTTACCCTGGCATCTTTTTTCTGTTTAATACTTTGCCTCTGAAATGACTTGTCAAAAGAAGTTAATATGCCTAATTCTCTAATTTAGGTTAACATTGTCCATCTATGTGATAATGGTCCCAGTATTCCTCTGAGAACAGGAAATATACTCTTTCTTTCACAGAAGCAAGAGAGTTTCAATTTATTTCTCAGCTTCAGAGAATTTAAAGTTACCAGCTGGATCTTGCAGCAGACCTAGAAAGTAATATTTGAAATGATTGAGCTTTTTGTTTTGCCTCCGTAACTTTCTTGTACTTTCTTCCCAATTAGGCCTTGGCACTGGGGCCCCTGTCATTGAGTCGCCTTATGGAGAGACCATCAGTCCTGAGGATGCCCCTGAGTCTATTAGCAAAGCAGTTGCCAGTCTTCCACCAGAGCAGATGTTTGAGCTGATGAAACAAATGAAGGTGGGAGGAGGCATTAGGTTATGAATAAACCAAATTACATCAGGTTTTAAAGGAGTTAACTGATAAAATTAATGGGATTATTTTCCTGAGCTCAAATAGAAATTGTCTATAGACTACCATTTCTTGCCACTCCAGTATTCTGCATGTGCACAGTATATTTTACATTTTGTACAGAGAGCTTTTTATTTTTGTATATGAACATAACTACCCAAATAATCCAGCTGGGTTTTTGTGGCCCATAGATATTTAGACACTAAAATTGAGTTTTTTTCCTAAATGACAGTATTATAATATTTGAAATGCCACTTCCTTCTCTTGCCTTCTATGACCAAGCTTTTTATACCATGCAAAACCAATGATAAAAGAGCATGTAGAATATTACATTTCTCAGATAGGAATGGCTCTAAATCATTATCAATTTCTAGGTAATTAATATTGAACCTGATGATGAATCTGCTTACCTTCTCAGCTTTGTGTCCAGAATAGCCCCCAGGAAGCACGAAACATGTTGCTTCAGAACCCTCAATTGGCTTATGCATTGCTGCAAGCACAGGTAGTGATGAGAATTGTAGATCCGGAGATTGCCCTGGTGAGTGCTTCTAGTTCTCGTACTAAATGATAGGGTAAATCTTGAGTGGGATAGGAACTACCTGATTGGTTTCTTAAACAGACAGCTCATATGTTTGTCTTTTCATTTTTTAGAAAATTCTGCATCGCCAGACAAATATCCCAACCCTGATTGCAGGCAACCCTCAGCCAGTCCATGGTGCTGGGCCTGGCTCAGGATCCAGTGTGTCAATGAACCAGCAGAATCCTCAGGCCCCTCAGGCCCAGTCTTTGGTAGGGCTTTATCCCTTAACATTTCTTTTATCTGTCTTAGAATATCATTTTCTTTTTCAGAGAATATACTGAAAGAAGAATGGTCAGGAACCAGAGATGATAATTTCAATTTCAAGGCATAAAAGCAATTTCCAGGTTGCAAAGCACATGGCATCTGAATAAATTCGATTCCAAGTTTATAAAACAAAGAATTTCTTCCTTTATGCCTTTTTCTTATAAGCTAACTGTGTGTGTATGTGCATGCTTGGCACTGTGGTTGGCACTTTGTTATTCTATATGCATTATTTCATTTAATCCTCATAGCAGTACTGTGAGGTTGGCACTCTTACTATTTCCATTCTTAACAATGAAAAAGGAAAAACTTGCTTTCCACGCATGACATGAAACCCTGAAGCCATCAAAAATTAATACATTTTAAAACTAAAAAATTCCTACATAGAGAAAAAGAAATATATGTCAAAGACAAATAAAAAATTGGGAAAAAGTATTTGCCACATATATGATGAGCCACAGACTTATAAAAGAGCCTTTGTTAATGTTTATTGCCACATTGTAATAGTGAAAAGGTGGCAGTGTCCTAAATGTTTATCAGTGGAAGAATGGAGAAAATATATTTATCCAATAGAACACAACAGTTAAATAAACTACACATATCAATATGAATTACTTTCAAAAACATAATTCCATATTAAAGAGTTAAGGATGAACTAGGGTACATGGTATGAAGACATAACTCAAAAACATAATACTGTATAGAAGTGAAACTATGAATGTGGAAGCATTTCCTAAATGTGGGATGTATGTCTGCATAAATCTCAAAAATATGTTGAGAGAGTTGCAGAAGAATATATTGGATGTGTAATGATTCATATAAGATTTTAAAACATCTATAAGACTTTTTGTGGTTGTCTAAGGAGAAGAAGGTACAAGATACCATTCAGGAAGACCATACAGGAGATTTAATGTATTTGCTAAGCTGGGTGGCTTTTTTATTTTTTGTGTAACTTGTATATCTGTGCTTTTTCATACTAATAAAAAGACCTCCTAAAATTAATATAAATAGAAACTACATTTAGCTATTGTTTTTCACCTGTCCAATTGGCAAAAATAAACAACTTGGATGAATTGTATGAAGGTACAGGGCAGGGGCTGACAAACATTTTTTGTAATGGGAAGATAGAAGATATATTGGGCTTTACAGACCATAGGATCTCTGCTCTATAGTAATATGAAATCAGCCAAAGATGATACATAAATAAGTGTGGTTGTGTTCCAGTAATACTTTATTTGTAAACCAGACAGTGAACCACTTAATCTAAATACTTTTTCGGAGATAAAGAAGAAATAAACTAGGCCCAGAGAGATTAGCTAATCCAGAAATAACACAATTGTAAGTGGCAAATATAATTCTGAACCTGGTTTTATCTCAACTCAGCTGGTTTTCTCTTAAAACCACTTTCCTATATAGATTCATATTTTCAGTTTTAGTGTTTTGTTTGTGTTTTCTAAGTATATAGGTGGTATTTTATAACTTAGCTTTTATTTTTTGTTTATTGAGCTCTTTATTCCAAAGAATCACTCAGTTTTCTGGAGAATACACAGATGAAAAGGTAACATTCTCTTTCCCTCAAGGAGCTTTAATGTAGCATTAAAAATATTTTCATTTTCCCCAAACCAGAATTCGATCTAAGATTAGTTAAATTTATAAAAAAATTTATTTTTAAAAATGTGGACTACAGGCAGTTTTTTTTTTTTTTTAAGTCCCCAGTCATTCTCGTCTTGAGTTTTTTGTTTTGTTTGTTTGTTTGTTTTGCAGTTTTTGGCCGCGGCTCGGTTTGAATCCACCACCTCCGGTATATGGGGCCGGCGCCCTACTCCTTGAGCCACAGGCACCACTCTCTCTTCTTGAGTTTTTGTTTTTTGTTTTTTGTTTTTTTTTGTGGGGAGGGGTGGGGGGTTTTGTGTTTTGTTTTGCACTTACTGCCCAGGCCTCAGTCAGGAAATCAACAATAGGTGCTACGTGCTGTCTTGCCACACAGATAAGACTTGTCAGTCTCTACATTTAGAATATGTTCCATCTTAACTGTGTTCCATGTAACCAGACTCATGATGTGTATTACAGCTTGCTCTGTGGATTTCAAAGTATGTAAATCTAATGCTACCTAAGACATGCTGTACATCTGCGGTGCATCTTACAAGGATATATGTGAAACTTAGTAAATGTAGAATGTAAATGTCTTAGCACAATAAAAAAACGCCAGGAAGGCTATGTCAACCAGTGTGATGAAAATGTGTCAAACGGTTTATGAAGCTAGTGTATGATGCCCCATGATCATATCAGTGTACACAGCTATGATTTAATAAAAAAAATGCTATATAAAAATGTTTAGTAAAATATTTGGGGTCATCAATTTGAAAAGATCTAAAATTGGTGTATTGAGTCTCCATGAAAGCATGAACATAACTGATTTTTTTTTTACTTGGGCAGGGTGGAATACATGTCAATGGTGCACCTCCTTTGATGCAAGCTTCTATGCAGGGTGCAGTTCCAGCTCCAGGGCAAATAACAGCTGCTGTCACAGGACCTGGCCCTGGTTCCTTAGCTCCTGGAGGTAAGTTTCATTTAGAGTCTCCATCACTTCAGTACTTACTAAAGTTTTGTCATATTAACTGTCAAAATGCAGCCAAATTATTGTGTGGTAATAGGATACTGATATGAAATTAATACACAGGTAGAAAATATACAGGATGGCCATAAAGTTTGTGTGCAATTTCACACATAAACTTTATGGTCCCCCTGTATGTCCTAGATGGAGAAGTAGTTGATATTTTATATACAAATCTTATGTATCTGATTATGAGAGCAAGGAAAGAGACAGTAAAGTAGAAGAACACATAATAAAACTTACAAATTAAAAAGGGAAAAAATGGAATGAATGGAAACTAAATCAAGCCAACAAAAATAAAGGAAAGGGCAATATAAATTTAGTAATAAAAAGAGTAAGATAAAGGAATAAAAACTTGTAGTAATTCTGCTAAATATGAATAGACCAAATTTTTTCCATTATAAACCAGAGACTATTACATTAGGTTAAAAAGCTCAGGAAGAAAACAGACACAAAAAACATGACCACATTTGTTGTTATGTTAAACAGACATAAAATTGTATTTCAACAAACATAATCAGACCAAGCAACAAAAGGAAAAAGAGAAATTTAAAAATTATGCACATTCGTTGAAAGTATGTAGGTGGGCAATAGCATATTGCCATTACATTTGTAACTTCATTATTAAATATTTGCAACTTAAAAAATTAAGTGAAATAGCAATTTTCCATAATCAGCATCTGTATGAATGTGTAATATACTGTCAATATGTATTTAAAGTTTTTTATGCAACAAACTTGTTAACTAATCTAGGTTAGATTGATTATAACACTATTAATGAGGAATAATTTAGGTCTTTATTCTGTTTTGTAGAGATATCAGTCTGCAGAGGAAAGTTGATGAGAACTGGAAGAAGAGATTTTTCTGTTTAGTAGAGACGGGTCTTGCGCTTGCTCAGCTGGTCTCAAACCACTGAGCTCAAGTGATCCTCCAGCCTTGGCTTCCCAGAGTGCTAGGATTACAAGTGTGAGCCACTACACCCAGCCAGAAGAAGAGATTTTTAAAGAAATTTCAGTAAACTCAGTATTTTCATTTACTCACTTTATCTTAATAGAGTTACAGTTAAATTTTTGAGTTATAAGTGCCTAACGTACCTTAAAATATCACACGTTATAATTGATCCAACTGCATATGACAGGTATGCAATTCATGATATAAAGTTTATTAAATGAATTGAAAAACACTTAGATTTCTCTGTACTCTGTTCAGTGAGATAAGTATACTGATGATACACCTGGGTGTCATAGCAATGTACAATTACTGTAAAAGTTTCTAAACGTCTACTCCATTTCTATACTTGTTAATGAACTATTAATGTACAGTTTATAGATCAGCACCATCTGTAGACCACAGTTTGCCTAATACTGTGCTGGTGTACAAAAAAAAAAAAAAATAAGAACACAAAGTAATTGAATAGTAGAATTAATAAGATTTATTTACTATGTAAAGGGAGCCTTATGTTTATTGACTAGAGAATATACTCCCCACCCCTCCAATGACCATGGAACAGTTAAAAAACAAAAAAAGGCTATTATATATGGTACTTAGCCATAACATTTTAACAAATTCAAAAATGTGGAAATTCTACAGACCATGTTCTTTGATTATAAGCCAATAAAATTAGAAGTAATTAAAAGGTGGCCGGGCGTGGTGGCTCACGCCTGTTATCCTAGCACTCTAGGAGGCCAAGACAGGTGGATTGCTTGAGCTCAAGGATTTGAGACAAGCCTGAGAAGAGCAAGACCCTGTCTCTACTAAAAATAGAAAAACTACCCAGGTGTTATGGTGGTTACTTATAGTCCCAGCTACTTGGAGGAAGGTGGATCGCTTGAACCTTAAGCGTTTAAGGTTGCTGTAAGCTGTTAAGCAACGACACTGTACATAGGGCGGCAGAGTAAGAATCTGTCTCAAAAAAAAATAATTAAAATGTGACTAGGAAAAAAAACTTGGAAAATTGAGGAACATACTATAGATAATCCTTGAATTAAAGAGAAAGGAAAAAAAATTATAAATTATCTAAAGGGCATATGTATACTTCATTCAAAAAAGCATAGGAAATAGTGAAAGCAGTGTTTTAAGGGCAATGAATATCTTTAAATGTCTATATTAAAAAATTAAGGAATTCACCCGGTCATGGTGGCTCACACCTGTAATCCTAGCACTTGAGGAGGTCAAGGCAGGAGGATTGCTTGAGGCCAGGAGTTCAAGACCAACCTGAGAATAGAGCAAGACCCATCTCTGAAAAAAAAATATTTTAAAGTTTAAAACTTCTCTAGAATTTCAGATACCCTGTTCAAAGCTCTTTGACAGTGATAAGAAAGAAGAAAACCTAGTACAGTTGGCAAAGAAAATGAATAGGCACTTCATAGAAAAAGAAATCCAAATAGCCAAAAAAAAACTACTTAAAGTTAGTTGGATTACAATTAAGTAATGAAATTTTACCCATCAGACTACAAAAATTTCAAAGAGATGGCCCTTAATATCGATGGGGAAAATGGTACTTACACATTAAGAAATGTGAAGTTTTTCAGTTTTTTGAGAAAGTAGTTTAACATTAAAAATTCATACATTTTGACCCACCAATTCCACTTCTGGGAATCTAGCCCATTCAAATGATAACACTGTTAAGTGATAATGCATAATATGAGAAATAATACTCATAATATCTTCTGCCATTCCTTTTCTCAGATACTAAATTTTTATATTATTTGTGGGATTTGTTGGGATACAGTGAACACAGAATGTTAACAGCTAGAAAAAAGCTTTGAAATCATTTAGACCAGTGGTTTTCAAACTTCATTGTGTATTAAAATCTCCTGAAGGACTTACAAAATGCAGATAGTTAGTCCCTACCCCCAGACTAATTCAGGAGGTATGAGGTAGGGCCACAAGAATTTACAGTTCTAACAAATTCCCTGATGTTACCAATGCTGCTTATCTGGGGACCACATTCTGAGAACCACTGGTACAGGCCAACTTAACAAGTGAGGAAGCCTGGGAATATATTAATTTTATTAAGTCATTTTGCTCAAGATTACAATTACTTAGTGGCAAGGGCAGGACTAGCACCCAGTTCTTTGGGATCTTCATAGTTCTTTGGTGCTTGGCATGTTAAATGAAATAGAAGAATGTGATATATACTTGCTATTTTAAGGAAGTAAAATGAACTGCAAATAGACTAGATGGTCTTTTCTCCCCACTGTCAGTATATATTGCTCCTTTGAGGAAAAGAGAACTAGGAACTATTGCTATATGGAAAGGACCAGACAAGGACTTGTGGTACTTGATTATTTATATAGTAGTAGTCATGCCCCAACTGGTTAAGGTAGACCAGTGTCTCCTTTCCATAACATATTTTGTAATGACTCTGCTATCCTGAAATGAAATACACAGGTGATGTAACCTGTATAGCGTGATTTTAAAAAATCAGTATAATGGCCTAACTATAATACAGAGGACAAATAAAAGAACATTAATTAATAATAAAAAGAATTTTTTGGCTTGGTGCCTGTAGCTCAGTGGTTAGGGCACCAGCTACATGTACCAGGGCAAAAAATAGTGGGGCATTGTGGCAGGTGCTTGTAGTCCCAGTTACTTGGGAGGCTGAGGCAAGAGAATTGTTTAAGCCCAAAAGTTGCCACGGCACTCTACTGAAGGCGACATAGTGAGACTCTGTCTCAAAAAAAAAAAAAAAAAAAGCAGTGCCTGTAGTTCAGTGGTTAGGGCACCAGCCATGTACACGGAGGCTGGAAGGTTTGAACCCAGCCCAGGCCAGCTATAACAACAATAACAATAGCAACAACAGAAACGAAATAGCCAGGTGTTGTGGCAGGCACCTATAGTCCCAGCTACTTGGGAGGCTGAGGCTAGAGAATCGCTTAAGCCCAAGAGTTTGAGGTTGCTGTAAGCTGTGACACCAGGGCACTCTACCCAGGGCGACAGCTTGAGACTGTCTCAAAAATAATAATAAAAAGAATTTTTAATACGCAAGTATCTGAGCATGACTTCACTATAAAACAAAATGTAATCAGGTGCGTGCACCTATATACCATAATGTAAAAGCTAAAACTGTTGACAGGCAGGGCACAGTGGCTTAGACCTATAATCTCAGCACTTTGGGAAGACCGAGGTAGGATCATTTGAGACTACACTGGACAGAATAGTGAAACCTTGTCTCTACCAAAAAAAAAAAAATGTAGACAAATACCAGCATTTGACAACTCAAATGCCGTAAGGACAGTTGACATTGGTGATGTTATTTTCTGAAATGGCAAAAATATCATGGTAAAGTTCTTAAATGTTAGTAATTGTATTTCTGGAATATTCAGTGATATATATATATTTATTTATTTATTTAAAAACAGTGCAGAGAACCTTTGTGTTTACAAATAAAACTAATTTATTAAAGTTCTAAGTTCAGATTTTCATTTGTGTGAATGTTCAGTGAGATACTTGAAAGGTTTGCAAGAAACAGGTTAATTCTTAATTTTGTGGGATGGCCTGATAGATTGCAGGACATCTAGCACCTTCTCATTCAATATTGGCCATCCCCCCACAAATCTTTGTCACGACCAAAACAGTATACCCTCACATTTACAAAATACCTCAAGAACAGGACTGCCTCCCATGAGAGGAGGGAGATCCACGGGTAAGTGGTATTGCTTTCCTGTATTTTTTTTCCAGCTGCAGAGAGTTTATTTGGGAGGTGGTGTCAGGAACCAGAAGCGAAGATTGGGCAAGAAGGTAGAGAAGGGGATAAAGCCAGTAGAGGGGCACTGCCCAGCTGGACTCCAGGGAAGCAGGCAGGGCCTGCCTTGGGATGTTCTATCAAAGGATGGGAGGCTGGGGCGACCAACTTCCTGGTTCATGACTGCCTTTATGCTCTGGCTGTACCTGCGTATGGGCAAAGCAGTCATCTGGGGCTTCGGAGAGATCCCTCGGGCAAAGGAGCATGGAGACCCCACTGTGTATGCTTATGGAGGGGCACTGGCAACATGCACAGAGGTGGTGACCAGAGCTGCATGCAAATTGGGGGTGGGCAAGAGGATGGAGTGAGCAGGACAGTGCGTGCTCCATTTGCATGACCACTCTTGGAGGGAGAGGGTGTGAGGGACTGAGATTGCAGAGCATGTATCTGGGTCAGACACACCATGGGGCTTTTTCTCCATTGTTTCTCTTAAAACCACCAAGGTGAGCTCAAGACCCCCAAAGAAGAGGTGTCATAGCTACACCTGAGCAGTCTTTCTGGGCTCCCTGCCTGGGCAGTGCCATCCACCATGGGGCCTCAGCCCTCTTCTTCCCTCACCCATGGTATCTCTAAAAGGAGTGTCAATATCAGGAGAGAGGATTCAGTGGCTGAGTAAGTCTGGGAAACCCTGTATTTCCTGAAATTCACATAGTAAAGGCCCTGAGTCCTGTAGCCTAGAAATTAGTTTCACCTTGTTCAATCCAGCATTTACCTCTCTTGATTAACAGAGCATCAGCTTTGTAGCATCTGGGGAACACGCTTGGCAAAGCCTTGGTCTGTGTTATAGACCTTTAATTTTGTATAATTGTAGTCATTGTTTTTGCTCTGCAGTGGAGACCTATGTATGCCTCTCATCCTCCCAGACAAAGCTCAAGTGCCACCTGGCTGCCCAGGGACTTCCTGAGCCCCTCTAGTGTGCAAGGCCTCTACTGAGAGCCAGGGGCTGCCTGTCCCTGCTCCTTTGCTCCAGCTGGGGCCCTGCTGCCTTGCCTTGTTTGTAATCTAACTTGTTGAAGCTCTTGGAAGGAACCCAATGCTTTGTGAATTAAGGCTTACACCAGCATGCATGCCTGTTCCTCACCAACCAGGGGCCCCTTTGTCCCCGGCCTGCCTGGGTGGCCCCATAGGCCCTTCACTTCCCTCTCTCTCTTCAGTGAGTGAGGAAAATTCTCAAGATTAAACAGCTGTGTTTCTAGGGATGAAGCTGCCACACTGGTGACTTCTTACAGCCTAGTGAACTCTGCAGCAAGGTGCCAGGTGCCAGACTGAAGACAGAGGAAGATTTTAGCGTTGGAGAGAGCAGCCTGATTACAAGCACTGGAACGTGATTCTTACGGTTATTTGAGATGGGCTGGCCTTGGTGACTCTCTATTGCTCCAGAATTAAACCTTGTCAGCATTCATTGCAGCCAGTAACTGGTTTTCTTTTGACCCTGCTGAGATTACCTCGCTGCTTATTCTTCCTAGCTGCAGTTGGTCCTTCTCTTCTCCTTAAGTTCTAGAGTAAAGAAAAGGACAAAATCCATCCTAGTGCAAGTACAGCCTTTGCATTGCAAAAAAGTGTGTCTTCCTTAGATGCTGGGGACTTTTTCATTCTGGCCCCAGTGACATTTCAAGTTTGACAGGTCCCCCTTTTCTGCTAAATGGGAGGCAGGTGAACATACTTTAGTGGTGCTAAAAGAGAATAATGGAGGAGGTTCTTTGTGTCCTAAGCGTTCTTTGATTCTTCCTGGCCTTTTGCATAAACTATTCCCTCCAGCTTGGTCAGCCACCCCACTGCAGGTCCCTTCTCCTGTTTGAGCCTCAGTTCTTCATCTACAAAATGGAGCTAAGATCATAGGCCACCTGGGGTTGTCAGGAGGATGAAATATAACCAGATTTGGTATGCACGATGCCTGCCAGAGATAGGTGGGAACAAATGTGTTGGGGACCAGCCCCAAACTATACCATGAGTTCAGACAAGAGGATGAGAGAAAAATGAAAAGTCAGAACTCAAAGAGAAAGTTTTTTAAGAGCAGCTGAGTTGGGGTTCTGTCTACCTTCAAAGCTTGAGGACCATGGAACAGCCTCTTGCTCCAGGCTAGCTCGGTTTTTATTACACATATCATTGTTTTAGTCATCAATCTCATGGGAGAAAGCTAAACGGTTACATCATAGTTCTTGCTAGGCTTGCATTTTATTTTTTTGAGACAGTCTCACTTTGTCACCCTCAGTAGAGTGTTGTGGCATCATAGCTCACAGCAACCTCAAACTCTTGGGCTTAAGTGGGTCTCTTCCCTAAGCCTCCCCAGTAGCTGGGACTACAGGTGCGCACCATAACACCCAGCTATATTTAGAGACAGGGTTTCACTCTGGCTCAGCCTGGTCTGGAACCTGTGAACTCAGGCAATCCATCTGCCTCTGCCTCCCAGAGTGCTGGGATTACAGGTGCGAGCCACCGCACCCAGCCTGTTTATATATCTTCCTGTGTTGTTCATGTGTGTGTCTGTGTCTGTATGAGAGAGAGAAAGATAATATTAGAGCTGACCCCCAAGGGCTTGCATTTTCTAACCAAACTGTTTCCTTAACTATGTTAATTAGACTGATTTACCTCTTACTATTATTGCTCTAAGTTATTTATGATCATAACACAAACAGAGCATGGGGACCCTTTGACTCTTCTTGGCCTTTTGCATACACAGTCCAGGCCTTTGAACGCAGTCCAGAAGCAGGATGTCAAAGCAGACCCCAATTAGACCATTCATACAAATCACAGGAGTGGCAATTAATACTTAGGAAGCCTTGTGCTCACATGGTCTGGTACTTCTGAACATACTGAGGTGACAGAAGAAGGGAGATATTTTTCTCCTTTTCCTGAGAGACTTTCTTAATGAGGTTTAGATGTTCTGCATTCCCTAACTCCTCAAAAGCATTCACTCTTCCTGAGACAGCCCTGCCAGGGCTGTAACCTGGGGAGGGGGAGTGAAGTTTCAGCAAGATAGTCTCCTCGTCTTTAAGGTAAAGGGCCAGGCTTCCAGGCAGTGCATTTTGTACCAGATTCTGGGTTTCTATGATCCACTTCTCTACTGTCTCTGTTCCCTTTTGCCCGTCACCTGCAATCATTTTCTTAATTCAATTCCTAACCTACTTATAATAAACAATTTAATTTTGATTTTAAGCTTATTTAACCATTATTTCTAGCAATGCAAGCGCATCAAGATATGACTCTTCCCTTAAGTACCCATATTTCCACCCTCATATGGAAATGCTACTGCTTTATCCCTTACAGTGGTTTGAGCACCTCACACCACACATTGCTAAGGTATTTATATATCAGAGAGAGGCAATGATTATGAGTTCTAAGATATATGAGAAAGCACTTCATACACTGTAAACACCAGGCACACAATCACAGTCTCACCCCAATAGCACCAGTTCTTCAGCACACCCAATGATGTGGAAATAAATGGAGCCATGAAAAGGTGGGTCATTGATTTCTCAGCCCACAAAAATAATCTACAATTTAGTGGTTCTAAGGTAGCAGTTCTCAACCTGTGGGTCGTGACCCCTTTGGGGGTCAAACAACCCTTTCACAGGGGTCGCCTAATACATCTTGCATATCAGATATTTACATTATGATTCATAACAGTAGCAAAATTACAGTTAGGAAGTAGCAACGAAAATAATTTTATGGTTGGGGGTCACCACAACATGAGGAACTATCTTAAAGGGTCACAGCATTAGGAAGGTTGAGAACCACTGTTGTAAGGTCTCTCTGTGGAGGTAGTATGAGGATAAAGAACAAAAAGGCTGTTGGAGCCTGACATGAGCTGAAAGCCTGGTGCTGCCACGTCACAGCTGCTGTGATCTTGGGCACATCAGATTGCCTCTCAGGGCGCAGTCTGCTCATCTGTAACATGGAATTGCTGTGTGCAGACTCTCAAGGTTGCAGGGCTCCAGCGAGGTCATGGGTATGAAAAGTGCTCTGGTAATAGGACATGGCTATAGCAATAGGCCCAGAAGAAACTGATGTGCTGGGAAATGACCTAAGTTTAGCCTGAGATGGTCTCAGTTCAAATCTGAGATTGCTCTTTTACTGGCTCAGTGGCTTTAGGCAGGTCAGCTGGCTCCTGTTCTTTTACCTTCTCTGGTGTTTTATTTTGGATCAGTTGGGTTGGTTTTGGCAACATTTAACAGAAAAGCCCAGAGGATTATATGATGATGAGAACTGCCATCACACAAACTAGTCTAAAAGTGTAAGGTGTTCAAGTGCTGAAGATCAGGGTGGGTGGGGTGGGTGCTTGGTTCTAATTATTTTTTTAATTTTTTTTTTTGTAGAGACAGAGTTTCACTTTATCGCCCACAGTAGAGTGCTGTGGCGTCACAGCTCACAGCAACCTCCAACTCCTGGGCTTAGGCAATTCTCTTGCCTCAGCCTCCCAAGTATCTGAGACTATAGGCGCCCGCCACAACGCCCGGCTATTTTTTTGTTGCAGTTTGGCCGGGGCCAGGTTTGAACCCACCACCCTCAGTATATGGGGCCGGCATCCTGCGCCACCCCTGGTTCTAATTCCTTATGATTCTCTGAGTTCTACTTGTTGGGCTGGTAGCAAGATGGCGCCAGCAGCAACTCTCTGTTTTCCTGTATTATAGTAGATCTTCCTGCAAAGGTTTTGATAACCAGTACAATGAAGTATTCCTATTGAACTCAACTTTTCTGTCACTGAATCATGAAGTATACTAACAAACCCCATTTTCTAATTGTTTTGTTGAATAGTTGTTATCTTTCTTTGTAGATGTCTGTTTGTGGGCAGAATGAGAAAGTTTATAAACTTGGTTACTTTTCTAATTGTTCTTCCATCATGCTAATTTGTGTTTTTCTTTTCTGCCATTTATCTTCTAGGAGGAATGCAGACCCAAGTTGGAATGCCAGGAAGTGGACCAGTGTCCATGGAACGAGGACAAGGTAAATAAATATTAATGTCTGATTAACATGGGCTGGCTTTGGAAATGTTCCACATCTGCACTATGGAACTAATTGCTGTCATCACCGAAAGTTCTATTGGACAGTGCTGGTCTAGACTTTCCACCTAGTATTTCAGAGCTCTATAAGAATTGATGATGGAGCAAGTAGATCCTTTGTTTCCTGGTGGTTTAGTGATTGCACTGACATTTTCTCTCTCCTTCTATGGAAATCTCTTGTCTGAGTAAGGAATTTCAATAATAAGCATGTAAATGTGTGGCTGGGTATATAGAATATTAGATTTAAATCCTAGCAAAAACTGAGAGGGGATCATAGGACTATAAATCCTACTCAATAAGTGTCTTGTACTGTGGCAATAATGCTGTACACAACAGCAGCCACTACTCCAAAATCTCCATGGTAGTTCTCCACATTACTGGAATTTGAAGGAAAAGAAAATGCAGTGGCTCAGTTGGAAACAAAGTTAGTAGGAGAGGATGAGAAAAAAGAAGGAACTGAGTGCATGAGTGCAACCTACTGCCAGGTATTTTAATATTCCCTAAGCTACCTTGCGAATTAAGTGGCAGTACTTCAGTTTTACAGGCAAAGAGATGGAAGCATAGGGTTTTCAGTTACTCAAGGGGACAAGGTAAGTTAAATACTAATATCTGGGTAATGTGAACTGGATTTGATACTCTCATCCTCTCTTCCAACTAGTAAGTGGCAGATCTGAGATTCAGAAGTCTCTGACTCAGAAATACGTCCTCTTTTTAAAAGTACAATATTAAGATACACTGGGATTGATTGCTGAAGTGACAGAAGTAATAACTTTGTCTTGTTAGATGTCTGATAGCAGGACCAACACCTGACCAGACACCTCATTTTTGCTCTAAGCATCCCATACTTTTGTGCTGTTCTATGTCCCCTACCCTCACCCTACCACTATCAGTAGACCATGTGGTACCCCAAAGTATTTTTGTGGTAGTGAGAAGAAATTAGGAGGACTTTGGTCATACTTCTGCCTCTTGAGAGGCCAACAATCAGTCAATCAAGTTTTAGTTATTTAACCCATACTGCTACAAGACATCTTTCTTCCTGCTATATATCTTCACCTTTCCGGTCAAAAATTGACATTACAAAGGAAAACGACTCATATTTTGAGGTTATTTTAAGGATGTCTTGATGAAAGGAGAAAGTAAGATGAGCTTTCTTTTATAGCTTCCTTCAGTACCCAGCAGAGGAAGCAAGAATCCTTTTCATTTGCTTTTCATTTGTGCCCAGTTTGTCTTTCTTTTGCTGGAATATGTTTCTTTTGCACATTTGTAATGGTGGAAAAAGACAGTGAGATATTTTAGAAGATAGATACTTGCTTTTTTAGCACCTTTGTTTAGTGTTGGTGCCCATGTCAATTCATTAATCTTTGCTGTTGTCACAATGCTTATTATCAAAGACTTGGTGTGGCAGGGTATTTCATGTGAAATGATACTCTGTTTCCTCATCTAAAGTTCATTCACTGCATTTCCCCATTTGATACTCTGATAGCAGAAATTTTTGTGCTTTATGGCAAAAATAGTACTGCCTCACTTCTGTAATAATCTCTCCAGAATAAATCTTGCCTTCCAGATTCAGTGCAATTTCTTCCATGTTTTACTTCGGAAACTATGTTTGTATTCTTTGCTTAACTAGAGGTACAAAATTATTCCGTTTATATTTTCTTTTTTTTTCTCAATGGTATCATAAGGAGACTTAAGGGAAAATGTAGTAGCAGAGGTGAAAACTGAAAGTGGGTGGCTCTTCCTGCCCAGATAAAACCAGTGCCCTGCAGGTTTCCCTTTAGGAATCTATCTGGTCAAAGTGGGTATCTGTTTCAGGTACCCAAAGGAGCTAGTAGGAAGGTTTAGTAGCCTGGGGGAGGCTGATGAACTCTTGTCTTTTTAATTTATGTGTGTAAATCTTCAGTCTCCGTATCTATGTGTTTCTCTCTGTATGTGTGCAAGCTATTTTATGTGTCTGCTCTTTCTCCTTTTGAACTTACTGCTCTCCTAGGAACCTTACAGCACTCGCCTGTGGGACCTGGCGGGCCTGCATCAATTGAGCGAGTTCAAGGTACCCATTGTATCTGCGGGTTTCCTTTTGCTTGTGGTGCTCAGGGTGGGACGTTAAGAGGAAACGAGCTGCTTGGCAGTCATCCTCACGTTCAAAACCCCAAAGGGTAGTGTTTTGGGGTTTTTGGGTTTTTTTAATTTTTTTCCTGTTGAGGCCACAAGCCTAAGATTGACCTCTTCACACAGGGCAGAGAACATGGATGATATGGGCATCTGTCCGAGGCTGTACTCCCTCCCTACTGGTGTCAGGAGGCTTGGATGGAATAGCAGTCTGTAAGGAGACAGCGGGTTCTTGCAGAGCCATGGCAGTGTTCACATATGCCAAGACCCCACCTCTCTTTTGTGACTTTGGTCCTTGAATTAAGATTGATTAGAAGGAAAACCAGGAGCATTAAGTTTCTTCAGGTCGCAGTGCTAGTCCTTAGCAGGTTGCTCCCCAGTTTGCTCTTTATATAATTCCATCCATACCTCTGACATGGCACAGATTCTGCCTACACCCTGCTTCTGTTCTTGAGCTGCAAGAGGATTCTGCTGTGGTGAGGTTTCACCCACTCTAAGGTGTCTGAATTATATTGTCAGTGGTACATAGTGTCATTTCTTGTTTCCTTACGTGTCCTTCACAGCAGTAACTCCCCGTTTGTTTCCCTGTCAGTGCCAATGCAAGACCCCAGAGCAGCTATGCAGCGGGGATCCTTGCCTGCCAACGTCCCAACTCCTCGAGGTCTGTTAGGAGATGCTCCAAATGACCCACGGGGAGGCACTTTACTTTCTGTCACTGGAGAGGTAGAGCCTAGGTAAGCACTAACAGAAGGAAATAGTTTGAGACGTTCAGATTTTCCGCTTTTTTGAAAACAGGTTTTCTGTACCAATTGTACCTGTTTGGCTACTTCGAGATATATAAATACTCATGACCACTATCCAAGAATGATTACTTCTCCTAAGGCAGAACTATGTAGATGAATATGTCATTTAGAGCTACTGTATTTTCAGAAATTGGAAATTCTGGTATAAATATCTGAACAGGATAAACTTGTGGTTGGTAATAATATCAATAGTAGCAATAATAGTAACAATTGATATTAATAAGGATCATGCCTCTGACTCTGCTCAGAATGCTATACTTATCTTAAATCCACATAAGAACCCTGTAAGATGGATACCATTAATTAGTCCCATTTTACAGGTGAAGAAACAGAGGCATGGAGGAGTTAACTAAATGTGCCCAAGATCACACAGCTAGTAAGTGATAGAACCTACATTTGAACCCATACAGTTTGAATCCAGAGCCCATGTTCTGAAGTATTATACTATATACTTATTACATATATATAATGAAGATCCATTGATTCTTCCCTAATTATGAGTGCTCCACCCAAATACAGCATTCTAGAATATGTGGATTATATCTTAATAACATTTCTTCAGTACATATGGTGTTATTCTCGTTAGCACTAGTATCAGTTTTTGTTAGATGTTCACTTATTGTCTGGTTGACATTTTTTTTATTGTTGTTTTCTGTTTTAAAATATAACATTTTTCTCCATCTCTAGAGGTTACCTGGGACCACCTCATCAGGGTCCACCCATGCACCATGTCCCTGGCCATGAGAGCCGTGGACCACCTCCACATGAGATGAGGGGAGGTCCATTAGCTGAGCCCAGACCTCTAATGGCAGAGCCAAGAGGACCCATGCTAGATCAGAGAGGTCCACCCTTGGATGCCAGAGGTAAGAGGAGACCACATCACAAGGCTAACTGGTAGTTGTGGGCTGATGGTGAACCTAGCTATTTTAGGCCCTAATCTGGGATAAAGAATGCTGGAGCAATAAGGTTGACAAGAATCTTAAAGATTTATCTGCAAATATGAATAATTGGAGAAAAGACAGTAGTCTAGTATAGTTGGGGAGATGTGACTAGAGGAATAGATTTCTGTCTTTCTTGAATTGTTGGTTCTTCTTGCAGTATAAATGGGTTTCTACACAATGTTTTTTTTATAATTTTCTTTATAGGTGGAAGAGATCCCCGAGGAATGGATACACGAGGGATGGAGGCCCGAGCCATGGAGGCAAGAGGATTAGATGCTAGAGCATTAGATGCCCGTGCGATGGAGGCCCGAGCGATGGAAGCTCGTGCAATGGAAGCCCGAGCAATGGAAGCCCGTGCAATGGAAGTCCGAGGGATGGAAGCCAGAGGCATGGATACCAGGGGCCCAGTGCCTGGCCCTAGAGGACCTATACCTGGTGGAATTCAAGGTCCCAGCCCAATTAATATGGGGGCAGTTGGCCCTCAGGGATCTAGACAGGTATAAGTAACACTCACTTCTAGCATCTAAGTGAAATCTTGTTCTATGCACAAATTGGTTATTGAGCCTGATTATTACTGCCTTCTGACTTGGACTATTTCTCAGCATCTTGGGTTTGCCAAGATCTATGTTGATTTACTGTCATCCCATAGCTTAAGTTAACAGTGGAATATGAAAGGCATTTTACTAGTAATCACCCTAAAAACTGTGGAAAGGAAGGTTGTCTTTTCTCTCCTTTATTTGGTTCTCTCCCAACTGTGTGTATATGATGGTCTATCATCATCACCACCCTCTTCATCCCCAGTTGTTTGTGGGAAGGTGGTATGGTATATGTGTATCTTCCTCAAGTTTTTATGTGTTGATGCCTTCACTTCCCTCTAGCCCCTCCGCCTTCTTTTTTCTTTCTTCCCTCTTCAATTTGTTTACGTATCTTTCTTTTTCTTCAGAGTCTTTGTTGCCCTCAGTAGAGTACCATTGCATCATAGCTCACAGCAAACTCAAACACATGGGCTCAAGCGATTCTCTTGCCTCAGCCTCCCGAGTAGCTGGGACTATAGGTGCCCACTACAACACCCAGCTATTTTTAGAGATGGGGTCTCACTGTGGCTCAGGCTGGTCTCAAACCTGTGAGCTCAGGCTATCCACCCACCTCGGCCTCCCAAGTGCTGGGATTACAGGTGTGAGCCACCACACCCGGTCCGTTTACACATCTTCCTGTGTGTTTGTGTGTCTGAGTGAGAGAGAGAAAGATAATGTTAGATCTGGAATAGAAATGTCAGTCATCTAGTTCCTTCATTTTATAGGTTTGGAAGCTGAGGCCCAGGAATTCAGGTGACTTGACCAAATTCTCAGAACTAAAAATTGGCAGAGCAAGAAACAACCCACTATTTTTTTCCATTTTACTGCTTTGTCCTGTTACTTGCACATTTATATGTGTAGATATGCCTCTACCTCCTAAAAATGTGATTTTTATTCTGGTATGTGGAGAATAAAACTATATTATCTATTGTTTTTCAAGTACTTTAAGAAAAATATGTTCATGGGCTTTCTATTGTGCCCTGTGTGGTCAGTAGCTTCATAACAGAAATGCACTCATTTTGTCATTGAGGAAATATTTATTGAGCACCTACTATGTACCAAACATAGATCTAAGTACTGGCGTTTGAACAGAGCAAAGCCTCTGCACTTGTGAGGTGAGGCTCACATTTCTAGGTAGGGATACAGATAATAAGTAACTGCATAATGTGCTCATCAAATTCTTCTAATAATTCTCTGGAGAAAAACATTGAAAGTAATGGTTGGAAGACCATTTCTGGATGATGTCTCTCTCCTTTTTCTGTGCTAGTGCCTGAACTCATTAATACTAGATTTATTTGTTTGTTTGTTTTCTTTTTTTGCAGTTCTTGAGTTTTTGGCTGGGGCTGGGTTTGAACCCACCACCTCCAGCATATGGGGCCGGCGCCCTACTCCTTTGAGCCACAGGTGCCGCCCAATTTATATGGTTTTTGTTAATAGATTCTACAAAGCTAAATAGATCCAAGTTGAAAAAAATAAAAACTTTTATCTCTGGTCTTTTTTAAATTAATATATTCACTTACAAGTAAATATATATAACACAATTGTTCATCTATAAAAGAAATACATTAAGAACCTCACTTCAAGCCACACCTCTGTAGTCCCAGTTACTCAAAAAACAAAATCTTTTGAGCCCAAGAGTTTGAGGCTGTAGTGTGCTCTGATCATGCCTGTGCATAGCCACTGCATTTTTGCAAACCAGAAGGGGAATGGCAGGGAATTGAGAAAATAAGTCACACAAGAAACATAGATTGCATAAAAGATAAAGAGATGGGATCAGGTGGGCTAGTGCAGCTGATAACTGCGGCCAGCACCAAACAAGGTTGTGTATGCTAACAATGTTGCAAATCAGCAAGGAAAGCTAGTGTGAATATTTTCATCTTACAAGGTTGAGGGGAAGTAACTGGATAAGTAAATGACATGATTCTTAGTACATGGGGTAAAGATTAACTTTAGGAAGAGAAGGCTATGTGCTTTCAGGCAGAAGATAGAAAAGTACGCAGAAGCTACATGACTTCTGGCAGAGGGAGAAAGGATTATTGTTTTAGGGAGGAGAAGCAGTTGGAGCTCGTTCCTTGAACACACCTTCTGGACAGTGGAGATTCTGCTGTCTCACAGTCTGCACTCCACACTGCACGGTAGCCTGGGCAACATAGTGAGCTCTCCACCTCCCCTTTTTTAAAAAATGAAAGCCTCACTTCCTCTCCTATATCTGTCTCCTATGACCTCTAACTCCTATAAATAATCACTTTTTTTTTTTTTTGTAGAGACAGTCTCACTTTATCACCCTCTGTAGAGCACTGTGAAATCACAGCTCACAGCAACCTCCAACTCCTGGGCTTAGGTGATTCTCTTGCTTCAGCCTCCCGAGTAGCTGGACTACAGGCGCCCACCACAACACCTGTCTATTTTTTTGTTGCAGTTTAGCCGGGGCCAGGCTTGAACCCGCCACTCTCAGTATATGGGGCCAGCTCCCTACCCACTGAGCCACACGCACCGCCCAGTAATCGCTTTCATTAGATATTTTAATGTATCTTTCCAGCAGACATGATTATTCTTTTTCCTCTTTCACCGTTCTGTACCCTGTTTTTGTTTTTGTTTTGTTTTACTTGACAACATGGCCTTAATTCATAATTTTAAATTTGATGTTAAAATTAACTCCATTCCACCCCGTTGGAAACTTGTGGGTAAAAAGTTTATTATTACTAGGGTGATTATATAATTTATCATCTAAAGAAGGACACATTTAAGAGTAAAAAAGAATGCTGTTAATAATTTACTCTAAAGCAAAAGCATAAACTGTCTTAGGCAAACCAAGATGGATGGTCATTCTTACCAGTACTTACCTGCCTGGAACAGGCACGGCTGGAAACTTAAAATGGCCATGATTTCAGTGGTTAGATCATGCAACAGTACCTCAAATTAGTATTGACTAAAGCTTGACAAAGACAATACTAATAGTGTTTCAGATCCATAAGAGCTCATCAACATTAAGACTGGCCTCTGGCTACAGTATTGATAAAGAACAAAATAGTGATAATATTCTAGCAATGTGTACAAAACTGTACAGTGCTTCATCTATCTGGTGTCTTTGGGAAATGAGTTAGTGAGTGAGTTGATTCATGTAAGTGAATGTTCCAGATAATAGAACTGTTCTACCAAGATTTTAAACTATTTTAATGAAAAATTATGTATGATGTATTTTGTGCTTGCTTTCTTAAATAGGATACAAAAAATGATTTTAATAATTTGTGACTATATCATTTAATAGATTTCATTATTATATATGCTTTAATATAAAGCATAATTATCTCCTGTTTGGTTTCTGGTCTCCTTCACTGTCAGGCTGTCACCTGGTTCTTCATATTGCTGTCATGGTACCTGCTCCTAACACTTTATATTTCTATTATGCTTTGCTGCTTCTAATCTGCTGGGGAAGCAGGTAATACATTCATTAACAATTTGTGTTTAATAAGAGAGTACCTAAGCTCTGGGTGAATCCAAGAGCATGAACATAACTCTTAAGTGTAGGGGCCTTCTATTAGTTATGCTCAGTGCTCAGAGTCTTTTTCTTGGGTTCAGGTAGTCTTCCAAAGGGTTGAACTCATTGAAGATCTTAAATACCAGTAAGTATGATATAACTGCACATTATTCTTTTACTCAGGTTAGCCATATTTCTCGATTTGCATTTAACAGAGAGCATCTACTGATAGATTCTCTATGGAAAGCTATAAAAAGCAAATGTTGGGTTAATAGCGGTCTTTTCCCCAGAGGCCTTCCCTTCTCCTTTCTGCCCCTCTGATATGATCCCCTCTGCCTCACTCGTGGGATAGGGCCTTTTGAGACTACTTACCTATGTCTGATTGAACTAGGGGTAGGCAGGAGCCTTGTGGATATCACTTCCCCAGCAGACAAGCATATGTTTTCTCTAGAATCTGTTGGCTTTCATTTGTGTTTCCACTGAACACTTGTTTCCAGGATGTCCTTGGTGTTCCCTATGCTTATTTGGCTGAATTTTGATTAATTTCATGGTATCCAGTTGTGCTGAGTGATATTTGTTGATAACACTAGAGCTGTTGTGATCAAGTATATCTAACTTGCTTGTTGATCTCTGGCTAATCCTGCCTTCTGCCATTGCTAGCAGTAGAAAATGATTTTCTGTCATTATTTTGCTTTTCTTACTCATATCCTTATAAATAGCATAATTTTTCATATTGCTATTACTGGATTCGGATTACCTATACATCTGGAGTTCCAAAAATCTCCTCTCTTGTGCACATAGGTCCCAGTCATGCAGGGAACAGGCATGCAAGGACCGAGTATGCAGGGTGGAAGCCAGCCTGGTGGCTTTAGTCCTGGGCAGAATCAAGTAACTCCACAGGATCATGAGAAGGTAAGCAACACTGTCTGACTGCTACCACATGCACAAATCTAGTCTTTTTTGATTCCTCTTTTCACAGTTACCATGTGGCGATCCTGGGTCTTCAAAGTCCCTTTGGAGGTGATGTTTACTCTAACTTAGAACTCTTTTATGTTTTTGTTACCTGAAAATTTGTGGATCTGGTCATAAAGTTCTTAAGTGGATGTAAATGGCAGCTTATCCTACATTTCTGACTCATCTGTCAATAGTAGGGATTTTTTTTATGCAGGCCACATTGTGCTGAAAATTCAAACTCCTTTCTTCCTTCCCTTTCTACCTTATCACTTAAAACAATAACAGATCCCCCATGAGTGTATCTTTCTGTTTTTTTATTTGACCATTGTGGGGAGCTCATGTCTGGTGGGAAAGCTAAAACTTGTGAAAAGGAGAGACTTTCAAAACAGGATTAAAAACCTGAAGAATTCCCAGGGCTCAAAGATAGCATCTTAGTCTGCAGGAACTTTGAGTTCATGAAAGTGTCTGTTTTGAATCGACTAATCTTAGGTATTTTAATTTATACTTATTTTTTTCATTGTGCCTTCTCTTGCCAGACTTTTCCTTTTTTTTTTTTTTTTTTTTTTTTGGCCTGCTATTTGTTTTTTGTGTGTGAAATATCCTTTCTTCCATTTTTCTTCATATCCCACTACAGTAGCTTTTTGGACAGAAGCTGGTGGTGTTTTTTTAGCTGCCATCATTAAAACTCACTACCTTTTTTTCCTCTGCACAGGCTGCTTTGATTATGCAGGTTCTACAACTGACTGCAGACCAGATTGCCATGCTGCCTCCTGAGCAAAGGCAAAGTATCCTGATCTTAAAGGAACAAATACAGAAATCCACTGGAGCACCTTGAAAGGTGAGCAGACTTACTCCCACCTGAGTAGGACTGGCTCCTTGTATATTCTGGGTGTGTACTTTCAACCTTAACCAACAAGATTGTTCTCTTTGAGGCCCTTAATCTTCTTAGCTAGACTCTCTTTACCCTTCAGTAAGTCAGCTCCTATAAGGATAAAATAAGGCTATAAACATTGATTGAGTTGTTGAATTGCTTGTAATCTTTTTTTAGCCTTCCTTTCCTAATGTCATAAGTAATATGTGATCAGTTTAACAAATGTAGAAAGTTAAAGCTAAAAACTCCTACTTAATATCATTCCCCAGACAGAACCCCTAAATATAGTTTAGTATGTATCCTTCTAGAATCAGTTGTATTTTTTTACTCCAAATGGTCCCATCAAAATGGAGAAAAATATAAAGCATTTCAGTAAAATGTGTATTTTAGTTTCCTGTATTTGTTTCATAATGAATATTTTGATGTTAAGCTATTACAGCACATAATTTAAGGTCGTAAATGTCCACCATGACCATCAGTTTATTCTGTACATTTTGGAGATTGCCATATACTACAATCTTGATTTTTATTGCTCATAAGTCAGGTAAAAATGATCCAGGTAACCTGTCTCATGATAATCACGTAACTTGATTACACATACATGTATTGGTGTTTACGTTAAAAAAATTTTTTCCCGGGCGGCACCTATGGCTCGGTTGGTAAGGCGCTGGCCCCACATACCACGGGTGGCAGGTTCAAACCCGGCCCTGGCCAAACTGCAACCAAAAAATAGCCGAGTGTTGTGGCGGGTGCCTGTAGTCCCAGCTACTCAGGAGGCTGAGGCAAGAGAATCGCTTAAGCCCAGGAGTTGGAGGTTGCTGTGAGCTGTGTGAGGCCACAGCACTCTACCGAGGGCCATAAAGTGAGACTCTGTCTCTATAAAAAAAAAAAAAAATTTCCCAACATCTTTGTATTTTATAAACAAATTCTTTCTTTCTAAAAACAGTTTAAAATTCACATTATCTCAGTATCAGCTAGAATATCACATTTTGAATCTTTACTGATTACCCCATCCATATTATAATTCCTATCCATATATTTTAATTCATATTTGAAATGTCTTTAAAACATCCAAACTATACATCATTTCCATGTTTAGATTTTTTTTTTTTTTGAGGCAGAGACTCACTTGGTCACCCTTGGTAGAGTGCTGTGACATCATAGCTCACAGCAACCTCAAACTCTTGGGCTCAGGTGATCCTCTTGCCTCAGCCTCCCATGTAGCTGGGACTACAGGCGCCTGCCACAATGCCCGGCTATTTTTTAGAGATGGGTGTCACTCTAGCTCAGGCAATCCACCCACCTTGGCCTCCCAAGTGCTGGTATTACAGGTGTGAGCCACTGCACCCAGTCCCTTATTTAGACTTCAAATGACTAAACATTATAATGGGAAGCTATCATAGATGGATGGCTATCCACACTTTTGGTGTGACCAGTACCTTAACTTTTTATTCCAGATACCCTAAGCATTTTATGTTCTTCAGTAAAAGCATAGACTAATATTCAGAGGAATAGATAAAAATCATCACTCCTTTACTAAATTATGCTAGAGAAGGCATTCCCTACAATGTGAGAAAGTTATTGTTTTTGGATAGTAGAGGTAGAAATATTTCTGAAAGTTTATTCATAATGTATTCTTGATTATGAGATATCTAATTTAAAGCCTTGCACATGAACCACAGGGCACAGTTTCTGTTTTTTTACCTTTTGAAATAATCATAGGCCCATAGGAAGGTGGAAAAATAGTACAAAGAATGTCACATACCCTTCACTCAGCTTTCCTGAATAATGTCTTAAATGGGTGTGGTACTATATCTTTTTGCTCTATAGCATAAAACCAAGAAATTGACATTGGTACATAACTGTTAAATAGAATACAAACTTTATTCAGTTTTCATTTTTTTAAAACCCATAGTAATTTACATGTATACATGCTTGTAGTTTATGCAGTTTATGGGGACAAGATTTTACTGTGTGTCTACTGGAATTTGTGTATACTATGACTAAAGTATTGGCTTTTTTTTTTTTTTTGCAGTTTTTGGCCGGGGCTGGGTTTGAACCCACCACCTCTGATGTATGGGGCTGGCGCCCTACTCCTTCGAGCCACAGGCGCCACCCACTATTGGCTTTTTTTTTTACCTACTTAGTTGTGATCCATCTCTGCCATCACGGTCTAACTTCTATACCATTACCATTAGAGATCAGTGGTTCTCACCCAAGGGCAGTTTTGCCCATAAAGGGACATTTGGCAATGTCTAGAGACGTTTTTGGTTGTCACAACTTCAGGGAATAAGGTACACTACTGGCATTGAATGGAGAGTGATCATAGATGCTGCTAAAAATCCTATAATGCACAGGATGCCTCCACTCCTTCCCCAATGACAAAGAGTACTCAGCCCAAAATGTCAGTAGTGCTGAGGTTGAGAAACCCTGCTGCAAGGGATGGCTGCTTTGACGTGGAAGGAGGAGACAGACACCTTAGAAATCTGTCTTGGTTGTTTGATCTTATGCCTGTCCTCCCTCCCCCAGCCTTTTTTTTTTTTTTCTGATGTTTTTCCTGAAGAAAACTTTGTCTCTACTTCTAATGGCTTTCTCCTAACTTTTTCTTATAGGTTTTCAGAAATACCTGGCAAGAAATCTTGAAATTACTTCCATAACTTTGTTGAAATGCTGAAAAAAGATGACTTCTGCATCCTAACCCTTAAATGACTCAAATCGGTGCCAGGTGGAGGACTCCCATCACCTTCTCTCAGAACAAAATCAGTTCATTTTGTTGTCGTAGTTTGTATATTTTCTGTGACTTGAAATAAACTTTGAACACAATTTTAGTACACTGCAAATTGATACACATGACCTTTTTGCTTTTAAAAAGCTGAACACTAAGGGTGAAACCTTAAATGTGTTTTCTACCCTTACTGCAGTTATTGTACTTTAACGTTATATTACCATAGCCGTTTTTACTTTAGGTTAACCATTCATTCTTGATATTTGAGAATTTTTCAGAAGCAATGTTTTCTGAAACTCGCTTTTTGTTTACTTTGCTTCCAGCCAGAATAATAAGGTTTTGCCCTCTGAAAACGTTCTAGAACTTGAGTCTTCTGAGAAAAAATAGCACGTGCTTTTAGAGCTGTAAAATGGTAAGAAGGCCAACAAAGCAAAGAGCCTAGCACAGCAGTGTGTTTAGAAAAATCCAGATATCAAAATGCATTGTTTGTCAATAGCAGGTCTGAACATGTGTAGTTCAGAGTTAAGACAAAGATTGTGTTAGCACTGGTTTGAATGTGTGTCAACAACATAAGAGACTGTTCTAAAAACTTTCCATTCTAGGTAGTCAACTTTAAAAGTTTAAAGAGCCACTACTTTTTCACATGTTCAAGGTGAAATAAGAACTGAACAGAAATCAAGTGAACAAAATACATTTCATCCTATCTTCTAGGAAATCACTAACCTGCTGCTGTACCCTATAATCAAACTTATTCTGGGAACTTAAAACATAGAAAACCCTGAAGCTTTTACATTCTTCTCAGTTAAAGAGGACCAAATGTAGAGCACATACAGTCGGATTGCCCATTAGGTCTGCTCCTGAATGCTTCCTTGCAGATAGGTATGAACATAATTAGTGCTATTAGCTCTAACCTATGGGTCTTCTTTCCTGGTATTCTCTCTCTCGTAGTGGCATTAAGGGGGGAACATGGTTTCTCTTCATCAGGCCAACCTCAAGAGGTTAAGAGTTGCCTTAATAATTAGTAAAGTTCTACTGGAACTACTTTTGAGCCTATTTATATTCTCAGAATCCTACCCCCTGGGTTAGGATTATAGTCAGGTGAATTAAAAGCCTGGCATAGGCTTAGAGAATGTAATAGCATATTGCTTACATGTCAAGCAAAAGAATGCAAAAATAATCAACTTTATGAGAGACATTGAAATTGAAGGATTTTCTACTCTGATATATAAACATTTATAATAGATATTTGCTGGATATAAGGTTATTTCATACTACAACCTAACAAGAAAATCTCGATCAAAACAGATGGGGAGTTTTCTTGGTATCCTGGTCATCCCCAATTCATCTTGGATGTTGATTATGCATAGAATTATTATTTCATTACCTCTTCTGCCTACCATATGAATATTAAGGCCTTGACATATTCATTTTGGCAGCCAATCTTATCTTGAAGTGATAAGTCAGTATATTTAGACATTCAGTTTAAGAGTGAAGCCTTTTTAGAAACTCATAAATTTCAAGGAACACTAAGATTACAAATCAAGGTCGTTAAATATTATCAGTCAGCAGTTGTATAACAGGGACCATATTTTCAAGGTTCCATTGTGCATTTTCCCAAAGCCTTATTAAACTTAATTTAGCTGAAATCTGGGCACACAAATTGGCAACAGTAGTGGCCCTCCCTACAGAAATACCTGTTTGTTTTTTTCTGGTGTAATAAATAAACTAACAGAATTAGCCACTGTGAGGTCATGACCCACTTTTATTGTGCCCAGACTAATTACTGAAAAACCCGATCTTACCAATTAATTGTTCAAGACATTGATGTTCCTGAATAATTAGAAACAACCATTTGTTCATTCTTGGGCACTTAATGGTAAAAAGTAGGTGTTATAATGCTAATTCAGTAGAAGTGTTCTTATAAATCCGTAAGGAATTGAGTTGACTTCTCTTGGGCACAATGAAGTGTGAGGTTTTCACTCTCTTTGAAGAGCATGGGTCTCCCTTCTTCCTAGTGATTCAATGTGACTACTAACACCCCAGAGCTGGTTGTAGGGGCAGATTGGGTAGATGGTAGAAATGAAAAGCATTTTGGTAGAAAAGGCATTTTGCTTATGTCCTTAGGTGAATGATTATTTAGTGAATAGGTAGGTAGGAGCCCCACAAAAAAATCTATTAAAATTATAAATTATTTTTTAAGCTAGACATTAACCCCCTTAATAAAAGTCACAGTAAAGAACCCCTGTTGAGTTTTTGCAATTATTTTTAACAGAACAATACAAGATGACCACTTAGCTGACTTGCAATTATAATTTTAATTACAATGAGCATACTGTTTCAAGGTTTTCTTTCCCAAATGGGGAGCCCAGGAGTAACAAAAGATTCATTAAGCAAAGAAGAAAATCCTTCATTTTTTGAAAGCGTAAATTGCTGTTCACACTGGATAAAATCATGTTTAAAGTAATAGTGAAAATGTACATAGTTGGTGTTATATGGGATGGGGTTCTTGATAATTTTCTGTTCATTATTTATGTTTATTATTATGTTTTGTCATTAATTATTCAATAAATTTTTATTTAAAAATTCACCTTACTTAGAATTCTTCTGTGTGAGGGTGGGAGGGAGAGAGTACAAACCAATGTTCAGGAGATGCAAAGACTTGGAATTAACAAAATCATTTGGACTTAAATTGTCATCCATCTGTCAACCACCAAAGCTCTGCCATGACTGCATTGCTGTAGTCATGTCTTATCAAAAAGATTTATAGTCACTTTCCCAAGAAAGGATCCATGGGTTTTGCAATTAATTGTGACTTTAAAGTTCTTAGGTTGGTGAAGCTCAAGTAACATAGTTAAATGCAATCAAAAAAAGATTGCCAGGCAGTCAAGGCTTGATAGGCATATTATTAACCTAAAGCAGCTGACCACACCAAGTTACTGAAGATGCAAAAGAAAGAGAAAATGCAGATTCCTGTCTTTATGCCAATAATTCAGAAATTTTCTTTGTTGAAGTAGAATTGAACCTTCCTAGGATCAAGACTGGAGTATTGGCGACAGCATTTGCACAGGCTTTTTGCCAAAGTCCGAGGACCACATAAGAATACACCCACCACAGATCTGTAGGAGTAGAAAAACATTAAGGGCTAAGAATGCAACAAAGGCTGCTGATGTTAGAATGGAGAAACTGCTCTACTAGGCCTCTGCTACTTTCAGGAACCTGGAATAAGTTCTTTTGTGAATAACTCCCACATTCTTCATGATAGTTTTTTAACCTTTTCTACTCACAAGCCCAAATATGCTCTCACCTCTTACCACTTTAAACACTCAGCCTTACTTAATTTATTGAGAACACAAACATGCAAGAGACAGTGCAGTGGTTAAGTGCCAGACTCTGGAGCCAGTCTGTCTGGGTTCAAATCTCAGCTCTGACATTTAGCCCACCTGTGGGACTTGAGGCAAATTCCTTAACCTCTCTGTTTCAGCTTTCCCACCTGTAAAATGGGGATAAAAATAGTACTGGCTACTTCTTAGGGTTGTTTTAAAGATTAAATGAAACATGAACAATTAGAAAAATGCCTGGCATATAGCAAGTGCAAGTGCATGTATATTAACTGCCATTAATGCCATCCACTATGAGTTTATCCTGCCCTCAAAATTTCTCATACTGAAGAGCCTTTCTTGCCGAGATTAATCTTTCCAACTGTGTTCTGGGTCTCACCCACTACTTGCTTCTCATATCCTCCTCTCCATTCTGTTTTCTTTTATCTAGTTATGGCATAATTTGTATACTATAAAATTTGCCTTACTGAAATGTACAATTAGTGCTTTCCAGTATAGCTACAAAGTTGTGCAACTATCACCAATATCTAATTCCAGAACATATTCATCATCCCCCCCCAAAAACAATGTACATTAGCAGTCACTCCTCATTGCCTCCCAACTACTCCCTAAATAATCACTAATCTGCTTTCTATCTCTGTACATTACGAATGTTTTATATAAGTGGAGTTAAACAATATGTGGCCTTTTGTGTCTGATTTCTTTCATTCAACGATGGTTTCAAAGTTTCTCCATGTTTGTGGCACATATCAGTGCTTCATTCCTTTTTATAGCTAAATAATATTCCATTATGTGAAAACATCAATTTGCTTTATTTTTCTATTGATGGACTTGTGGGTGGGTTATTTTCACTTTTTGGCTATTAGGAGTAATGCTGCTGTGTATATTCATGTACATGTTTTTGTGTAGATGTATGTTTTTATTTATCTTGGATATATACTGAGGAGGAGAATTGCTGGGTCATACGGAAACGCAATATTTAACACTTTAAGGAACTGCCAAAGAGTTTTCTCTAACTGCTGTACCCTTCCACTTCCCCACAAGCAATGTATTAGGATTCCAATTTCTCTACTTCATTATCAATATTTATTATTGTCTGTCTTTTATTGTGACCATCTTAGTTCTCTCCCCTCTTTTGTGTATTTATTTTATTCCTATCTACTGGCCCCTGTTCTGTCTATAAATATGCTTAGATCAAGCCAGGTGTGGTGGCTCATGCCTATAATCCTAGCACTTGGGAGGCCAAGGCAGGTGTATTGCCTGAGTTCACGAGTTCGAGACCAACCTGAGCAAGAGTGAGACCCTGTCTCAAAAAAAAAAAAAAATAGCTGGGTGCTGTGGAGGGTGCCTGTAGTCCCAGCTACCTGGGAGGCTGAAGCAGGAGAATTGCTTAAACCCAAGAGTTTGAGGCTGCTGTGAGCTAAGTTGCCATGGCACTCTACCAAGGGAGACCAAGGGAGACTCGGTCTCAAAATAAAAAAAAAAAAAGTTAAATATGTTTAGATCATCTTTTAGGCTAAACAAGCACTTCCAGACCCTGCCACTCTTCCAACACTGTTGACTATGCTTCTCTAAATATTTCCTCCCTTGGCTTCTGTGGCACCACCTCTCTGCATATTCCTTCTTCTTCCCTGGTTTTATTCTCTCTCCCCACATAACCTGGGAATTCCTTACTACTCAGTATTCTGCCCTTTATCTATCTCTATCTCTCTCTCTCTTTATCTCTGTCTCTCTCTCTCTCTCCTGGCAGTCTCATGCACTCTCACAACTTCAGCTATGTTCAACCCAACACAATAATTAGCATGATCTCTTTTGTTTATATGCTGCTTTACAATTTACAGAGCATTTTTAATATATTGTCTGACTTAATCTTCACAACAACCCTTCAAGTGAGTAGAACAAGTATTTACTAATATAACCCTCATTTTATAGATTTGGAATCTAAAGATCAGAGGATTTTCCAGCTCAAGTTCCCAGCACTTGAAAGTAACAGAGCCAGCCAGCATTGGGACCCAGGATCATCTGAATCTAAGTCACTCAGTGCTCTGGCTACTGCATTGCTGAAGCCTTTACTGATCATCATATGTAGCCATAAATTTTTCTTCCCTCAGGTGGCCACACACCTGTTTCATGGAGTGAATCATTCTGCTTTGAGGTGATTGTATGCATTTCTCATTCAAATGAGTGTTCCTTGAGATTAAGAACCATATCTTATTTTTCTTCAACCTTCAAAGCTTCTAAAATAGTCAGTGCTGAGCTTATAGACGGTAACCAATAGTATTTGTAGAATTTATCATCACCTACCAATTTGTTCACAGAGTTTAGCTTAATCCCATTGGAATGGATGGTTTCATAGCACCAGATTTTCCTGTATCTTTTACCATGTCTCAAAACCCTCTAGAAAGACTGAGCACAGGTAATCAGTGAACTAGATGATAAACTCTGAGAGCTTATTACTTTAAGTAGAAATCATTAAGGTCCCCCAAATGCATTTAAATTGCTCTAGTTCTCTAGTTTGGTAGTATAGCTCAGAACTGAGTCTCCTTGCCTCACTGTTTGAATGGGGGCTAGCTGGGACAGAAAACACCAATTACAAGATCATGACCCTTATTTTTCTAAAACCAGAGATGAAATTTCTTGTTTTCAGATAAAATCTAAGAATTGTGTAGTTTCTACCCCCAGAGACCTTTTCCCAAGAGTGTTCAACATGCTGTATCTTTCCTAAACCCTAACTCTGCAAACTCAGTGCACTACAGGAGAATATACTTACTTGGGGTGGGAGGTAGCTATTGTAGAAAACTCATTGGCCCACATTGGTCTTCCAAAGGAGGTTTTCTGTTTCAGACCTGTCACAATGTCAGTGGCCTTGTCAAAGTTTAATGTTGCATGACCAGCCTAGAGTCAAAAAAAATAAAACCTAGAAAAAGCAAGTCCTGATACCTTCCCTTTCTTTCAGCCACATTTAAACTTGGGTGTGAGACCTGGCATGGTGGTTCATGCCTGTAATCCTAGCACTCTGGGAGGTCAAGGCGGGTGGATTGCTTGAGCTCAGGAGTTCAAGACCAGCCTGAGGCTTGGCACCCATAGAACAGTGGTTACAGTGCCAGCCACATACACCAAGGGTGGTGGGTTTGAACCTGGCCCAGACCTGCTAAACAACAATGACGACAACTGCAACAAAAAAATAACTGGGCGTTGTGGTGGGCACCTGTAGTCCCAGCTTTTTGGGAGGCTGAGACAAGAGGATCGCACAAGCCCCAGAGTTTGAGGTTGCTGTAAGCTGTGATGCCGTGGGACTTTACCAAAGGCAACATAGTAAGACTCTGGCTAAAAAAAAAAAAAAAAAAAAAAAAAACAGCCTGAGCAAGAGCAATACCCCTTCACTACTAAAAATAGAAAAACTAGCTGGGCGTTGTGGCAGGTGCCGGTAGTCCCAGCTACTTGGAAGGCTGAGGCAAGAGGATTGCTCAAGCCTAAGAATTTAAGGTTGCTGTGAGCTATGACACCACACCACTCTACCCAGGTAGACTCTGTCTCAATAAAATGAGTAAATAGATAAACTTGGGTGTGAGAGTAAGGATAGGTAGGAAATCACAATAAATAATTATTTCTAATCGGCATATACTATCCTTTGTCTGACATTCATCTTACATTTAACATGGGAATTGTTGTGTTGTTTAAACTCACAATGTTCCTGTCCCATCCAGTGAGGAAGAGACGGTAGTTTAGAAAGCCTACTTTGCCTAATTCCTCCATCTCTTGTTCCAGAGAAGTCAGTAGGTCATTGAACCAGGAGAAAGCACCAGTCTCCCTGCAGATCCAGTAGAAATAGATCTGGAATTAGCAAGAGAGAACATAGCCTTATTAAGTGCCCTTTACAATGTACACTGTGGTGATATGAATATATACAGATGGTCCCAACTTAAAATGGTTCAACTTATAATTTTTTTGACTTTGTGATGGTGCGAAAGAGATACACTTTCAGGAGAGAGCATTCTTCAAGAGCCCATATGACCATTCTGTTTTTCTCCTTCAGCACGGTATTCTTTAAATTACACGAGATATTTAATTGTATTGTAAAATAGGCTCTGTGTTAGAAGATTCTGCACAACTACAGGCTAATGCAAGTGTTCTGAGCACATGTAAGGTAGGCTAGACTAAGCTATGGTGTTCAGTAGTATTAAATGCATTTTTGACTTATGTTTTCAACATACATGTATACACACTCATGCATAGATACTCTGTTGATCAAGTCTAATGGTGACCTGACAAATCACCTTTACAGAGCAACAAACCTTAGGTAGAATAAATGTTCAGAGTTCTGACACTTTCCATATGGAAAAAGCCCTCCAAAATCATTTTTGGGTTAAGGTGATTTTAAAGTACAAATTGAATAGAATACCCCATTTTTATGATGAATCTATAGAAGTGGATGCCTAGCAAAAAGAAGTAATCATACACTCTCATAATTCCAGAAAGAGATAACTCCCTTACTAATTATAAAGGGCTTAGCCCACAAGGGCAATAGATTTGTCAGGCCCACGTCAAATGAGATGTTGTATACAGGAGTGTACCTTTTGTGTTTTGAGGTTGTGGTCTGCACGCTGGAATTTATACCAGATAGATTTCAAGATGGAAGCAAAGGGAGTGACACCAATTCCTGCTCCAACAAGCATAGCCACTTCATACTGGAAAACATCCTCACTGACTGTGCCAAAGGGACCATCCACCTCAATCCTGGAAGAAGACAGAAGACAATAAGCAAACAAAGGCTCATCTTCACCCCTAACAGCAAATATCCTCCCAGAAACATAGCTGTTCCCATAGCTGACTTCTACCTGTTTTCTTTTTTAATCCTATTCTATTACACCAGACCTCAGGTTCAACAAGGAATTTCTTTCTCTTTTCTACCAGTCTGCATCCTGGTCTGGGTCTCCGCTGGTCTCTAGGACCTACCTGGGAAATGATGAATACTGTTGTTCAAAAGCCCTTATGAGATTTTCTGTCCAGTCCCCAGCTGCTCGGATATGAATGGAGAAGAAATCTTCCTCTGGAGCAGAGGTCAGAGTAAAGGGATGCCACTCCAGGAGAGAGATTGAAGGGCAATTAACAAAGATATACTGCCCCACTTCCATGCTGAAGCCATGCTTGTTCATCTGTAATTCTAAAACTTTGGAGGGGTGCATGACAACCTGTCAATGAAGCACATAGACCAAAGGAGGCAAACTCAGATGGCCATGGGCAGACAGATAAGAGTAGATGAGTAAAGCTGGATGGCTGGGGAGTTGGAGACCTGGGAACACAAGTCCTTTCTAAAGGGGGCAACAACTACTTGCTCTAGGCAATGTTTGTTCTGTGGGACCATGACTCTTGTTATCAGGTTTCCTGATTTTTCAAGAGAAGCAAGAAATGCCTTTTTTTTTTTTTAACATGAAAGCCTCCAATCCCAATTTTTAAATGTTGGCAACTAATCCAACTTTTAAATAAACATTGTGTGGGCCAAACAAAATACATCCATGAGCTAGATCTGGCCCAGATCATCTATTTGCAGCCTATGACATAGACCCATTTTGATGATTTCTGCCAAGCCCCTTCCCCAGTTCTGTTCAGCACTAAAGGAAATGAAATATGTCACCACACCACCACCACCGAGTTTCTTTTTATTACCTTCAGGGTGACAACTTGATAATTTAGTTTTATAATCAGGTAGAAGAGAACTCTTATCACAGCAAGAGGAAAGGGCATATTCTTTACCTTGGTAATCACAACCTTCTGCTGGGAGCGATAAAACCGGAGGATCCTTTCAAAGATATAAAGAATGACGGGTGCAAGGATCCACTTCCAAGACTGCACAGAGACAGAGTAAAGAATAAGATTACACATTATTCTCTTATTCAGGACTTATTTGTGTGGCTGTTCATTCCTGTATGTAATAAATATTTACTGAGTTCTCTGAGATGTAACCCATTTTTAAATCACTAGTTTCACCAAATCTTGAGGACAGAAATGGAAAGGAATAAATTGCAATGGTTTTGATTACTGATCTGTTACTCATAACCATTTACTGAAAATGTACAAGTCTGACCAAGAAGCAAAAGAAAAGCATAGAAACAGAATCCAGGTCAGGCGCGGTGGCTCACACCTATAATCCTAGCACTTTGGGAGGCCGAGATGGGTAGATTGCCTGAGCTCAGGAGTTTGAGACCAGCCTGAGCAAGAGCAAAACTCCATCTCTAAAAATAGCCAGATATTGTGGTGGGTGCCTGTAGTCCTAGCTACTCGGGAGGCTAAGGCAAGAGGATCGCTTGAGCCCAAGAGTTTGAGGTTGCTGTGAACTATGATGCCATGGCACTCTACCCAGGGTGACAAAGTAAGACTCTGTCTCAAAAAAAATGAACAAATAAAATACAAACAGAATCCATAGTAAATATTTATATTCTTAAATTATGTATAAAATTTAATTTTAAGAATCTAAGACTTCCAGGACAACACATCCAATCTGAAAAACCAATAGAAAAAACAGATGTGAAATAGAAGCAGATGATTAAAAACATAACAAGGGCGGCGCCTGTGGCTCAGTGGGTAGGGTGCTGGCCCCATATACTGAGGGTGGCAGGTTCAAACCCAGCCCCAGCCAAACTGCAACAACAACAACAAAAATAGCCAGGCATTGTGGCAGGCACCGATAGTCCCAGCTACTCGGGAGGCTGAGGCAAGAGAATCGCCTAAGCCCAAGAGCTGGAGGTTGCTGTGAGCTAGGATGCCATAGCACTCTACTGAGGGTGACAAAGTGAGACTCTGTCTCTAAAAATAAATAAAATAAAATAAAATAAAACACAAAAAAGGAAAAGTGCACGGCTGATGCTATTGTTAATAACAATGTATAAAACTTGGTATTTACTCATCACCTCTTTTCTCAACTGCTAAAAACACTCAATGTAGTAATAATTTTTTTTATCGTGTCTACATTGTTTTTTTTTTGTTTACTTATTTAATTATTTATTTATTTTTTGTAGAGACAGAGTCTCACTTTATGGCCCTCGGTAGAGTGCTGTGGCGTCACACAGCTCACAGCAACCTCCAACTCCTGGGCTTAAGCGATTCTCTTGCCTCAGCCTCCCGAGCAGCTGGGACTACAGGCGCCCGCCACAACACCCGGCTATTTTTTTGTTGCAGTTTGGCCGGGGCTGGGTTTGAACCCATCACCCTCGGTATATGGGGCCGGCGCCCTGCTGACTGAGCCACAGGCGCCGCCCCATTGTTTTTTTTTTTTTTTAAAGCATCCTTTCTATCCTGGAGATCTTCTCAAGGTAGCAGGTTGCTTCTTTTTCTTTTTTTTTTTTTTGTAGAGACAGAGTCTCACTGTACCGCCCTCGGGTAGAGTGCCGTGGCGTCACACGGCTCACAGCAACCTCTAACTCTTGGGCTTACGCGATTCTCTTGCCTCAGCCTCCAGAGCAGCTGGGACTACAGGCGCCCGCCACAACGCCCGGCTATTTTCTTTGTTGCAGTTTGGCCGGGGGCTGGGTTTGAACCCGCCAGCCTCAGCATATGGGGCCGGCGCCCTACTCACTGAGCCATAGGCGCCGCCCAGCAGGTTGCTTCTATATACATAAGAGCTATTAAAAATGTATTTCCTGGCTCGGCACCTGTAGCTCAGCAGCTAGGGCACCAGCCACATACACCATAGCTGGCGGTTCAAATCCAGCCTGGGCCTGCCAAACAACAATGACAACTACAACCCCTCCCAAAAGAAAAAAAAAATAGCCGGGCATTGTGGCCGGCGCCTGTAGTCCCAGCTACTTGGGAGGCTGAGGCAAGAGAATCGCTTAAGCTCAAGAGTTTGAGGTTGCTGTGAGCTGTGACGCCATAGTACTCCACCAAGAGCAACCAAGTGAGACTCTGTCTCAAAACAAAAAAATGTACTTCCTGGCAATACTAAATCATGTCCTTTATTGCACAATTGCTCAAGCATGATACGTTGAAACTATGTGGAATGAGGTTTCTTATGCTGCTGCAGGCAAATAGCTTCCTTGGATATCTCTCCAGAGGGAAGGAGCAGAGATGGGGTGAGTGATATTTTTTCTTATTTGGAAAAAAATCTCCGGCTGAATTTAGAATACATGAGAAAACATATTTAAGAACTGGGTAATAATAATGTAGAAAAAGCATTGGCCTAAGAAGTAGTCAGAGTAGGCAGGATGTGGTGATTCACACCTGTAATCCCAGCGCTCTGGGAAGCCAAGGCAGCTAGATTGCTTGAGCTCAGGAGTTCAAGACCAGCCTGAGGCAGAGCAAGACACCGTCTCTACTAAAAATGGAAAAACTAGGCTCAGCACCCGTAGCTCAGTGAGTAGGGCACCAGCTACATACACTGAGGCTTGTGGGTTCAAGCCTGGCCTGGGCCTGCTAAACAACAATGACAATCCCAACCAAAAAATATCCAGGCGTTGTGGCAGGTGCCTGTAGTCCTAGCTACTTGGGAGGCTGAGGCAAAAGAATCGCTTAAGCCCAAGAGTTTGAGGTTGCTGTGAGCTGTGACACCACAGCACTCTACTGAGGGCAACATAGTGAGACTCTGTCTCAAAAAAAAAAAAGGAAAATCTAGCCGAATGTGGTGGTGCATGCTTGTAGTCCCAGCTACTCAGGAGGCTGAGGCAAGAGGATTGTTCAAGCCCAAGATGTTGTTGTCAGCTATGGTGATGCCATGGCACTCTACCCAGGGCAACAGAGTGAGACTCTGTCTCAAAAAAAAAAAAAAGTTGTTAGAGTAATAAATATTAACCAAGAAGATGGCATTTTAGTCTCTCAAGCTAGAAAACAGTTGTAAGTAATAATGCACAGCATTCACTGCGATTCAGGGAAATAGGTATGTTTGCATGTGCACCTCATAAAATGCAAATTGGTAGCATCTTCCCAGACAGCAATTTGGCAGTACATCCCAACAGCCTCAAAAGCAATCCTTCTCTTTGACCCCAGAATTTCACTTCTAGAGAATGGAAATAAAGAAATAATTAAGGTGTGCACAAAGAACATGAGTAAAGTAACCGCCACAAAATTTATAAAGAAAAAATGACAAAAGTAGTACAGCGTACAGCTGTTTTAAAACAAATATTCCAGGCTTCGCACCTGTAGCTCAGCAGCTAGGGCACCAGCCACATACACCGGAGCTGGTGGGTTCAAATCCAGTCCAGGCCTGCCAAACAGCAATGACAACTACAACAAAAAAATAGCCAGGCGTTGTGGTGGGTGCCTATAGTCCCAGCTACTTGGGAGGCTGAGACAAGAGAATCACTGAGGCCATGGCACTCTACTGAGGGCAACATAGTGAGACTCTGTTTCAAAAACAAATTCCAGAAGAATATTTGATAACAGAGAAAAGCATGCATGATATTGATCAAGCAGAAAAAAATGATCACCGCTAGGTGGTTGAACTCTACAAAAATTTTATTTACTTCTACATATTTGTTTGTATTTTCCAAACTTCCTACAATAAATGTATATTATTTTTCTTATTTTTAAATGAGGAGAAAGTAGTTTTTAAATGTTTATGAATTAAAGTACCACATTCAGGTGGCAAAACTGAAGTTCTTTCTCTTAGGTCATCATGTAAACTATCAAAGCAACTCCTGAGTTTTAAGGATACCAAATTGCTTCAGTATAATTTATCTTAGATAATAGATGAGGAAAAGAAACTTAGCAAGTAAGCTTAGCTAATAAGCCTTAGATAGCTACTTGTCTTTAAGATCCTCTTGTCTATTAGTCACATAATACAGCAGGTCCCTGGTTATAATCTTATAATTTCCTTTGACTCTAAGAATAAAGTGCCCTGTTAACATATGCCACATATATCCTTTCAAAATTACTTTTTCAATAGGTAACACATGTACATGGTACAGAAGCCAAAAATATAAAAGGATATACGGTAAAAAAGTAAATTCCCTTCCACCCTATCTCCCCAGAGGCAATCAATATTATTATTTTGTGAATTCTTTTGGAGAACATGCATTTAAGTGATTTTTTTTTTTTTTCTGAGACAGAGTCTTGCTACATCGCCCTGGGTAGAGTGCCATGGCGTCACAGCTCACAGCAACCTCAAACTCTTGGGCTTAAGCAACTCTCTTGCCTCAGCCTCCCGAGTAGCTGGGACTACAGGCGCCCTCCACAATGCCTGGCTATTTTTTGGTTGCAGTTGTCATTGTTGTTTAACAGGCCCGAGCCAGGCTCAAACCCTCCACCTTCGATGTATGTGTCCAGCGCCCTACTCACAGATCTATGGACACCGAGCCTTGATGCAAATGATAGCAGACTGTACATACTGGCCTGCCTTTTACATTTAACATCTTGGAGACTGGTCCCTGAAAGTACCTATTGAGCTGTCTCCTTTTTACTGGCTGAATGAATGAGAGTCCCATAATTTAACTAGTTCCCTACTACTGATGGGCACTTGTTTTCAATCTTTTGTTCTATCAAGCAATGCTGAAGTAGATAATCTAACACCTATAATTTCGCATTACAGTAGAACCTCCATAGTTGACTACCTTCCTACATTGACCACCTCCTTAAGTTAATCTAATTTCCATAGCCTGGACATGCACCACATGTACATATTAGTACAGTAGGCATAGTTGCTTATGTTGACCACCTCTGTATGTTGACCGGTTTGTTACAGTCCCTTGGGTGGTCAGCTTACAGAGGTTTTGCTGTATACACAAGTGTATTTGTAAAATAAACTCCTGGAAGTAGACTTTTAAAGTTTGATGGATACTGCCAAATCACCCTCTATAAGCAATTATATAGGTTTATACTCTCAGTGACAACACATAACAGCATTTCTCCATACTCTTTCCAAAAAAAATATTATTAATTTTTTTTTTTGCAGTTTTTGGTTAAGACTGGGTTTGAACCCGCCACCTCCAGCATATGGGGCTGGTGCCCTACTCCTTTGAGCTACAGGTGCCACCCCATTACTAAATTGTTTGGTCTTTGCTAATCTGTTAGGTTAACAGATTCTTGTAGCTTTATGTGGCATTTTTTATTATGAACAACATTAAGCATCATTTCATATATTTAAGATATATTTCAGGCTCAGTGCCTGTACCTCAGTGGCTAGGGCACCAGTCACATACACTGGAGCTGGCGGGTTCGAACCCAGCCTGGGCCTGCCAAAGAACAGTGATAATCTCACCAAAAAAAACAGCCAGGCATTGTAGTAGGCACCTGTGGTCCCAGCTACTCGGGAGGCTGAGGCAAGAGAATCACTTAAGCCCAAGAGTTTGAGGTTGCTGTGAGCTGTGACGCCATGGTACTCTACCGAGGGTGACACAGTAAGACTCTGTCTCAAAATAAATAAATAAATAAATAAGATACATTTCAATTTCTGGGCTCATTTGGTTTATATCTTTTACATTTCTTTTTATCAGGTTTTGAGGTTTTTTTATTGAGTTCTAGAAGTTGTTTATATATTAAGAAATTAGTTGACAGCCTGTGAATTGTAAATACTTTTCCTACTTAGCAATTTGTCATCTGTCTTTAAAAATGATGGAGTTTTTTTAGCCATGCAAAAGAATTACCGTTTATTTTCTGGCTGCAAGGTTGTTTATCATATGTAGAAATGTCTTCACCCACTCCAGTATTTAAAAAATTCTCATGTGGCTTTGGGGTGCTTTTATATTTCTTGTAACATTTAAATCCTTGTTTCATGCATCCTTGGTCCATATTTTAGTGTAAGGTATGGAATGCAGATACAGTTTCTTTTTCCATCGATAACTATCTCGTTGTCCTAAAAAAGAAATACTAATCTATCCTTTATCCACTGAATTAAAATACTAACTTTAGAAGACTTTTTTTCTTTTGAGACAGAGTCTCACTTTGTCAGCTTCTATAAAGTACTGTGTCATCATAGCTCAGAGCAACCTCAAACTCCAGGGCTCAATCTATTCTCTTGACTCAGACTCCCATGTAGCTGTGACTATAGGTGCCCACTACAACCCCCAGCTATTTTGTTAGAGACGGAATTTTACTCTTGCTCAGGCTGGTCTCGACCTCCTGAGCTTAAGTGATCTATCCACCTTGGCCTCCTAGAGTGCTAGGATTCCAGGTGTGAGCCACCATGCTTGGCCCTGAAGACTTTTTGTTTTAGATATTTTTCCCTTTGCAGATGACACCTAAGCTCTTAATCCTGGATCTGATTTAAAGACTTTAATCATTCTCAGAGCATTTTGAGGCAATATAAGTCAACCTTCTCCTTCTATTTACTGCTCAAAATAACTTATTTTATGAGTAAACAAAAGTAAACCATAATATCCATGATAATGACCCTGGGGCAATTACTCTTGAGTTCCCTAGACCCTAGTTTTCATAATTACTCATGATCTAACAACAATTTTCAAGCATGTTTCTATAACACCAAAGAAATTTCACATTAAGAAGGCTTTATTTCAGGCAGGGCATGGTGGCTCATGCCTATAATCCTAGCACTCTGGGAGGCCGAGGCCGGTGGATTGCCTGAGCTCACAGGTTCGAGACCAGCCTGAGCCAGAGCAAGACCTCGTCTCTAAAAATAGCCGGGCATTGTAGCAGGCACCTGTAGTCCCAGCTACTTGGGAGGCTGAGGCAAGAGAATTGCTTAAGCCCAAGAGTTTGAGGTTGCTGTGAGCTATGATGCCATGGCACTCTACCAAAGGCAACAAAGTGAGACTCCAAGGGCAACAAAGTGAGACTCTGTCTCCAAAAAAAAAAAAAAAAAGTAAAAATGAAGGCTTTATTTCCCCCCAAAATTTGACTGAGACATCACAGATAAGCTTTGGAATAGTATAGTGGTCACATGTATAATCTTTGGAATATGAAAGGCCTGGACTTGAATTAAAGCCCCACTATTTGCTTACAGTGAGAGCTTAACACTTTACTTAATCTCTTGGAATCAAAAGAGACAAAAGAAGTACCTATTTCATAGATTATTGTTATATAAAAATAAGATAATCCACATTACACAGCAAGGCTGGCATATGGTAAAAACTATTAATAATGTGGGCTATCATTATTACCTTTGCAGAGGATCCCACAACATGCAACAACCATTAGTTCTTCCTCTTCAAGATACCCTGCTAATTGCCTGTCACCAGTAATATTGGAAGTTTCTTAAAGGTAGGAAGGAACCCTATGAATATCCTTCACAGGACCCAGCACAGGGCTAAGCTAGTAATAATGATAATAATAATAATAACAATAAGAGTAAAAGCATTTTTTTTTTAAGACAGAGCTTCAAGCTATTGCCCTGGGTAGAGTGCTATGGCATTACAGCTCACAGCAACCTCCAACTCCTGGGCTTAAGTGATTCTCTTTCCTTAGCCTCCCGAGTAGCTGGGATTACAGGCACCCACCACAACACCCAGCTATTTTTTTTTTTTTTTTGGTTGTAGTTGTCATTGTTTGGCAGGCCCAGGCCGGATTCGAACCCACCAGCTCTGGTGTATGTGGCTGGCACCTTAACTGCTTGAGCCACAGGCACCAAGCCAGAGTAACAGCTTCTAGTAAGAGTCTGTCTTGGGGCAGCACCTGTGGCTCAATGGGTAGGGCACTGGCCCCATACACCAAGGGTGGTGGGTTCAAACCTGGCCCCAGCCAAAACTGCAACAAAAAAATAGCTGGGCGTTGTGGCAGGTGCCTGTAGTCCCAGCTACTCAGGAGGCTGAGGCAAGAGAATCGCCTAAGCTCAGAAGTTGGAGGTTGCTGTGAGCTGTGACACCATAGCACTCTACCAAGGGCGATAAAGTAAGATTCTGTCTCTTACCAAAAAAGAAAAAGTCTGTCTTGGCTGGGTGTAGTAGCTCACACCTATAATCCTAGGACTCTGGGAGGCCAAAGCAGGAGGATCACTTGAGCTCAGGAGTTTGAGACCAGCCTGAGCAAGAGTGTGACCCCCCCAGTGAGATCTGCAAATGCACAGAGATACAGCTTCCTATATCTACTAAAATAGAAATATTAGTCATGCGTGGTGGGTGATGCCTGTAATCTCAGCTACTTGGGAGACTGAAGCAGGAGAATCACTTGAGCCTAGGAGTTTGAGGCTGCTGTGAGCTAGGTTGATACCATGGCACTCCAGACTCAGCAAAAGTGTAAAACTCTATGTCCCCCCCCCAAAAAAAAAAAAAAACAGTCTGTTCTTGTCCATTGGCTTCTTACCTCAGGGGGATTCCCTTCAAATTGGGGATGCCTACAGTGGGAGTCATGATCATCCCACTTCTCAAAAGACTCTGCACACTTGAGAGGATGATTGTCATTCATGCTCTCCTCAGTTTGACCCCGGACAATTCCACTGAAACAGAAAAGCAGGACAGTTAGGGGCAAAGATTTATACAAGGCCAGGGGCTGGGGCACAAGAATGAGGCTTTAAGGGCCTTACCCAATGCCATGAATCCCTAAGCCAAGGATATAGAAGATAAACAAATGGTGAGTATACCAGAAAACTTCAAAATAACTCCTCCGTATAAACTTGGTAGCTGAAGTTACCATGAGGGTCAAGGCTATTGTCATGATCACACCAGTGAGTCCAGCAATGCTAGTGAATGTCACATACTCCACTGTCTGTGCAAGGAGAAATGTCAGTCTGACACAATGTCCACCAAGGATACCGTGCCCTTCCTGCTCATGACCAGATCTTAGATACTTTAACACTGTGTCAACTCACCATGTTTGGGGACTGGAAGGGATTTAACCAAGAGCCCCCCTCTTTTTCATGATGAGCTAGGCTGGAAAGAACAGAGGCAAGGGATCCATCTGTGGCCTGCCGGCTTCTGCTGTAGCGGTGAAAGTTAAATAGATGTGCTATGATGTGAATAGCTACATGGGAAGATGGAAAAGAACATAAGAGGCACCTCAAGAACATCATAGCAGGCATGTCCCACTAGGCTAAGAGACTCCTATATATAGTGCCTAGCAGAGTGCTAGAGTCCACAGAAGGTGCCCAATAAACCCTTGATTGCAAAAAGATCCATGATCTTTTTCATACTTACTCTGTTCCCAAAGGAATAGAATGTAAGCTTCATGAAAATCGTCCTAGAACAGTGCCTGACAAATAAATGTCAGGGGCTTGATAAATACTTTTTGAATGTGCATGTGGATGTGGATGAATGTATCTAGGCTCTGAATGCCCTGAAGTCTGCAGTTTCCTGGTTTGCCTGAGTTACCTGTGTGCAGGCAGATCATATATGCCACCAGCTTGTGGAAGGTGAGGTTGTGATCCAATTGCTTTCTCAGTGTGCGGCTGCAAAACTACAAACGTAAAGTGATCATAGTCAGGTGTCCTCAGCCAGCCTTGCTAACCCATAACCAAGATATCTTGCACATAGCACACCAATACCCACCCACCCTTACCCGACCCTTAGCTATCAAAGGAGACCTCTGGCTTTATTCTTAGGATCTTGGTGTTGGGCTTTCCTACTGAGGAATCTTTCTTTAATGTGGAAGTTGACCCAGGAGTGGTTGGGACTCACTGAGCAGCTGCCCCTCAGGAAAGACAGCAGATTTCGACACACAGGAAGCAGGATCAGCATGCTGTTGAAATTCAAGCAGAGAGCAGAGGCTCGGGCGCAGGCCAATGACAACTAGAGCAGAGGAGAAAAGAGACTATCAGCTGCTTGATCTCACCATCTATCAAGGTGAGCATCAACCCAGTCCTCTTGTCAGAGATCTGCAAATGCACAGAGATACAGCTTCCTCCGGTGTCTCTGTTTAAAAGACAGAAAATGTGCTGGATTTCACATTGAACTGAGCAATTCCCATGACGGTGGTTTGGAAATGTGTGAATACACATTCATTAATATGAAAGAGAACAAGACTTAATGACTGTGTTAGTCAACACATTCTATGGATGTAATATTTTGTTTAATATACTTATGATTTTCTTGTCATTTTTAAAAGTCTTGAGGATTATAGTTGTATTTGCATTTTAAATAAAGCTCATATTTAGAAGTACAATTACAGATGGTAACTATTTTATTATTTTCTATATTTTCTAATATTGCAATTATAAGCATGCAATAGTGGTATAATAAAAGCAAAGATTTTAACCACTTATATTTAAGATGGTTTAAAAATGTATTAAGTTTAGACAAGATTAGCAAATCCCTTAAGAGTAAAAATTTTTAGTAGAGATTTAAGAAGGGAGAACTTCTGAGAGCAGAATCAAGCTGATTTTCTTGGGTGGCCAGGCAGCATAAATCAAGAACAACCTAATCCACCATTAGAAGCTTCTAGAAAAGGAGATAAGGAGTCAGTGCTTCAAAGAAGTATTTAGCTTAGAAACAGGCCTGACTGGACAGAATATGCTCAACTCTAAGGCAGCTAAGTCCAACTTCTCTCGTCAACAATGTATAACTGGTCTCTGAGCCTACTTCATAAACTTAGGACTGCAAGCTATGAAATATGACAATGTCACAGTAGTAGGGCAGGTGGCAACAGCAGCCAGGTAATTTTTACTGCACTTCAGCTGACTGGTTAAACTTACATGTGTGCCCGTCAAAGACTTGCTAAAAGGAAGAGTATGGGTTAACAATTTCTTGTCCTTTTTCTGATAATCTTTAAGACACGAAACCTATTTTTCCTTACAACCTAAACCCAGGACAATGTGCCATCAGTTTAATAAGCAGGGTCAAGATCTACCTAGTGTTTATAAGGGCCTACGATGTCAGCAATACAGTAAACAAGAGCTGCCCTACTGTTTTCCATTTCTGGCTCTTCCGCATGACCTGTGTTTTCTCCCTCTGCTGAGTCACACTCCAACTGTTTTTGGTAGAGACAGCCTGTTCCATTTCTGCGTAAATTTCCTCAGCTCAGAGATCCTATATTTCCACATTGGTTCCCACCACTTACTTATTTGAGTCACAGAGATTTCTTAAAGCTAAAATTGGCAAGTGAATTGAAAATACAGGACTATAATTTCACAGCTCCATATTCTGTGGTGACTATCTGTAGGAGATAAATTCTTTTTAGAGAAAATCTTTTTTCCCCCATAGCAGTACATTGAAATATGCCAATGTATGTTCATTTCTCCGTATCAACACTCACTGATGTCATAATTGCATTGTTGCTGACATTAATGCCTCATTTACTATGAATTTAAACTTCTTCCTCTGCCACTTATTTACCTTGTTTCATAGTGAATTAAATTGCTCTCTGTATTTTCTCAAAGTGATCATGAATTTAAAAAATAACCCAGCTCAGCGCCTGTGACTCAAGGGCTAAGGCGCCGGCCACATACACCTGAGCTGGCGGGTTCAAATCCAGCCTGGGGCCTGCCAAACAACAATGACGGCTGCAACCAAAAAACAGCTGGGCATTGTGGCAGGCGCCTGTAGTCCCTGCTACTTGGGAGGCTGAGGCAAGAGAATCGCTTAAGCCCAGGAGTTGGAGGTTGCTGTGAGCTATGATGCCACAGCACTCTACCCAAGGTGACAGCTTGAGGCTCTGTCTCAAAAAAAAAAAAGAAAGAAAGAACCCACAGAATGATTAAACAAATCATGGTCCCTAATGCAATTAACTGTTATTCTCTTAAAAGGCTGAAAGCTATATGCAGTGATGTAGTAGTGGTAAATGTTTTAATGGCCAGCTTTTGGGGAGGAAAGGGGATTCCTGATTTCCATCATTTGCCAATTTTGATGATGCAAATACTTCCACCGTGGCAGATTTCAAGATAGCAACTTGATGTCATTGTTTTTTGTTTAGTTTTTTTTTTTTTTTTTTTTCTTGGAGGCAGAGTCTCAACCTCTCACCCTGGGTAGAGTGCTGTGGCGTCACAGCTCACAGCAACCTCAAACTCTTGGGCTTAAGCGATTCTCTTGCCTCAGCCTCCCAAGTAGCTGGGACTACAGTCATCCGCCACAATGCCCAGCTATTTTTCTGTTGCAGTTGTCATTGTTGTTTAGCTGGCCAGGGCTGGGTTTGAACTGCTCAGCCTCCGCATACATGGCTGGCACCACATACATATGTAACCACCGTGCTACCAGCACCGAGCCGCAACTTGATGTCATTGAACACTACTAAATGCAAAGTCAGGAAGAGGCATACACAACTGACTACTGTAAACTGGAATGAGCTAGTTCCAGCACACCACTGGTAATGTATTCACACGGAGAGATCTAAAATACATTAAGTGTAAAAAGACATTTCCAGTCAATATCTACCATGTGATCCCTTTTTTGGTGAAAACAAAAAACTATGTGTCCTGTTATATGTGTTTAGCAAAACTCATAGAACTATACACCAAAAAAAGAGCAAATTTTATGAAAACCTGTGTGTCAGATGCATTTGTGAGCATATGTCAATATGTTTATATATACACACCCCAAACTATTAAAAGTGGTTATCTCAAAGTGGGATGGGAGGGGGATATTCATATTTTACTTATACACTTCTGTATGGTTTGATCTCATTGAAAGCAGCATTATTGATAATTTTTTTCAATAAGGCTTTAAAAACAAAAATGTCCATAGGACATCAGCATGACTTATTTTCCTGCTGGTGACATTTTGGTCATGAAGTAATCAAGCTCTTAATAACTAGTCACATTCATTGCATCATTCTCTTAATAAAAAGCTATTTTAGAAAGAAATTAACACTCCATTTGGAATTATAGTTTCTAAAGAAGGATCAAGGATGAACATTTAAAATGGAAAACAGCAGGGTGAAATAAGCCATGAACAGAACATTCAAATTAGTCATGATCTCAACATGGGGGCTTTGATTATGGAGAGAAAAAAAGATTTTCTAAAAGGACAAGTTGTCTTTAAACATGTACATTGGGCAAAGGACATGATCTTTGTGGAAAGCTACTGAAAAAAGGCCCCGTTTGGCAGTGCCTGTGGCTCAGTGAGTAGGGCACCAGCCCCATATACCGAGAGTGGCGGGTTCAAATCCTGCCCTGGCCAAATTGCAACAAAAAAATAGCCGGGCATTGTGGCCGGTGCTTGTAGTCCCAGCTACTCAGGAGGCTGAGGCAAGAGAATAATCGCCTAAGCCCAAGAGCTGGGGGTTGCTGTGAGCTGTGATGCCACAGCACTCTACTGAGGGCAACAAAGTGAGAATCTGTCTCTAAAAATAAAAAAGAAAAGAAAAGAAAAAAGGCCCTGTCAAGATGAAAGAGGTTTAACCAAATCCCCTACCCGTTACTGCATAATAGACTAGAGATAACAGTCAAATTTTTTCTTCTAATCAGGTAGTGCCCAGGTTCACTAGCCTATCAGAGAACCATCCTCACCTTACATCTTCTTCCTGGTCACCTCCACCCCTACCTCACCCTCTACCTACCCACACCCTCTCTCTTCTATTTCTGATCTGCCACTTCCCCAGCCTTCTCCATTCTGTGACCATCACTTGACCCTACCTTTCTGTAGGCCTTGAGTTTGGTAACACTTTCTACACTCAGTCCCCACTAAATATCCCTCCTGTTTGATAGAGAGTTATAGAGCTATGTTTCTGTGACATTGGTCCACAGCAATGGTTTTCTATTTTTTCTTCATTTTTCTGTCTTTCTTTTTTTTTTTTATTTTTTTATTTTTTTGCAGTTTTTGGCCGGGGCTGGGCTTGACCCCGCCACCTCTAGCTTATGGGGCCGGTGCCCTACTCTTTTGAGCCACAGGTGCCACCATCTGTCTTTCTTTTTAAAATCAGATTCTTTTCTTAAAATCATAAGCAGGAGCTCATAAGAAAGATACAGGCTGCTGTGGTTGAAATGGAGACAGGGCAGGAGCATTGCCCAGTTAGCCTTCCCCTCACATCTTGCAGGAGCACCTGTGTTCCTGGAAACCAATTTGAAAACCATTGCCTACCAGTTTTCTTTATTGTGTGTTTTCCTTATTGGGTCTCAGGATTGTGCCCAACATAGATAGGGTTGTCATTTTAGTAAAGAAAAATATAGAATTCTAAGTTAAATTTGAACTTAAGATTTTAAAAAAATGAATATTTTTAGTATACCTATATTCCATGCAATATTTGAAGTGTACTTAGATGAAAAAAATGACTTGTTTACTTGAAAAAAATCCTGTCCCTTTTTCTAGCCACCCTAGCCCTAGAAGAAATCAGGGCATTGGATTACAAAGGAGCTGGGATTAGAGATTAGAAAAAAAATACAGGTTTTCCACATCATAACTGTAATACTCACTCCAAGGATTTCTCTTGTGTAGTAGTACTTGTCAGCCTTCTCATATTTCAGGAAGGCATCCACAAACAGGAAAGCATTCAGCCCCAACCAAACAGCCTGCAGGAAGAAAAAACAAGCAAGGAATAAAGTAGAATTTGAGTATGGAAAGTAGTAGACAAGGAATAATAGGAAATAGTTGCCACCATTTGGGCTATTTTGTGTTTATTTGTTTTCATTTTAACATTTTTTCCCCCCAGAGACAGAGCCTCATGCCATCAGGTAGAGTGCCGTGGCAACACAGCTCACAGCAACCTCCAACTCCTGGGCTCAAGCGATTCTCTTGCCTCTGCCTCCCAAGTAGCTGTGACTACAGGTGCCCGCCACAATGCCCAGCTATTTTTTGGTTGCAGCCATCATTGTTGTTTGGTGGGCCCAGGCTGGATTCAAACCCACCAGCTCAGGTGTATGTGGCTGGCGCCTCAGCCGCTTGAGCCACAGGCGCCGAACCTATTTGTTTTCCTTTTAAACAGAGTACAATCCTGCCAGTATTTAACTTGCTTTCAGAGTGAATTAGTACTTGGAGATGTGCATTCGACACTAATGAGCAAGGTCAGCAAACTAAGGCCCATGGGCCACATCTGGCTTACTACCTGTTTTGTATGGCCTAGAAGCCTAAAAATCTTTTTTACATTTTTTTTGTATTCACATTTTTTAATTGTTGAGAAAAATCAAAAGAAGAATATTTCATGACATGAAAATTATATGAAATTCAAATTTCAGCAGCCATGAAGTTGTATTAGAACTTAGCCACGCCTACTCATTTCTGCATTGTTTGTGGCTGTTTTCATGATACAATGACAGAGTTGAGCAGTTGGGACATAGTTGAAAAGCCTAAAATATGTACTATCTAGCTTTTTACAGATATATTTGTCAATTCCTGGACTACAACATTCAGACTATTGTACCTATAAGTGAATAAATAAATTTCTGAAGAAACAAAGAATAAATTTAGCAGCTATCATAATACCTATCTGAAAAGGACTAAACCATTCCAGATGAGCCTGCCTCTTTAATTTAATTTAATTATACCATGACACGGTTTCTTGTTTTTAACTTGTGAATCTTTTTCCAAACTAACTTATTGTTGTTTTTGACTTGTTTGAGCTTCTAAGACTATTTTTGGCTCTCTCAAGCTGTGTCTCTGTATTGGCTAAGGGAGAAATTTAGAACCCACTGCTCATATGCTTTGGAGACTGCCCAACTGGGCTCTGACCCATTTTTTGGAGGTACCAGTTTATAATTCAACAGGTCTCTAGGGCATTGAGATGCCTCTAGGACAGGGTTTTTCAATCTTCATTATCTCACAACATACTTCAACCTATAGTTAAACTTCTACAGCACACCTAAATTATGTTGGTCAAAAAAAAAAAGAGTATAAGAAAGAATATACCTACTATGCTTTTGAATTTCTTTTGAAAATAATTTAATTAATCATCTTTAAAAATTTTTGTGACACATCTAAATTCTCTCATGGCACACCAGTACGCTGTGGCACATTGATTGAAAATCACTGCTCTAGGAGGTATTCTTTGCCCTGGGATAGGTCAGAACTGTCTCAACCCACAGGTAAAAGGCTTTTAGCCTAAGACATGGCCCATTCAGATTCCCTAGATCTGGACCATTCACATACCTCCAGTAGCATAGCGTAGTTGAAAGCACATGCAGTGAGAATAAGATGGAGTCTGTCAGGCTAGGGTAGACATGACACAGCTGGGCTGGTCAGTTTAGGTCGTGCCTGGCCTTCACCCCCTGTCTCCCATTCTTATTGTTTTCTAAATTTAGCTTCCACCCTAAAAAATGCCTATCTTGAGTAGTTTAGGTGGATTTATTTAGGAGATTAACTCTTGAACTGGAATGTTGTAATAGGTCACTGAGGTATGCTGATTATTTGGAATAGAGGTTGGTGTTGTCTTTGCTTTGAATTTTTATGTATAAAACTGTAATTTCGGAAATGGAAGAACAAAACAGTCTTGGAGAAGCTACTCTCAACTGTTCTCCAGAATTCTGGCCTTCTAACAAATAAAGTTTGGTGGACCTATCCCCATCTCTGCATATTGGCTGACACTGACAGGGGGCAGTGGGATTCTCTTTATCTGCTAACATAGTATTTAAAGTCTGATATTAGAGTCAAACTCCTTGGGCTCAAGTTCTAGTGCCACCACTTACTAGCTCTGTAATCTTAGACATGTGATTTAACATCTCTGAACCTCAATTCCCTCCCTTCTAAATGATAATAAAAGTATCTACCTCATAGCAATGTTATAAGGCTTACATGAGATAATACATGTAAAGTGATTAATGTAATGTTTAGTGCATAGTCAGAAAATATATGCTGGCTATAGAGTTGCATTATTACCAAACTGGCTTTACCAGTTTATTCCTGCCTCCTTTGCTCAGATATCTTTCCAGAGTTGGGTATCTTCCAGAGAAGTGTTTTTGACTTCAATGAAAAAAGAAGAGTTGAAAGCCACAGATACCTCAAGAATTTCAAGGACAGAAAAGAGAACCTTATTTGGAGAGAACAGAAATGTTTCTGGATCACAGAGGTGTCAGGATGGTTGGTCTATAGTAAAGTAACAGAAAAATTATTAGCTAATAGTTTTTCAGTAAGGACTAAAAAATCTATCTGGCTGCCTGCTTTCTTTCTCTTGCTAGCGCGCGCACACACACAGATTTTTGTTTTCATAAACCATTGAGGAGCCTCTGCAGATCAAAATGAAATGTAACTTATTATATTTAAATTTATCAGCTCCTTTGTCTTTTATCATTTGTTCCTGTAAGCTTAAAGTAGTTCCTGCATGTCCAGGACAATGGGATATGTCTTCAACCTTGCCAAGGAAACAGGGTGGGCCAGTTTTCACAATACCCTGTAGATTTGGCTGCAATTACCTTTTTGCCCCCTCAAATTCAGCTACCCACCAGACCTCAGGGCAGGCATTCTTTCTTTTTTCTTACTTTCTTTGGAATGCCAGGCCATCTCCCTGCTCTTTTCTTCCTGCTCTCTTCCCTCTCTCTTTCCCCCTCTCTTCCGTCTCTCACTCCCTCTCTTCTCTCCTTCTAAAATATAAAATAAAGTCTAAACATTTATACCCTAATCTTGGCCTAGAGAATTTCTTTTCTTGTTCCACACACAGGACCTACTGAGCTTTCCACCCTAACAAGAGCGACACTGGGCAAAGAACTCTGCATCAGTCCATCATGAATTGGGGACAAAGTAAATGACGAAATATGGTGACATCTAGGAGAAAAGAATTCCATTCCTCATCTTGGCTGTCATTGCCTCCACTATGAATGTGTTACCAGACGAAGAGGGTCCTGCGACCTGTCACTTTGAGCCAATATGCGGAGACGGGGATAGGTCCACCAAACTTTATTTGTCAGAAGACCAGGATTCTGGAGAACAGTGAGTGTAGCTTCTTCAAGACTGTTTCGTTCTTCCATTTCCAAAATTACAGTCTTATACATAAAAATTCAAAGCAAAGACAACACCAACCTCTATTCCAAATAATCAGCATACCTCAGTGACCTATTATAACATTCCAGTTCAAGAATTAATCTCCTAAATCGATCCACCTAAACTACTCAAGATCTTAGGGTGGGAGCTAAATTTAGAAAACAATAAGAATGGGAGACAGGGAGTGAAGGTCAGGCAGGACCTAAACTGACCAGCCCAGCTGTGTCATGTCTGCCCTAGCCTGACAGACTCCATCTTATTCTTCCTACGTGTGCTTTCAAATGGAAAAGAAGGTGAAGTACAAGACCTGGGGGGAAGGAGGCATGAAAAATATTTTTTGAGTAATTTATTTTTATTAAAAAAATAGTACACAGGAGTATATGTCAGAGGTAGTGAGAAGTATGAGCTTGCCTGCAAGATTGGTGGGGAATGGAAATTCAAAGTTAGAGAGTAACATGTGAGTCATCACCAATGGTGATGAACTCAACCAGCAAAAAATAAGACAGAGCTTAAAAAAAAAAAAACAAAACTGCAGGTTGGGTGGCATCTTTGGCTCAAAGGGGTAGGGCGCTGGCCCCATATGCCAGAGGTGGCGGGTTCAAACCCAGTCTTGGCCAAAAACTGCAAAAAAAAAAAAAAAAAAACACTGCAGGTAAATGGAGAATTTAGAGTTAGAAACACATTTATATTTGTATCTAATCTAGTCACGTCATTAATCCCCTTCTTCCTCCCAGTTCTTTCCTCATACCCCCTACACACACACACACACACACACACACACACAGGGCCTGAAGTCTAGACGAGATAAGATTTTGATCAAAGTCACTCAGTTAATACCAGAACTAAAAGAGCTTGTCATGTTTCCTGTCTCCTAAACTAGTGCTCTTTCCATTATAGTGCAAACTAAATACAGAGCATCAAATAAATCTTGGGATAACCTGACAAAATAAGCACTTGGCCTTTTGTTAAATGCAAAACAAACAATCTTCCAGGGAAACTCCATACATTTTTTTTTCACTTGGAGCACCTGGGCAGTCCTAGGGGACCCAGGAGGAAAACCAAGACAAAGGAGAAAAGGCTCCAGAAAGACTGATGAATGAAATTGTAGGAAAGCAAGAAAGGACAATGGTAGCCCCAGGGCTCAGATTCAGAAATGGAAGAGTATAACTGGGTGCACCTGTAGTCCCAGCTACCCCAGAAGGCTGAGGCAGGAGGGATCACTTGAGCTCAGGAGCTTGAGGCTGTGGTGAGCTATGGGAATGCCACAGCACTCTAGCCCAGGTGACAGAGTGAGATCTTGTCTCAAGGAGAAAAAATGAAAGTAGGGGGAAAAGTGTACATGTGTGTTGGGAAGAAGGGATTTTGCATATATAGGCTGGTAAAGGGGTTCTGGCCTGAACACAAGGAAGCTGGATTTAAGTAATGACTTTCCAGTCAATTTATTGTGTGACATGTGGCTCTTATTTCCCTTTGGAAAATCATTAAGTAGGTTTATATCTTTACTGTTCAATGCCATAGCCACTACCCACAACCCTCACATGGCTACTAGGCCCTCAAAATATGGCTAATCCTCATTGAGATATACTGTGGGTGCAAAAATACCCATCAGATTTCAAAGACTTAGTAAAAATAAAAGAATATAAATTATCTTATTATTATTTTCAATATTGGGCAGCACCTGTGGCTCAGTGGGCAGAGCACCAGCCCCTTATACTGAGGGTGGCGGGTTCAAACTTGGCCCCGGCCAAATTGCAACAGAAAAATAGCCAGGCGTTGTGGTGGGTGTTTGTAGTCCCAGCTACTCAAGCGGCTGAGGCAAGAGAATCGCCTAAGCCCAGGAGTCGGAGGTTGCTGTGAGCTGTGTGACGCCATGGCACTCTGTTGTCGGCAATAAAGTGAAACCCTGTTTCTACGAAAAAAAAAAATTCAATATTGATTATAAGGCTGAAAGGATGATTTTTTAATATATTGGGTTTAATAAATTATACTGTTGGCCTGGCATGGTAGCTCACACTGGTAATCCCAGCACTTTGGGAAGCTGAGCCAGGAGGATTGCTTCAGGCCAGGAGTTCAAGACCAGCCTGAGCAGCATAGCAAGACCCCACCTCTATAAAATATTAAAAAAAAATAGCTGGCCATGGTGGCACATGCCTGTAGTCCCAGCTACTAAGGAGGCAGAGTAAGAGGATCACTTGAGCCCAGGAGTTAAGAGGTTGTAGTGAGCTATGATGACACCACTTTAGCCTGGAAAACAAAATGAGACATTGTCTCAAAAAAATGATATTGTTAAAAATCAATTTTACCTGTTTCATTTTACCTTTTCAGTATTAGAAAATTTAGAAATTGGCTCAGCACCTGTAGCACAGTGCTTACAGCGCCAGCCCTTGTCAGCACATCAAGGGTGGCGGGGTCAAACCCGGCCCGGGCCAACTAAACAACTGCAACAACAACAACAACAACAACAAAATAGCCGGGCATTGTGGCAGGTGCCTGTAGTCCCAGCTACTTGGGAGGCTGAGGCAAGAGAATCTTGTAAGCCTAAGAGTTTGAGGTTGCTATGAGCTGTGATGTCACAGCACTCTACCGAGGTGACATAGTGAAACTCTGTCTCAAAAAAAAAATAAAAATTAGAAATTATATTACGTGGCTCACTCTATATTTCTAGTGGGTAGTGCTGTTCCAAATGATCTCTACAATCACTTACATCTCAAATATTTAATAATTTTATGAAATATTGATGGGAGGATAGAGAGAACCTAATGCCCCATGGTGGTAGTTAGAAGTGAGATGGGAGAAAACAAAATATAAAAACAGACTGAAATTCCAAACACTGCTGATTTGCCAACGTGAACAATGCATATTATTTGTCTCTATCCTCTCATCTGGCCTAGAGTCAGATTAGCAGGCTTTGATAAGCCCAATAATTGTCATGGAATCTTTCTATTTAAAATAATTTTACAAATCTTAACAAACATGATGTCTCCTTACTGTTAACTTTCCTAATTAATAAGAAGTCAAATATCACTTACCAGAAATAAAGCTGAGAACCAGTGATTAATCACCCAGTTTCCCATGGTCAGGAGGGGGTTTGGAGCCTCTCTAGGCAATGGGACAGATTCAGCAATCTGGATCCTGTAGAGAATTGAACCTTCAGGAGTCAGACTTCTCTGTCCAGCTTAGAATCTGTGAGTCTGTAAGATAGGAAAAATGCACATTTATGTACAAAGTTCCCAGGAATGAATAAATCTATTCTTCCTGCCTCCTCTAGACAGAACTATGTTATTAGCTTAAGTAGACCAGCCCCCATCTATGAGAATGACAGGGGTTTTCCCTGTTAGGGTTTTTAACCCTACAGGAAATAGCAATCTTCTTGGGGAAAAATATTCTCTCTCTCATCATCCTATCAACATGACCTCGTGTGAAGCTCTGCCTCCCATGATAAGGTTTCTCATAAAAAAGAAATTAGGCTGGGACTATAAAGAGATTACCTTAGGAGAAGCAGGGAGAGAAGGGGTGTGTGTGTGTGTGTGTGTGTGTGTGTGTGTACTAACAAACCACTTTGAGGTGAACTTTCAGAAGAGTTGCCACATCTACCGGCTGTCATCTGGACCTCAGCCTGGCTAGCTCTGAACTTGAGTATACCAGTTCCCCTGGAGAATGATCCATGAATGATGACTACGAGCATAGCTTTGGGGAGAATTTGGCTGGAAGGGTAAGTGAAAAGATGGGCCAAATACAATGAAAAAAAAAACTAGTAAGTATAAATGTACACCTTGGTTCAAAATAAACACAGGCAGAACACTTAAAACAATGGAGGTTGGCTGGGCACAGTGGCTCATGCCTGTAATTCTAGCATTTTGAGAGGACAAGACAGGAGGATTGTTTGAAGCCAGGAATTTGGGACCAGCCTAAGCAAGAGACCTGGTCTCTACAAAAAGTAGAAAAAGTAACCAGGCATGGTGACATGGCCTATAGTCTCAACTACTCAGGAGGGACTTGAGGCAGGAGGATCACTTGAGCCCAAAAGTTTGAGGTTGCAGTGAGATGTGATGAGGCCACTGCACTTCAGCCTGGGCAACAGACAGATCTTGTTTAAAACAAACAAAGAAACACCCCAAAAAACAAAGGAAGTAATTGTTTTCTAGTATGCTAGATTAGGTAGGGGTGTGTTCAGCTCTGAGCACTGATTTTATTTTCCTTTTCTAAAATGGTGAAATATACACACATAAGAGTGTCTAAAACATATAGTATATGTAACTTAAAGAATGACTTTAGGGATAAATACATATGTGCTCACTATCCATACTGAGGCTTACTTTGTCACCCTGGGTAGAGGGTCATGACATCATAGCTCACAGTAACCTCAAACTCTTGGGCTCAAGTGATCCTCCTGTATCAGCCTCTCAAGTCGCTGGGACTATAGGCACCAGCCACTACGCCTGGCTAGTTTTTATAGAGAGGGGTTTCTCACTCTTGCTCAGGGTGGTCTTGAACTCCTGAACTCAGGCAGTCTACCTGCCTGAGCCTCCCAGAGCGCTAGGATTACAGGTGTGAGTCACCGTGCCTGCCCTAAATTTTTTTTTTTTTTAATTAGCCAGGTGTGGTGGTGAGTACCCGAGGAGGCTAAGAAAGGAGGATTGCTTGAGTCCAGGGGGTCTGGGGTTGCAGTAAGCTGTTATGACACCACTGCACTCTACCTGGGGCAACAAAGCAAAACCCTGTCTCAGAAAAAAAAAAAAAAGAAATAAAAAAAGAATATTTATTTCCAGTATCATAAATTCCTTTATGTGCCCCCTCCCTGATCACATCCCTCTTCTTCCCCTCTTCCTCCCTCACCAATGTCACCACTATCCTGAAATTTTAATCATTCTCTTATTTTTCTTTATAGTTTTACTAATTATAAGTGCACACCTAAACAATATATTGTTTAAATTTTTCCTATTTGGAACCTTTTGTGAGTGGAACCTAGCTGCATATATGAATGCTTCTGTGATTTGCTTCTTTTAACATTGGGTTTTTGAGATTCATATATGTTGGTATCTGTAGTCAGAATATGCTAATACACTGCCATATAATATGCCATTGCATGAATAAATTTTAATTTACTTGTTCATTCTAGTACTGATGGATATGATGATGGAATGACACCACACATATGCTAAAGTTTCTGTAAAGTATATACTCAGGAGTGGAATTCATGGGTCCTGAGATTTGCACATATTTAATTTTATTATGTAATGCCAAACTTTGTTCCAAAGGGATCACTTAAATGTACACACCAAAGAACTGTGGATATGGATGAGAGTGCCACTCTCTCCAAATGCTTACCAAGATGGTATTTTCTAGGCTTTTTAAATTTTTATGATGCTAGTGAGACATACTGTTTCATTATAACTTTTTTTTTTTTTGAGATAGACTCACTCAGTTACCCTGGGTAGAGTGCTGTGGCATCATAGGTCACAGCAACCTCAAACTCTTGGGCTGAAGCGATCCTCTTGCCTCAGCTTCCCAAATGGCTGAGACTACAGGCCCACCACCATGCCTGGGTAGTTTATTTTATTTTTTAATTTTTTTTATGAGAGACAGGGTTTCATTCTTGCTCAGGCTGGTCTCCAACTCCTAAGCTCAAGCTAACCACTCACCTCCGCCTCCCAGAGTGCTAGGATTGCAGGTGGGAACCACCACACCTGGCCTTTATTATGATTTTAATTTGCATTTCCCTGATTAATAATGAGATTGATCACTTTTCTTTCAATTATTGGCCATTTTTGTTTTCTCTTTCGAAAAGAACCTATTCTGATTTCAGCCTTTTTTTTTTTTTTGAGACAGAGTCTCACTTTGTCACCCTCAGTAGAATGCTGTGGCATCATCGCTCACAGCAACCTCAAACTCTTGGGCTCAAGAAATTCTCTTGTCTCAGCCTCCCAAGTAGCTGGGACTACAGACAGCCACCACAATGCCTGGCTATTTTTAAAAACAGGGTCTCACTCTAGCTCAGATGATCTGCCTGCCTTGGCCTACCAGAGTGCTGGGATTACAGGCGTGAGCCACTGCGCCCAGCCTATTTTTGGCCTTTGTGTTGGTTTATTTTCCTTTTGCTTGTAGATTCTTAGAGTTCTGTTTATAATCTGATATTAATCTTTTACTGGTTATGTTTACAGCCTGTCTTTTCACTCTCTTAATAGTGTTTTCTGTATAGCAAAAATATGGAACCAACCTAAGTGATCATCAATAGATAATCGGATGAAGACAATGTGGTATGCATATACCATGGGATATTACTCAGCTCTAGAAAAGAATGAAATCATGTCTTTTGCAGCAGCACGAATGGAACTGGAGGCCATTATCTAAAGTGAAATAACTGAAACACAGAAAGTCAAATACTGTATGTTCTCACTTATAAGTGGGAGCTAACTGATGTGTACAATGGACATAAAGAGTGGAATAATAGACACTGGAGATTTGGAAGGGTGGGAGAGTAGGAAGAAGGTGAGGAATGAGAAACTTACTTAATGGATAGTACATACACTAATTGGGTGATGATTACACAAAAAGTCCAGGCTTCACTACACAATATATCCATGTAAGAAAACTTCATTTATACCCCTAAATCTATAAATAATAATAATAATAATAAAAAGTGAGTGTGGGAAAAATAGCTTATGTCACTTATAAAAATGATTTATAATATCATATTGAATTTCTCTTGTTTCTGTGGCCAACCGCCTTACATCCGAGATTAACGTGTTATTTAATCCCATAATTAAATAAAATTTAAAATGTTATTATACCATTTATCAAAAATTGAAGTTCAGGAAAATGAGGCAATTTGTGCATATATACTCATCAATTCACTGTTGAAATTCAGTACATATTTTTTTTAAGACAGGGTCTTTGTCAGGCGGCGCCTGTGGCTCAGTCGGTAAGGCGCCGGCCCCATATACAAGGGTGGCGGGTTCAAACCCAGCTCTGGCCTAACTGCAAAAAAAAAATAGCCAGGCGTTGTGGCGGGCGCCTGTAGTCCCAGCTACTCAGGAGGCTGAGGCAAGAGAATCACTTAAGCCCAGGATTTGGAGGTTGCTGTGAGCTGTGTGATGCCATGGCACTCTACCGAGGGCAATAAAGTGAAACTCTGTCTTTACAAAAATAAAATAAAATAAAATAAATAAAAAAAAAAGATAGGGTCTTTGTCACCCTTGGTAGAGTGCTGTGGCATCATAGCTCACAGCAACCTCAAAGCAATTCTCCTGCCTCAGCCTCCCTGGTAGCTGGGATTACAGGAGCCTGCCACAATGCACAGCTATTTTTTTTTTTTTTTTGGAGACTCGCTCTTGCTCTTGAACTCCTTAGCTCAGGCAATCCACTGGTGTTGGCCTTAAAATTCAAGATTTTTTTTAACCTAGTCTGTATTTGCACACTATTCCAGGCAGAATGCTGTTGAATAAAAAAAGTTTTACTGATAAATAGAAGTTCTTAATTTTAATGTACTCTACCAGTCTTTTCATTTACACTTTACATATTTTGTGCCTTGATCAAGATATTCTCTTATATTTTCTCCTAGAATTTTATATTTTTGCCTTTCAAATTCATGTTCTGAATCTATCTAGAATGTATGATGTGAGCTAGGGGTACAATTTACTATTTTCCATATGGAAAACTAATTGTTCCAGCACCACTTTTAAAAAGTACATTTTTCTTCTAATCTAAAATGTCAGTTCTATCATATATCAAATATTTATATACATGTGACTTTGTTATGGAGTTCTTTATTCAGTTCTCCCATGCCACTGCCTTAATTACTATTGTTTTGTGATGTCTTGACATCTGATAAGGCAAGTTTTCCCATCATGTTCTTCAAGAATGCTTTGGCTAGTATTGGCCTTTTGTACTTTAGAGTGAATTTAATAAACAAGTTCCTTTTAGGTCTCCTTTGTTACATTCATGTCTAAGAACTTTATATATTTTATGAGATTGTAAATTATATATTTTTATTTTAATATTTAATTATGGCTGTTATATGAAGGTACAATTGGGTTGGTTTTTTTTGAGACAGCGTCTCTAATGTCTGAGCTAGAGGGCAGTAGTGTGATCATAGCTTACTATGACCTCAAACACCTGGGCTTAAACAATCTTCCTTCCTCAGTTTTCCAAGTAGCCAGGACTACAGGTGTCTGCCACAACACCCTGATAATTGATAATTTGTTGTATTTTGGGTAGAGACTGGACCAGGGGTGGGGGTCTTGCCCTTGCTCAGACTGATCTTGAACTCCTGACCTCAAGCAATCCTTCTGCCTCAGCCTCCCAAGGTGCTAGGATTACAGGTGTGAACCATTGCACTTGGCCAATAGCTAGTTTTTACATATTAATTTTTATATCTAGAAATGTTGCTAAACTCACTTCTGAATTCTAATATTTCTGTGTTTAGTCTTTTAGATTTTCTATGAACACAGTCATATTTTTTGCTCTAATTTCATTTTTATTTCTTTTTTCCTATTTCTTTGTTTCTTTTTTTTTTGCAGTTTTTGACCGGGGCTGGGTTTGAACCCGCCGTCTCCAGCATATGGGGCTTGTGCCCTACTCCACAGGCACTGCCCTTTTCCTATTTCTTATATTGTCTATTTCCTTTTCTTGGCTTACTGCACTCACTAGAACTTCTAGTACAATGACGAACAAAGATAGTTATAGTGCCCCCTTTGAGTAATTCCTAGTTTCAAAGGGGATTCTTTCAATTCACTCTTAAGTAGCATATTTGTTGTAGGTTTTGTAGATATCTAACAATATATTGTCATTTTACTTTTGGCACAAAAGCAAATAAAACAAGAAAAGAAATTGTACTACATTTTAACAGCTTTATTCGTGTGTGTGTGTGTGTGTGTGTAATTTCCCATTGTAAAAGTACAGGTCAATGAACATTTTATATTTACTGTAAAAATCTGAAAGTTCTCTTCAACATCACAAAACCCATAAAAAATAACATTTTCATTAGCTGCCTAATACACTTGGAACCTAATGTCACAACACCAAGTGCAACTGGCACAGTGAGTGGTAGGAGTATTCCTGAAAGCCATTCCTAAACTAAGGCAGCTAGTAATCAGCTAATTATACATGAACATGTCAGTGACCCACATAATATATATTTTCCTAAAGCCAAACTAAATTTACCACCAACACAACCATCTCTTAGTTGTGTTTCAGAAATCCTCATGGCCACTCCCGCACCACTTAGCATGAAGAGAAGTGTGAGAGGGGGAAGGTGAAGTAGCAAGAGACAGTCATCTTAACCTCTTGTGATGAAAATATCTTAAATTTGCAGATTTTACAAAAACACTTCACTATGCCCAACACCACACCTTAAAAGTGAAACTAAAGCCTGTCTGTGGGAGGGCAACCAGGATTATGTAATGAGTTAAAAGCATCCTATATTAGGAGGAGTTAAAGAATTTAGGGAATTTGGGGGGCAAGACATGATTGCAAGAGGGACTTTACCTAACAATTGCAATCAGTGTAACCTGGCTTATTGTACCCTCAATGAATCCCCAACAATAAAAAAAAAATAATAAAATAAAATAAAAAAAGAATTTAGGGAATTTGGCCTGGAAAAGAGGTTTGTTTGGAACATGAGTTTATCTATAATTTTTTTTGGAGAAGGTTTATATTTTTTTCTATATGGACCAAGAAGTCAACCTAGGAATGGAGGCTCTAAAGTGACACAATTTTTATTCAATATAAAGCAGAAATGTCCAACACAAATGTTCAAAGAAGTAATGAGTTTCTGATTACTTGAGATGCTCAAGGAAAAATGGAGGATGCCTTGTCAGCTGAATGATCTATAAGCTAGATTACAATTTATGTTTTACTAAAAAATTATATATGCTGACCAGGTGTGGTGGCTCACACCTGTAATCCTAGCACTCTGGGAGGTTGAGGTGGATGGATTGCTTGAGCTCACAAGTTCAAGACCAGCCGGAGCAGTATCAAGACCCTGTCTCTATTAAAAATAGAAAAATTAGCCAGGCATTGTGGTGGGCGCCTGTAGTCTCAGGTACTCAGGAGGCTGAGGCAAGAGAATTGCTTCAGCCAAGAGTTTGAGGCTGCTGTGAGCTAGGATGCCATGATGCTCTACCAAGGGCAACAGAGTGAGACTCAAAAAAAAAAAAAAAAAAAAGATTTAGATATGCTACGCTGACTGGACCCTTGTGTTTGTGAGTAGCGGGCCCCATTCCCAATATCAGACTAAGAAGTCAATTGATAAATTGGTGAGCAAAGATAGTCAGATAAGATAGTCAGAACTAAGATAGATGCTCTTAATGGAATTTAATTACTAAATTTCAGAAGTAAGCTCAGTTGGCCCTTTTCAAAATAAGATGTTACCAGCTAATTCAAGTAAAATATTCATGCTCCAAATATGAGACTTCTCTCCTTGTGTAATGCTAGACACACTTAAAAATTACTGGGCAGCACCCACAGCTTAGTGGGTAGGGCACTGGCCACATACACTGAGGCTGGTGGGTTCGAACCCTGCCAGGGCCAGCTAAAGCAACAATGACAACTGCAACAACAACAAAAAATAGCTGAGCATTGTGGTGGGGGCCTGTACTCCCAGCTACTTGGGAGGCTGAGGCAAGAGAATCACTTAAACCCAAGAGTTTGAGGTTGTTGTGAGTTGTGACGCCACGGCACTCTACCCAGGGCAACGGCTTGAGACTGTCTCAAAAAAAAAAAAAAAATTCCTACTGTCAACTTCCCTTTCTTGTAAACTCTCCAAGAATTGCTTTCCTTCTGTTGGACTTACTAGACATTATAATAGTCCCCCTCCACCCTGTATTGTTTCACCTAGCTATATTAATGTTTGCATTTCTCAGGTTTATAGATTAAATTTGAGGTTGACTGCTTCCTGGAGATCTATAAGGAGTACTTAAATGTCATCAGTAACTTAACCATAGTCATAATATAGGCTATGGTCTTTTGGAAAGATTTCCTGTAGCTGGTTAACGGTTGACCCCACCCAAGGTAAGGTAGATTCTTGTGAAATGTAAACACAGAGCCCTTCCGTGACTTGCCTGTTCCGTCTTCTTCCTAATCTCTTGTCTCCCTCATTTGTCTCAAATTTGCCTTTACAGTTACAACTTTTATACACCTCTTCCAGGAATTAATATGTAATAGAATGTCAAATTACTGAACAGCTTGCACATGTGCTTAGGACACCAGAAAAAATTCTTCTAACAATTCTTTCGAGGTTGGTATTTTATTTATCTTATTTATTTTATTTTATTTTATTTTATTTTATTTTATTTTATTTTATGAGACAAGTCTCACCCTGTCACCCTTGGTAGAGTGCCGTGGCATCACAGCCCACAGCAACCTCAAACTCTTGGGCTCAAATGATCCTCCTGCCTCAGTCTTGTGAGTAGCTGGACCTACAGGCACCCACCACCATGCCAGGCTAGTTTTTCTATTTTTTTTTTTAATTTAGTCTTTCTGTTTTTAATAGAGACGGGTTCTCACTCTTGCTTAGGCTGGTCTCAAATATGCCTGAGTTCAGATGATCCACTCACCTTGGCCTCCCAGAATGCTAAGACAATAGGCATGAGCCACCACTCTTGGCCAAGATTAATATTTTAAAAAAGATAATTTGAATAGTCATTATAGGAAAAAATATGGTAGTTTATTTTATTTATTTTATTCTTTGTAGTTCTTTTAAATTTGAATCCATCAAGAATATTTTTGGGAGGATGGCAACCTTTCCTTTTTATTTATTTATTTTATTTTAACTTTTTTCTTTTTTTGAGACAGAGTCTCACTTTCTTGCCCCTGGTAGAGTGCCAAGGCATCATAGCTCACAGCAACCTTAAACTCTTGGGTTCAAGCCATTTTCTTGCTTCAGCCTCCCAAGTAACTGGGACTACAGGTGCCTGCCACAAAGCCTGGCTATTTTTTAGAGGCAGGGGTCTCACTCTTGCTCATCCTAGTCTCAAACTTGTGAGCTCAGGCAATCCACCCACCGTGGCCTCCCAGAGTAATCTTTTCTTTTTAGAGTGCATAGTCTTTAAATGTATTTTTTTTTTTTTGAGACAGAGTCTCACCTGGTCACCCTTGGTGGAGTGCCATGGCATCTTAGCTCAGAGCAACCTCAAATTCTTGGGTTCAAGTGATTGTCTTGCTTCAGCCTCCCAGGTAGCTGGGACTACAGGTGCCTGCCACAGCACCCAGCTATTTTTTAGAGATGAAGTCTCACTCTTCCCCAGGTTGATCTTGAACTCATGAATTCAGGAAATCCACCAGCCTCGGCCTCCCAAGTGCTGGGATTAATACCTTTAAAGGTAAGCTGTGAGCCACCATGCCCAGCCTGCCTTTAAAGGTATTAATCTGGTTTTGATTAGAGACTCCAAACATGAAACATCCCATAATGGTAAGAGGGAATAGTGCATGTGATATAATTTGAAATCAATTCTTTTTACTAAGTTGCCTCTCTAAACAACAAAATGTTGTCCTGGAGCTAGATTTGTCTCCTCGCCCAGCTCACCACTCTAATGCTGCCTTGGAAAAGGCTAATTTTTTTCAGCCTCAGTTTTTCTTCTGTATATTAGTGTAATGGTCGTTCATGGAGAAAATTTCCAAATAGTAGCCTATAGTAACAGGAAGAAAGCAGAATGGAGGTAGGGAAGAGACAGTGAGGCAGTATAGTATCGTAGTTAGAAGCATAAATTCCAGAGCCAGTCTACCTAGGATTGAAGCCTGACTCATTATATTTATCTATAAAAGAAGTTGCGATAATTCAATGAGTTAAAATGTGGAAAGCAATTAGAACAGTGCTTGACTTCATTGTTGCTTGCTGTGATAATGATGATGATGATCCCTAAGAAAATATAAGCAGAGGACCTGAACCCTATACTTTCTGTTGTCACAGAGCAGAAACTATAGATCAGAGAACATTATTAGACAAACTTTGTAAGATTACAGAACCTTTCTCACTCCTTTATGTTTGTCGGTTTTATCGCCTTTTTTTCTCCAGAGTTCAGCAGATATATCTTAAAATTAAATAAGCCTGTGTGCTTGGTTTCAATGGCAGTAGGTAAGTGGGGGAAGGGTTTCATTATACAGCTTGGCTTGGGAGACAGTTACTAAAAGGAGAGAGATCAGGCTGTGTCCTTGTGGCTGCAAGGAAGAAAGAATATGTGAAGTGGCTCTAGGTCTGGAAAGGAGCTTGAGGAGTCAGTGGTGGAAAGGGTAATGTAGTTCCCTGTCCTCCCTACTTCTGTCACAGGGCTGTGGTGAGCATCAAATGAACCAGTGTGTACAAAGGTGCTTTAAAGTGTTATAGAGACATTACCAGAATAGCAGTGAGTGCTTATCACGATTGCTATACTGTAAATGTGTCCTCAAAAGTATATATGTAAGACTTATTCCTCTCAGGAACAATATCCAAGTCTTGCCCTTTCTTTAAGACTGATTAAGCAACACCAGGGCTGATGGGTTCGACCCCGGCCTGGGCCTGCTAAACAACAATGACAACAACAACAACAACAAAATAGCCGGGAGGTGTGGTGGGCGCCTGTAGTCCCAGCTACTTGGGAGGCTGAGGTAAAAGAATTGCTTAAGCCCAAGAGTTTGAGGTTGCTGTGAGCTGTGATGCTGCAGCACTCTACCGTGGGCAACATAGTGAGACTCCGTCTCAATAAAAAAAAAAAAAAAAAAGACTGATTGAGCAAGTTCCACCTCTTCCAGGAAGCCTTCTCAGACAGCCTCAGTCATCACACCACATTCTCTTCTAATTTGCATAGCAAGAGTTCCTCTAACCTTCTTAGTTCTCCTGCAACCTGTAAAACCTTCTATTGTTATTTACCCTTTCCTGAAAAAGTGCTGTCTCATCCAGATTGCCTCTTAAGACAGAGCACAAAGCTCTCTACAGCAGGTATTCAATAAACATTTGTTAAGTGGTGGTATGGTAGGCAGTATGATACTCCCTTCCCCAAAATATCCATATTCTAAGTGCAGGAACCTGTGAATATGTGGCTTCACATGGCAAAGGTGAATGAAGGTTGCAAATAGAATTACAGTTGTTGGTGTGCTCCCACTTAATGAGCACAATGTAATGGTATATGGCATACCTTTTGGGTACAGAAACTACAAGAGGGACTTTACCTAACAAATGCAAATATTGTGACCTGGTTATTTGTACCCTCACATTAACCTGAAAGTAAAAAAAAAAAAAAGAACACTTAAAAAAAGAATTATGGCTGTTAATCAGCTCATCTCAAAGTAAGGAGATTATTGTGGATTATCTGAGTGGACCTAGTATAATCACGAGAATCCTTAAAAATGGAAGAGGGAGACAGAAGTCAGAGTGATGAGATGTGAGAATAACATGACCTGCTGCTGCTGTCTTTGAAGGAAAAGGAGGCCAGGAGCCAAGGAATATGTGCAACCTCTAGAAATTGGAAAAGGCAAGGAATCTGATTCTCCTTAGAGCCTCCAGAAAGGAATGCAGCCCTGCCAACACCTCAACTTTAGCCCTAGGAGACCCATGGCAGACTTCTGACATCCAGAACCGTAAGATAATAAATGTGTGTTGCTTTAAGATACCAAGTTTGTAGTAATTTGTTACAGCAGCATAGGAAGCTCACACAGATTACAAGCAAGTACTTTCCCGCAACCATATTTATTGGCTGTGAATTGACTACTCTGCCTGAGAAAGAAGATAAAACTGCACGCTTTTTGTTTTTGTTTGTTTTGAGACAGAGTCTCAAGCTGCTACCCTCAGTAAAGTGCTATGGCATCATAGTTCACATAAACTTCAAACTCTTGGGCTCAAGAGATCCTCTTGCCTCAGTTTTTCTATTCTTAGTAGAGACAGGGTCTCACACTGGCTCAGGCTGGTCTCGAACTTGTGAGCTCAGGCAATGCACCCGCCTCAGCCTCCCGGTGTGCTAGGATCACAGGCATGAGCCACCGTGCCTGGCCTTTTTTTCTTACTTTTAGATCCCATATGAACAGTCTTCTTTGCAACTGCTTTTTTAAAAATGTATTTTCCTTTGTTACATTAAAAGCACTTGGCTTTTTCTTCGGGGATAGGACCTTCCCAGAACATAACGCATATACTGTATTTGCCTTCCTTTCCAGAGAGTACAAGATGAGATGAACAGAATTTTGAAGGGAGCCTTCCTTGCTGTCAAGAAAAAGATTTGAGGCTTGGCACCTGTGGCTCAAGCAGCTAAGGCACCAGCCACATACACCTGAGGTGGCAGGTTCGAATCCAGCCTGGGCCCACCAAATAACAATGATGGCCACAACCAAAAAATAGCCAGGCATTGTGGCAGGTGCCTGTACTCCCAGCTACTTGGGAGGCTGAGGCAAGAGAATCGCTTAAGCCCAGGAGTTGGAGGTTGCTATGAGCTGTGATGCCACAGCACTCTATCCAGGGCAACAGCTTGAGGCTCTGTCTCAAAAAAAAAAAAGAAAAAAGAAAAAGATTTGAGGCTTGGCACCCATAACATAATGGTTATGGCACCAGCCACATGCACCAAGGGTGGTGGATTCAAATCCGACCAGGGCCAGATAAACAACAATGACAACTCAACAAAAAAATAGCCAGGCATTGTGGCGGGCGCCTGTAGTCCCAGCTACTGAGAGGCTGAGGCAAGAGAATTGCTTAAGCCCAAGAGTTTGAGTTTTCTGTGAGCTATGATGTCACATCACTCTACAGAGGGAGACATAGTGAGACTCTGTCTCAAAAAAAAAAAAAAAATGGGCAGTACCTGTGGCTCAGTGAGTAGGTGCCAGCCCCATATACCGAGGGTGGCAGGTTCAAACCCGGCCCCAGCCAAACTGCAACCACAACAAAAAAAAATAGCTGGGCATTGTGGTGGGCACCTGTAGTCCCAGCTACTCAGGAGGCTGAGGCAAGAGAATCATCTAAGCCCAAGAGTCGAAGGTTGCTGTGAGCTGTGACGCCATAGCACTCTACCAAGGGTGACAAAGTGAGACTCAGTCTCAAAGAAGGAAGGAAGGAAGGAAAGAAAGAAAGAAAGATAGATAGATTTGAGGCCAAGTGCTATGTAGCTCATATCTGTAATCCCTGAGCTTTGGGAGGCTGAGGTAGGAGGATCACTTGAGCCCAAGAGTTTGAGACTATGGTAAGCTATGATCATGCCACTGCACTTCAGCCTAGGTAACAGAGTAAGACTCTGTCTCTAAAAAAAGATTTTTGATTGTTAAGAATTTAGAGTCTGGTTTGAAGGTCTTCACCGTAAGTCATCAAGGTTTCTCAGTAAATAAAAGAATTAGGTTTTGGATAGAGAGGAGGTATCCTGAAACACAGGGAGGATTTGGAGTAAAGAATACAAGGAAGATCATTACTGGATAGGTTAGGATAGTCCAGGCACTCTGGAGCTCAATCTTGGAATGCAGTCCCATACCTATTGCTAAGTAAATGCCATGCTAAAGGGCAACATCCACACCCAGGAGGACCTGTGCCCATATATCCTCCATACATCCTGGAGGATATATGGCATTCTTGATTGGGCAAGAATATGACTCGATAAAAAAAAAAAAAAAGAATATGACTCTATTCTGGCTGTTTTATCAGCTGATCATTCTGGGGGAGAAAGCAATGCCTGAATTTCAGTAAGATTTTTTTTAATTGAGGTAAAATATACATAACATAAAATTCACCATTTTAATCATTTAAAAGTATGCAATTCAGTGGTATTGAGTACATTCAAAATGTTGTACAACCATCACCAGTATGTAGCTGCAAAACATTTTCATCACCATGAAAGGAAACCCCATACCTATTAAGCAGGCACTCTCTATTCCCACTTCTCCGAATCCCCTAGAAACTGCTTTCCATTTTCTATCTCTATGTATTTGCCTATTCTGGACATTTCATATGAATGGAATCACACAATATGTGACTTTTTGATTGGCTTTTTTTCCCCTTAGCATAAGGTCTTCTTTTTTTTTAGAAATTTTTTCTTTTCTTTTTTTTTTATTGTTAAATCATAGCTCTGTACATTAGTGCAATCGCCTGTACCCATTCTAAGATGCACCATAGATGTGGCCCCACCCATTACCCTCCTTCCACCAAAACCTCCCCCCTCCCATCCCCTTCCTTGGCCCTTTCCCCATAGTCTTGTGCTATAGTTGGGTTATAGTCTTCGTGTGAAAGCTACAATTTAGCTTCATAGTAGGGCTGAGTACATTGGATACTTTTTCTTCCATTCCTGAGATACTTTGCTAAGAAGAGTACGTTCCAGCTCCATCCATGTAAACATGAAAGAGGTAAAGGCTCCATCTTTCTTTAAGGCTGCATAATATTCCATGGTATACATGTACCACAATTTGCTAGTCCATTCGTGGGTCGATGGGCACTTGGGCTTATTCCATGACTTAGCAATTATGAATTGGGCTGCAATAAACATTCTGGTACAGATGTCTTTGTTGTATTGTGACTTTTGGTCTTCTGGGTATAAACCTAGTAAAGGAATTATAGGATCGAATGGCAGGTCTATTTTTAGGTCTCTAAGTGTTCTCCAAACATCCTTCCAGAAGGAACGTAGTAGTGGGCATTCCCACCAGCAGTGTAGAAGTGTGCCCTTCCCTCCACATCCACGCCAACATTTCTGGTTCTGGGATTTTGTTATGTGGGCTACTCTTACTGGGATTAGGTGATATCTCAGAGTAGTTTTGATTTGCATTTCTCTGATGATTAAGGATGATGAGCTTTTTTTTCATGTGTTTGTAGATCTTGCATCAGTCTTCTTTAGAGAAGTTTCTCTTCAAGTCCCTTGCCCACCCTGAGATGGGGTCACGTGTTCTTTTCTTGTTAATACGTTTGAGTTCTCTGTGGATTCTGGTTATTAGACCTTTATCGGAGGTATAACCTGCAAATATTTTCTCCCATTCTGAGGGCTGTCTGCTTGCTTTACTCACTATGTTCTTGGCTGTACAGAAGCTTTTTAGTTTGATCAGGTCCCAGTAGTGTATTTTTGATACTGCTTCAATTGCCTGGGGAGTCCTCCTCATAAAATATTCACCCAGGCCGATTCCTTCAAGACTTTTCCCTGCACTTTCTTCAAGTATTTTTATAGTTTCATGTCTTAAGTTTAAATCTTTTATCCAGTGAGAGTCTATCTTAGTTAATGGTGAAAGGTGTGGGTCCAGTTTCAATCTTCTACAGGTTGCCAGCCAGTTTACCCAGCACCATTTGTTAAATAGGGAATCTTTTCCCCACTGAATGTTTTTAATTGGCTTGTCAAAGATCAAATAACGGTTAGTAGCTGGATCCATCTCTTGGTTCTCTATTCTGTTCCAGACATCTACTTCTCTGCTTTTGTGCCAGTACCATGCTGTTTTGATCACTATGGATTTATAGTACAGTCTCAGGTCTGGTAGCATGATTCCTCCTGCTTTGTTTTTATTGCTCAGTAATGTTTTGGCTATTTGAGTTTTTTTCTGATTCCATATAAAATGAAGTATTATTTTTTTCAAGATCTTTAAGGTATGACAATGGAGCTTTAATAGGAATTGCATTAAAATTATATATTGCTTTGGGCAGTATGGACATTTTAACAATGTTGATTCTTCCCAGCCATGAGCATGGTATGTTTTTCCATCTGTTAACATCTTCAGCTATTTCTTTTCTTAGAGTTTCATAGTTCTCTTTGTAGAGATCTTTCACGTCCTTTGTTAGGTATACTCCCAAATATTTCATCTTCTTTGGCACTACTGTGAAAGGAATAGAGTCCTTGACTGTTTGTTCGGCTTGGTTATTGTTGGTGTATATAAAGGCTACAGATTTATGGGTGTTGATTTTGTAGCCTGAGACATTGCTATATTCCTTGATCACTCCTAAAAGTTTTGTAGTAGAATCCTAGTGTTTTCCAGGTATACAATCATATCATCTGCGCAGAGTGAAAGTTTGATCTCTTCTGACCCTATGTGGATACCCCTGATCGCCTTTTCTTCCCTAATTGCAATGGCTAAAACTTCCATTACAATGTTAAAGAGCAATGGAAACAATGGGCAACCTTGCCTGGTTCCTTATCTAAGTGGAAATGATTTCAGTTTAACTCCATTCAATACGATATTGGCTGTGGGTTTGCTATAGATGGCCTCTATTAGTTTAAGAAATGTCCCTTCTATACCAATTTTCTTAAGTGCTCTGATCATGAAGGGATGCTGGATATTATCAAAAGCTTTTTCTGCATCAATTGAAAGAATCATATGGTCTTTATTTTTAAGTTTGTTTATGTGTTGAATTACATTTATAGATTTACGTATATTGAACCAGCCTTGAGACCCTGGGATAAATCCAACTTGGTCATGGTGTGTAATTTTTTTGATGTGTTGTTGGATTCTGTTCGTTAGGATCTTATTGAGTATTTTAGCATCTCTATTTATTAGTGATATTGGTCTACAATTTTCTTTTCTTGTTGGGACTTTCCCTGGTTTGGGGATCAAGGTGATGTTTGCTTCGTAGAATGTGCTGGGTAATATTCCTTCTTTTTCTGTATTTTGGAAGAGGTTTAGTAGTATAGGTACTAGTTCTTCTTTAAATGTTTGGTAGAATTCTGACGTAAAGCCATCTGGTCCCGGGCTTTTCTTTTTAGGGAGATTTTGTATAGTTGATGCTATTTCAGAACTTGATATAGGCCTGTTCAACATTTCCACTTCGTTCTGGCTAAGTCTTGGTAGGTGGCGTGCTTCCACATATTAGTCGATTTCTTTCAGACTTTCATATTTCTGAGAGTAGAGTTTCTTGTAGTATTCATTAAGGATTTTTTGAATTTCTGAGGGGTCTGTTTTTATTTCATCATTACCATTTCTGATTGATGAAATTAGAGATTTTACTCTTTTTTTCCTGGTTAGGTTGGCCAAAGGTTTATCTATTTTATTGATGTTTTCAAAAAACCAGCTTTTGGATTTATTGGTCTGTTGTATAATTCTTTTGTTTTCAATTTCATATAGCTCTGCTCTGATTTGGGTTATTTCTTTTCTTCTGCTGGGTTTGGGGTTGGAGTGTTCTTCCTTCTCCAGTTGCTTTAGATGTCCCATTAAGTTATTAACTTCCTCTCTTTCTGTTTTCTTGAGGAAGGCTTGCAGTGCTATAAATTTCCCTCTGAGGACTGCCTTTGCAGTATCCCAGAGGTTCTTGTAATTCATGTCTTGATTGTTGTTTAGTTCCAAAAATTTGGTGATTTCCTTCTTAATCTCATCTATAACCCATCTATCCTTCAGCATAAGGTTGTTTAGCTTCCATGTTCTTGTCTGGGTATGCAGGTTCCTATTGTTATTGAGTTCAACTTTTATTCCATGATGGTCTGAGAAGATGCAAGGAATAATTTCTATTTTTTTAAATTTGCTGAGGTTAGATTTGTGGCCCAGGATGTGGTCGATTTTGGAGTATGTTCCGTGGGCTGATGAGAAGAATGTGTATTCAGTTTTGTTGGGATGAAATGTTCTGTAGATGTCTATTAAGTCCAGATGTTGAATGGTTGAGTTTAAATCTAAAATTTCTTTGCTTAGCTTCTTTTTGGAGGATCTATCCAGCACTGCTAAAGAGGTGTTAAAATCTCCAACTACTATGGAAGTGGAGGAAATTGAGTTGCTCATGTCTGTTAGAGTTTCTCTTATAAATTGAGGTGTGTTGTGGTTGGGTGCATAAATATTAATAATAGAGATCTCATCATATTGAGTATTACCTTTAGCAAATATGAAGTGTCCATCCTTATCCTTAATTATTTTGGTTGGTTTAAAGCCTATTGCGTCTGCAAACAGGATTGCAACGCCTGCTTTTTTCTGCTTTCCATTTGCCTAGAATATAGATGACCATCCCTTCACCTTGACTCTATGTTTGTCTTTTAATGTAAGATGCGATTCTTGTAGGCAGCAGATATCTGGCTTGAGGTTTTGTACCCAGTCAGCCAACCTGTGCCTCTTTAGAGGACAGTTTAAACCGTTCACATTAATTGAGAGTATTGATAAGCCTTTGGAGAGTCCAGTGGACATTTTTAATCCTTTTGCAACTGTGGAAGTTGGAATTTGATCAAAATTTTCTGGGTGAGTTTACTTTTGTGGTGGAGGATTACGCTGGTCTTTATGGAGGATAGGTCTGAGACTATCCTGGATTGCTGGTTTAGTTATCGCAAATTTCTTCAACATGTGAATGTCATTGAAGTATTTAATTTCTCCGTCATAAATGAAGCTCAGCTTAGCTGGGTACAGGATCCTGGGTTGAAAGTTATTTTGTTTTAGGAGATTAAAAGTCGATGACCATCCTCTTCTAGCTTGAAAGGTTTCAGCAGAGAGATCTGCAGTTATTCTGATATTCTTCCCCTTGTAGGTAATGGTTGTCTTTCGTCTGGCAGCTTTCAGAATTTTCTCCTTCATATTAACTTTAGTGAAATTGATTATGATGTGTCTGGGGGGTGTCTTATTTGGGTTGAGTCGTGTTGGAGTTCTGAAACTGTCTGCTATCTGAATTTTGAAATCTCTTGGCATGTCTGGAAATTTCTCCTTCATAATCTCATGGAGAAGAGACTCTGTGCCTTGTGAAGCCACTTCGTCTCTTTCAGGGATCCCTATAAGACGAATATTGGTTTTCTTCAAATTGTCCGAGAGCTCTCTGAGAGAGTAGTCTGTTTTTGCTCTCCATTTCTCTTCTTCTTTGAGGGTTTGGGAGCATTTGAAAGCTTTGTCTTCAATGTCAGAAATCCTTTCTTCTGCTTGCTCCATTCTGTTACTGAGGGATTCTACTGTGTTTCTCAGATCTTTGAGGGATGCAACTTCTTGTCTCAATGTGTCGAAATCTTTGGTCATTTGGTCTTTGAATCCGTTGAATTCTTGAGATAACTTTTGGAATTCTAATTTGATCTTATTTGCTATCCAGATCCTGAATTCAATTTCTGACATCTCAGCTATTTGTTTGTGCATGGGGTCTTGTGCTGTTTCTGCCACATTGATCCTTGGGGGAGTTGATCTACTCTGATTATTCATATTGCCAGAGTTTTTCTGTTGATTTCACCTCATGATTGTTTTTCACCGTTGCCTCTGGCCGTCCTCAGAGTTGGGGAGGTGTCTCTCCAAGATTAGACCCCAGCGGGATCACTCTATTGTTGCTGGATCTTTGTAGGGAGTGACCCTGTGTAGTTCCTCTGGGGCTGCTCTAGCTAGGGAGTTCTGGTTGTGGAAGTAGCTCCGGAGTGTGACACACCCGGATCTAGCAACAGGGCAGGAGGTGGTGTGCATGGTTCTGGGAGTGCCTGGCGCCCAGTGACTTTGGCACAGAGAGCCTAAGGCTCCAGCAGTCTCTGGTCAGGAGAAGGGCTCTGTGCAGAGACAGGGAGGGTTCCAGAGGGCATGCGGCTACCAGAGTCCCTGCCAGACAAGTGGGCCGGTGTGGAGGCAGGGAGTGTACAGGAGGGAGGACGCAGGGTTGTACGGCTCCCACAGTTCCTGGTCAGGGTATGCAGAGGCCTGGTGGGTGCGGGGTGTGGGTCGGGGGTTGCGGCACAGCTCTTATGGAGGTTCAGGCGGTGCCAAGCCCGGGAGTTTAAGGTTGCTATGAGCTGTGACGCCACGGCACTCTACCCAGGGCAACAGCCCGAGGCTCCAGTATGCCAAAACCAATCTCACTCTGCCCCTGAGGGTTAAGGCTGTAAAGCAGCTCAGTTCCAGCCTTTAGGCTGCTCAGTCACTAGGTTACTAGCTCCTGCCCGATCCTTGCTCTATGACCCTAGGGCAGAGCTTGCTGGGGCAGTTCTCTCACAATGGCTCCCTGCAGCTCACAACCCAACACTATTAGCTCCGTCAGGCTCAGCGGCTTCAGTCTGGGGCCCTAGACAATGCCCAAAGTTCTCCACACTCCTGCTCAAGCTCTCCCCAAGGCAGTTCAACTGAGTGCCAAGTCCAAAAACACCGAAACAGTTCACAGGTAAGGCCTTTTCGGTTTGCAGTCTCACTGCTGCTTGTACTTATGGCTACCGGCGGGATTAGGTCGATCGAACACACGCAACCACTTGCCATTTTTACACTGCTTTTGTCCTCCTCTTGGGGTCCAGAAGTACCTTGATGACTCCCTGTATCCTCAAAGGGATAATTATAGGCAGATCCCCACTAGCCAGAGATGCCTGGAGTCTTATCTACCCAGACTCACCGTACCCAGTTGCAGGGAAGCTGTTAGTTGGCTGCCATCTTGCTCCTGAGTCCTGAATAGTATTTCTTTCTTTTTTTATTTTTTTTTGAGATGGAGTCTCACTATTTCACCCTTTGTAGATTGCCATGGCATCATAGCTCACAGCAACCTGAAACTCTTGGGCTTAAGTGATTCTCTTGCCTCAGCCTCCCAAGTAGTTAGGACTACAGGTGCCTACCACAATACCGGCTATTTTATTGTTGTTGTTGTAGTTGTCATTGTTGTTTAGCAGGCCTGGGCTGGGTTCAAACCTGCCTGCCTTGGTGTATGTGGCTTGCTCCCTAGCCACTGAGCTACGAGTGCTGAGCCCTTGAATAGGATTTCTAATTTCATATTTTATGTTTTCTTCCATATAGGATTCAATCAATATATTTATTTTGTACCCAGGAACCTAGCTCAATCTTATTTCATTCTAATAACTTATCTGGACATTTTTTTGGAGTTTACAATTTGAAAATTAACAAAGTTCATAGTCATCTTGTAAAAAAATCCTTATTACTTAATGCGAGCTAGATATTTTGGAAGGAACATCTATGGAGGGAAATATAAGAAAAAAATTCTAAGTGATAAAAAGTTTCTAAGCCACTAAACTGTGCTATCTGATATTTTGACAGCTTACATTCACCTTAGAGAATTTAATGTTATATTCAATATTTATCAGATACCTGTTCTGTACAAGGCACAAAGAAGTCAAAGATGAATAAGACATAGTCTCTTCATTCAAGGAGCTCACAGTGTAGCAAGAGAGATGGAAGGTGTGTTTTCTTATTCATGCATAAGCCATCAATTTCATGTCCACCATTCATTTATCTCTCCAGGCTCCAGTGTTTTTTTGCTTCATTATTGCTTATTTTCTCAACCCTGTGATTCAAAGAACAAAAATCAAGTCAATGTACTACCAGAAAAAGAGGGCCTATTTTCAAGTGCATTTTTTCTGGTCTTTCTACAGATTCCTTTCCCTCTCATCTCCATATCTCTTCTATTTCTTCACCAACTTGCTTTGTTGTGACCATTACTCAATTTCATGACATCCTTTCTTTCACTTTCAGTTCTACTACTAATAAGCTCTGTCTTTGTTTCTTCCATTTTTATTCCTGAGAATAGAATGTGATTGGTCCAATTTTTTTTTTTTTTGAGACAGAGTCTCACTATTTCACCGTCAGTAGAGTGCCATGGTGTCACAGTGCACAGCAACCTCAAACTCTTGGGCTTAAGCGATTCTCTTGCCTCAGCCTCCCAAGTAGCTGGGACTGCAGGCACCTGCCACAACGCCCAGCTATTTTTTTTTTTTTTCTGTTGCAGTTGTCATTGTTGCTTAGCTGGCCCAGGCTGGGTTCAATCCTGCTACCCTCAGTGTATGTGGCTGGCAACGTAACCACTGTACTACAGGCACCATGCCAGGCCCAGTTTTTTTAATGTTATGAGGCAAATGTGGTTGCTGGCCTGTCTTTTGGATGGAGTCACCTATCCTTGGGTTATGTTATCATCCCTTAGTCCAATCAGTTAATGTCATTATTAGTGTAGTACATGGCCACTGAGGCAGAAGGAGAATATAAAAAGACTTTCAAGTATTGTTATAAGATAGGTAGAGCAGGGAAACACATCTCTATTATGGTTCATCTCTTGAGGAGCCCATTTTTCTTTCTATATGTGGGTATAAGAATAAGTCATATAAAATATTTCATGGTATGAATCGAAAGCCTAAATAAATAGTTTAACTGATTTTTTTTTTTTTTTTGGCAGTTTTTGGCCAGGGCCAAGTTTGAACCCGCCACCTCTGGTATATTGGGCCAGTGCCCTACTCATTGAGCCACAGGCGCTGCCCCTAAATAAATAGTTTTAGATAACCAGTTTCATTTCTACCAAAATAGAAAAATTGTAAGAAAATTATTGGGTAAATATTAGTCAGAGAGCACCAGCTGAAAAGTAGCTTGTTCATTATCCTTGTATAAGGCAGGAAATTCTCCCCATTGGAATTATTCCTTTGAGAAAAAACTTTGTCCTCAGAGGCAATTCCATTGCTACCTTGTGATGGTAGAGGGGTGAGTAGGATTGGTCTTCTGTCCAAAGAAGAGAGAGAAAACTAAGTCATCAACTCGCTATCTACCTGTAACTCATTATATATATTTTTTATTTTTATTTATTTTTATTTTTTGCAGTTTTTGGCCGGGGCTGGGTTTGAACCCACCACCTCCAGCATATGGGGCCAATGCCCTACTCCTTTGAGCCACAGGCGCCACCCTGTAACTCATTATATTTTCACAGAGGGCAGGGTCCAGAGAGAAAGCAACCTGGTAGAAATAAATTCAAATATAAGATCAGGTGATCACATCAGTGCACTCTAGCCAGGGTAAGAGAGCAAGACTCTGGAAGGAGAGAGAGAGAGGAAGGGAAGGAAGGAAAAAAAGAAGGAAGGGAAAAAAGGAAGGAAGGAAGGAAAGGAAAGGAAAGGAAAAGAAAGGAAAGGAAAGGAGGAAGGAAGGAAAGAAAGAAAATGTGTCTCTGTCTTGAAACTGACCTCTCTTCACTCTGATTTTTATCACCATCAAGTGACTTTCTGGTAATACAAGTAGAGGGAAAATAGGCAACTTCTGTAGAGAAGAGTAATATTATTTTATTGTTTTATATTTAGTCTGTTAGATAAGTTTAATTTCAAAGAGGGAAAATGAATGTACTTAGGAGTTTAAGATAAGCTCCATTATCTCAGTGAAAATTTCATTCTATTGGACTTTCCAAAGATTCAGAGAACAAAAGGAGCATTCACTCATTCAATGTTCATTCAACAAACATTTAATTAAATATTTACTCTAGAACAAGCATTGTGTTAGGAGTTGATACTGAAGCAAATAAAATGGACAAGCTTCCCATCCTCATGGAACTTACATGGCAGGAGGGACAGATAAAAACAAATAAAAAGAAATCTATTTCAGGCAGCCATGAATGTTATGAAGAACGCTGAAATAGGAAATGTAGTAGAGAATGATGTATGTATGGTAGAGGGGCTATTTTAGGTAGGGTGATAAGGGAGGGCCTCTTTGAGGAGGTGGTACATGAGATGACATTTGTATGCTCAGAAGGGAACAGCTATGCTTTTTGGGAGTGCTAAATAGAAGGATTAGCATGTACAAAGGACCTGAGATGGAAATAACCTTGATGTGCTACAGGTATAGTAAGAAGGCCATTGTTATGGGGTGAATTGTGTCTCCCAAAAAGCTCACATGTTGAAAGGATAACCCTCAGGACCCTAGAGTATGACCTTATTTGGAAATAGGTCAATGTGGACGTAATTAGTTAAGATGAGGTCATACTGTAGAATGAGCTCCTAAACCAATATGACTGGTGTCCTTAAAAAAACGGGAAAGTTTGAACACAGCATGCACAAAGATCAGAGTTGTGCTTCTATAAGCCAAGGCCAAAGATTGCCAACAAACCACCAGAAGCTAGGGGATAGGCACAAACAGATCCTTCCTCATAGCCCTCAGAAGGAACAAATCCCGACTTCAGAAGTATGAAACAACCAATGTCTGTTGTTTAAACCACTCAGTTTGTGGTACTTTGTTACGGTAGCATAGCAAACCAATACAACCAGTGTTGCTGGAGAGAAGTGAGAGATGAGGCTCAGTGTCTGTAGCTCAAGCAGCTAAGGCACCAGCCACATACTCCAGAGCTGGCGGGTTCGAATCCAGCCTGGGCCTGCCAACAATGACAACTACAACCCCCCCCCCCAAAAAAAAAACAGCCAGGCATTGTGGTGGGCGCCTGTAGTCCCAGCTACTCAGGAGGCTAAGGCAAGAGAATCACTTCAGCCCAGGAATTGAAGTTTGCTGTGAGCTGTGATGCCATGGCAGTCTACCCAGGGCAACAGCTTGAGGCTCTGTCTCAAAAAAAAAAAAAGTGAGAGATGAGTTCAGAGGGGTAGGAAAATTAAGATTACCTAGGACTTTGCAGGTCTTTGAAAATGTGTTGCAAATATACCTAAACTTGTTGTTGTTAGTCTTTTATTTGTGGGGGGGTTGTTTCGAAGTCTCATTCTGTTGCCCAGGTTAAAGTACCGTGGCCTCAGCCTAGCTCATAGCAACCTCAAACTCCTGGGCTCAAATTATCCTTTTGCCTCAGCCTCTAGAGTAGTGGGAACTAAAGAGGCCCACCAGGATGAATTTTTCTATTTTTAGTAGAGATAGGGTCCTCCCACGTCAGCCTCCCAGATGGCTAGGATTACAGGCATGAGCCACTGCACCTGGCCCAAACCCATTGTTTTTGGTAGAATTAGGATGCCTCTGAAAATTAGAAGTGGGTGAGAGCCATAGGTCACCTCTTCCACAGCCTCTTTGTAAAGCAGAATATTATAATGAAGGCAACTGTTAAACTGAATTCTATGACACATACAGTATTGGCCATCAGGGACCAAAACAATCTTAGAGTTTTTTCTTGCAAACGGGGTCAAGTACAAACAAGTTCTTTGCATAAAAGATTCACCTGAGGGTGGCGCCTGTGGCTCAAGGAGTAGGGTGCCAGTCCCATATGCCAGAGGTGGTAGGTTCAAACCCAGTCCTGGCCAAAAACCAAAAAAAAGATTCACCTGAAACAGATATAGTAACAAGATCAGCCTATCTTCTGATTGGATCAGGAAAATCTTCTATTAAGTGGTACATAGTATTTATTTATTGTCGTGTTACAAATCACCCCAAAATGTAGTGGCTAAGAACAACAAACATTTATTATCATCCGGGACCATCTAGCAGGCTGGCTACCACATGTCGAGATATAGGACCACATGGAGGATATGTGGGAGGATGCCACTTCTAAAGATGCTAAGCTGGAAAGCTGGTTTGTCAGATTTATATATTCTCTTCATACACGTATGGAGACACATGGACAATATTTCTGGTTATTCAGTGTAGGAGGCAGATAGGCTGAATTCCTCAAGGACCTTCCAACTCAGGGTAAGAAGCCCGGTCACAGGAATGTCTACATGACTCTCTCTGCAGGGGGAAATCAGCAGGGGGCAGCTGAGACCATCAACTAGTAGCTTAGGCTAGAGAAGCTGAGATGTCTGTCTGAGGAGATGAGACTTGCTTTCCCCCATCTCTCTTCCGGTTGCACCTTATCTGGCCTCTTCAGATGTTCCATTACCCTACTCTCCTTGCTTACTCTTTACTCAACCTTCCCTGGGGCTGTAACCTCCCCTCTCTCGGACTTCTTCTTCTTCTTTTTTTTTTTTTTTGAGCCAGAGCCTCAAGCTGTTGCCCTGAGTAGAGTGCCACTGTGGCATCACAGCTCACAGCAACCTCCAACTCCTGGGCTTAAGCGACTCTCTTGCCTCAGCTGCCCAAGTAGCTGGGACTACAGGCACCCGCCACAATGCCCAGCTAGTTTTTGGTTGTAGTTGTCATTGTTGTTTGGAAGGCCTGGGCTGGATTCAAACCCACCAGCTCTGGTGTATGTGGCTGGTGCCTTAGCCGCTTGAGCTACAGTCGCCAAGCCCCCTCTCTCATTCTTAACCTTGACTGCTGACTGCTGGCTGCCAGGCATCCTTGCACCTATACTGTCACATAGCCAATAAAAAGACTCCGGGAAACAGGACAGGTGCTGCATTGTTCTCATGCTGCCACCCTAGACACATGGAACAGTGTATATCCTTATAGGCTTCCGGTTTTATGCATCAAGTTTGGTGTAAGTTTCATCCTTTCCTCAGTGCCGTCTCCCTTGCTGGCCACTGTCCCAGGCTGGGGTCCATTAGACACCCAACAATTCTGCATATTTTGAACACAATTTATTTAACCAATGAAATAGTATTTCTTACGTCCTTCATACTAATTAATGGATTCTTCTTTTTTTGAGACAGAGTCTCACTATGTCACCCTTGTTAGAGTGCCATGGCATCATAAGACACAGCAACCTCAAACTCTTGAGCTTAAGCAATCCTCTTGCCTCAACCTCCCAAATAGTTGGGACTACAGGTGCCTGCCACAATGCCCAGCTATTTTTAGAGACAGGGTCTCGCTCTACTTCAGGCCAGTCTCGAACACCTGAGTTCAGGCAATCCAACTGCCTTGGCTTCCCAGAATGCTAGGATTACAGGTGTGAGCCACTACATCTGGCCCAGGATAGTCTCTTAAGTAAACAATGCTGAGAAAACTGGGTCTCCACATGCAGAAGAATGGAATTCACCCTTATCTCACACTGTATATTTTTAAAAACTTCAAAATGGACCCTTATCCCACACTATTTAAAAAAAACTCAAAATGGATTAAAGACTTAAATATAAAGCCTGAAGCTGCAAAAGTACTAGAGGAAAAAAACATAAGGAAAAAAATCTAACATTGGTCCAGACAATAAATTTTCACATATGACTCCAAAAGCACAAGCACCAAAAGCAAAAATAGACAAATAGGATTACATCAAACTAGAAAGACTCTGCACAGCAAAGGAAATAATCAACAAAGAGACAACCTATGGAATTGGAGAAAATATTTGCAAACCACAAATCTAATAAGGAGTTAATATCAAAAATATATAGGGAACTCAAATATACAAGGAACTCAAACAACTAAATAGCAAGAAAACAAATAAAATTAAACAATTAAAAATGTGGAAAGGGCCAGGCTTGGTAACGAACACCTGTAATCCTAGCATTCTAGGAGGCCAGGGCAGGAGGATTGCTTGAACTCAAGAGTTCAAGACCAGCCTGAGCAAGAGTGAGCCCCCATCTCTATTAAAACTAGAAAAATCATCTGGAGATTGTGTCCAGCACCCATGGTCCCAGCTACTCTGGAAGCTGAGGCAGGAGGATGACTTGAACTCAGGAGTTTAAGGTTCGACACCATGGCAATCTAGCATGGGCAACAGAGTAAGATTCTGTCTCCAAAAATAAAAAAAAAAAAGTGGGGGGGTGGGCAGAAGACCTGTAGATACATTTTCAAAAGAAGACATACAAATGATCAACAGATATAGGAAAAGCTGCTCTCAACATCACTAATTGTCAGGGAAATGCAAATCAAAACCACAATGAAAATTCACCTCACAGTTGATATTATCCAAAAAGAAATGTCATTCAGCATATAGAGAAACAGGAACTCTTTTTTTTTTTTTGAGACAGAGTTTTACTTTGTCGCCCTTGGTAGAGTGCCATACTATCACAGCTCACAGCAACCTTCAACTCTTGGGCTTAAGCGATTCTCCTGCCTCCGCCTCCCGAGTAGCTGGGACTACAGGTACCTGCCACAACGCCCGGCTATTTTTTGTTGCAATTCTCATTGCTGTTTTTTAGATGGCTGGGGCCAGATTCAAACCCACCACCCTAGGTATATGGGGCTGGCACCCTACTTACTGAGCATAGGCGCCACCCAAGAAATAGGAACTCTTGTACACTGTGGTCAGCACGTAAAGAAAAAGGGACTCTTGTATACTGTTGATAGGAATGTAAATTAGTACAGCCATTATGGGAAACAGTATAGTTTCTTTTTATTTATTTTTTTTTTTTGAGACAGAGTCTCACTTTGTCACCCTTGGTAGAGTGCTGTACCGTCATAGCTCACAGCAACCTCAAACTCTTGGGTTCAAGCGATTCTCTTGCCTCAGCCTCCCAAGTAGCTGGAACTACAGGTGCCCACCACAACACCCGGCTATTTTTTCTAGATGAGGTCTCATTCTGGCACAGGCTGGTCTTGAACCCGTGAGCTCAGGCAATCCACCAGCCTCAGCCTCCTGAGTGCTAGGATTACAGGTGTCAGCCACTGTGCTCAGCCATTATGGGAAACAGTATAAAGGTTTCTCCCCAAATTAAAAACAGGACTACCACATAATCCAGCAATCTCCATTTGGGGTATATATCTAAAGGAATTGAAATCAATATGTTGAAGGACATCTCCACTCTCATGCCTTAAAAAAAGAAGGAAATTCTGTCATTTGTGGCAATGATAAAGGGTTCCCCCACTCAGAGCTGGACAGGGACCCCTCAGTTTCTAGGCCTGGGTGAGCTCAGAAATCAAGTCCCATCATAGATCCCATCTCTAGCCATAAACAGGCCCTTTCCAGGCCACATTCTCTGGACACCAAAACAAAGTCATAAAGAAAAAAGCAGCCTGATCGGTATCTCATCTGGGCTGCCCCTCCTGGAGCAGGGAACACACCCTACTGCCTCACCTGGAGCAAAGACTACAAGGACTGCATTCCTCTGCACTGTGGCAGTTTTAAAATTATTTTCTGTGCATAGGATGCTGGGCAATTGTGACCTGTTCCAGACATACATTCCATCTCCCCACAAACCTCCTGCCCACAGGACAAGAAAAACAGTATAGAAACCCCTAGATAGAAGGCCCGCATGGCTGTCCACCTGGCCCCGCCTCTGCTACCAGAGATGTGTTCCCCTCTTTCACTTATCTCTCTTTGTCTTTCAATAAAATCTGTCCTTTCATTTATTTGCATGGTCTGTGGATTAATTCCACAAATCTACAGGACCAAGGACCCGGAAAAGAGAAATTCTGGCTACAACAACATGGACAAACCTGGAGGACATTTCACTAAGTGAAATAAGCCAGGCACAGAAAGAAATACTGCATGATCTCAATTCTGTATGGACTCTCTTAAAAAGTTGAACCTATAGGGCGGCGCCTGTGGGCTCAAAGGAGTAGGGCGCCGGCTCCATATGCTGGAGGTGGTGGGTTCAAACCTGGACCCGGCCAAAAACTGCAAAAAAAAAAAAAAAGTTGAACCTGTAGTAGCAGAGAGAGAATGGTGATTACCAAGGGTTGAAGGAGGGAAAATGGGGAGCTATTGGTCAACGTGTACAAAGTTTCAGCTAGGATTAATAAATCCTAGAGACCTATTGTACAGTATGGTGATTATAGTAAATAATAACACGTTATATTCTTGAAAATGCTAAGAGAATGGATATTAAATATTCTCACCAAACAAAAATGAGTGAGGTGATGAATATGTTAATTAGCTTGACTTAATCATTTCACAATGTATACATATATCAAAACATATTGTACACTGTAAATATACACAATTTTATTTGTCAATTACTCCCTACTAAAGCTTGGGGGGAGAAGCATACACTAATATGTCAAAAATTATATCTTTAATATTTTGATAACTACATTTCAATGCAATCGGCTTTAATTGTAATCCTAAGTGTTTTATTTTGTGCATTAAAAGAAAGTATAAGGAAAAAATAAAATAAAAGAAGGTATAAGAACTTATGATTTAGTGCGGGTTCAGATAGGAGAATGTGAACATCCTAGGCCCTGGAACCAAAGGTATAGCTACCCTTGGGGTGTGGACACCTAGTAGGATCTTTCAAATGCTAATCACTAGTCACTCAATGATTTAATGATTAAATTAAATGCTTGCGCTTTCAGATACTAAAACTAATCACTCCTGAGTAGATATTCCTGATTAGGATAATTCAAATGTTAACTAACTACCCCCAGAGTGTGGATTAAAATTAAATTATAATGAATTATAAAAACTGTTTATCAATATGAATAAACATTACCAGTTCCTCCTCAACTTTCAAAATACAGTAGAACCTCTGGAAGTTGACCACCCAAGGGACTGTAATGAACTGGTCAACATATAAAGGTGATCAACATAAGGACTAGGCCTACTATATTGATATGTACTTGAGGTACATGTCCAGTCTATGAAAATTAGGTCAACTTAAGGAGGTGCTCAATGTAGGGAAGTGGTCAACCATGGAGGTTCTACTGTGTATACTAAATCCACTTTTTCTTCCTGCTTCTACTGCCCCTGCCCTGTCTACAAAAGATCATTTTGTAGACAGATATGATATTTCACTAAATAATTGATTCTATGAATTGAAGATGCCACGGGTTGTAAGACTTATTATTCTTTTATGCACAAGAAAGAAAAATTGTCAACTAAATTATGACATACTATTAATGGTAAAATTCATCCCAATTTCAGAAGTGATAAAAAGTGCAAAAGATATGCATCTTAGGGTGGCGCCTGTGGCTCAAGGAGCAGGGCGCCGGCCCCATATACTGGAGGTGGTGGGTTCAAACCCAGCCCCAGCCAAAAAAATTGCAAAAAAAAAAAAAAACAAGAAAAAAGATATGCATCTTAGTTAGAATAGATGAAATAAGGTATATTGCATAGCTGACACTGAAGTGCTTTGAAGTAAATTAGAAACAATATGAAACATTGCACGTATACCATACAGCATGGCAAAGATTTGGATTTTATTTTTTAGGAAAAGTTGTCATTTCAGTTCTTTTTTTATTTTTAAATCATGTCATTTCAGTTCTCAATCAAGCCTGCTGACCTGCCACAAGATGGCGAGAGCTCCAAGGAGACACAGGGAAAGGCAGTGTATGTAAGTGAAAGCAAATGCCACAGGTAAAAGACCAACAAAAATAATGATGGCAGCCTAGGGAAGAAGACAAAATATAGAAAAATTGGTAGCAGATGGCTGTGGTCCCAGCCATTCAGGAGGCTGAGGCAGGAGGGTCACTTGAGCCAGGAGTTTCTGAACAGAGCAAGACCCTATCTCAAAAAAATGGATCTAAAAATAGACCTGCCATTCCATCCTTCAATTCTTCTACTAGGTATATATCCAGAAGACCAAAAATCACTTTATAACAAAGATATTTGCACCAGAATGTTTATTGCAGCCCAATTCATAATTGCTAAGTCATGGAAGAAGCCCAAGTGCCCATTGACCCATGAATGGATTAATAAATTGTGGTATATGTACACCATGGAATATTATGCAGCCTTAAAAAAGATGGAGCCTTTACTTCTTTCACGTTTACATGGATGGAGCTTATCAAAGTATCTCAAGAATGGAAGAAAAAGTATCCAATGTACTCAGCCCTACTATGAAACCAATTTATAAGCACCCGCACTTCCATATGAAGGCTATAACCCAACTACAGCTCAAGATACAGGGGAAAGAGGAGGGGGAGGGGAACAGGAGGAGGGAGGATGGGTGAAGGGAGGGTAATTGGTGGGATCACATCTATGGTGCATTTTACAAGGGAACATGTTAAATCTACTAAGTGTAGAATGTAAATGTCTTAACACAATAACTAAGAAAATGTCGTGAAGGCTATGTTAACCAGTTTGATGAAAGTATTTCAAACGGTATATAAAACCGGCACATTGTATCCCATAATTGCTTTAATGTACACAGCTATGATTTAATAAAAAAAAAGATAAAGAAAGAAAAAATGATGGGTTTGTCTTTTGGGGCCTAAACTGGGCTTATTTGAAAGTGAATAATAATGACTAGAAAACAAGTACTTTTAGGCAGCATAAAGATGCACATTTAATGTTCCACTCTGCCCTGTGTATACTGAGCTATGCCCTCCAGACACAGGTGTATGGGCAAGATCACATGGTTAGTGTAGGCTGACAATGTGAGCTCATTGGCAATAAGGCTGTCAGGGCTGTTTAACGTGTTTCAAAACCTTTCTCAGCCCCAGGCATCTTAAGAAGTGGCTCATAACAAGATAAGGCTTACCACAAAGGGTTCCTCATTACCTCCAGTTGGCCCATTGTTTTATTTATTTTTATTTTTTTGCAGTTTTTGGCTGGGGCAGAGTTTTTGAACCCGCCACCTCCAATATATGGGGCCAGTGCCCTACTCCTTTGAGCCACAGGCACTGCCCCCATTTGTTTTAGTACAGAGTATGTAATAGGAAAAATAATAGGATGTATGCTGTGGTATACTTCTGTAGGATGAGTGGTGAGGGAGATGAAGTGTCTCCCATGCCATAAAAGCTAGAGTTGTCAATGTAATCAACACTGACTCTGGAAAAAGAAGAAGCCTGGACTCTCACATATTCCTGTTGAGATGCAAAATAGTATAGTTCAATTGTGGGGGGGGGTTGTCCATATCTTTTAAAATTACATATGCCTACATAGAGCAATCTAACTTCCCAGAATCTATCCCAAAGACATACTAGAAAAAATGTAAAATGACATGTGCCCAATGCTATTTATTGACATTATTTATAATACCAAAAGACTAAAAGAAACCCGACACATCCACAAAATGGAGTATTATACATTCATAAAAGGAATAATCTTCATATACCGATATGAAATGATCTTGGGATACATTAAATGAAAAAAAGTAAATTAGAGGGCAGTTTTTGGCCAGGGCTGGTTTTGAACCCCCACCTCCAGCATATGGGGCCAGCGCCCTACTCCTTTGAGCCACAGGCATCACCCTAGAGGGCAGTTTTTAAAAATGCCATCTTTTGTGTACAAAACAGAGAGAGTGTGTTTGCCTGTATTTTTAAATAAACATCAAAAGTATGAACCAAACTCTAATAGAACTAGAGGAAGGAGGGAACAAGATATAGGAATGCAAAGTAAACTTCGCTGAATATACCCAGGGATCTAATTTTGACTTTGGAAGCATAATTAAAAATAAAATTAAGTCAAAAGGAAAATAAAAGTCAATCCCTAAAAACTGAAAACAAGCTGAAACAAATGAACCTCACTGTATATCAAATTGGTGGCATAACCCTACAAAGAAAAGAATACCATCAAATGACTTTTTTCCTTCTTTTTTCTTTTCCATGTCAGAAGGATAATTTGCCAACATAGTAACAAGGTTTAAAGGAGGCACATCTCACGTAGGTACATGAATATCTAATCATCAAGCACATGAACTACATAAAGATCTCAAATAAGTTTAAAGAACAATATTTTGACTATATATTCCAAGTGATAAATGGTCTAAAGACAAAATGAACCACAAAGAAATCTTAAACTGATTTCCATAGTTTTAATGTTAATAGTAATATCAGTGTTGTTATTTTGAAATTTGTATTGGTTTATTTAGCATTAAACAAATAAGTATCAGGTTAGTATAGTTATAAATCAAGATTTTCAGGATGAGAGAAAAAAAGACCAAGTCTAAAATAAAGGAATTAGGTAAAACTCTGTATTGTTAAATTTGAATTGGAAATATCATTACAAATTCATGATATTTTTCTTTTCTTTTCTTTTCTTTTTTTAGACAAAGTCGTGCTCTGTTGCCTGGGCTAGAGTGCAGTTGTCAAAAGCACAAGAGGGTATCGGTCTAGGTCCAGCTGCTCATCACACAAAGATCCAATTATAAAGACAAGGAGGAATGCCAAGGAAGAAAGGAATTTATAATACAACAGATGTCTTGCCAAGAGACTGGAAGAAGCTTCCATCTCCTGACTAATGGAGATCATTGGCTTTTTAAGGAGAGGACACACGCCTTGGAGCAGGTGGAAGGGGATGATGATTATTGCCAAGGGTCCTCCAGAATCTCAACTCCTTTGTCTTGTAGAAAATCCATCATTTCAGGCCCAGGATGGTGGCCCAAGCCTATAACCTCAGCACTTAGGGAAGCTGAAGCAGGAGGATAACTTGGTCTCCTGAAACTCTGGACCTCAAGCAATTCTCCCATGTTGGCCTCCCAAAGTGCTAGGATTAAAGACTTGAGCCCAGCCTCAATTGATTTTTCACAAGGTTCCCAAGACTATTCAATGAGTAAAAAATAGTCTCTTCAACAAATGCTTCTAGGACAATTACACAACCACATGAAAAAGAATGAAGTTGGACCTCTCCCTCACACCACATAGAAAATTAACTCAAAATGGAGTGCCAGACCAGCCTGAGCAAGTGCAAGACACCATCTCTAAAACCAGACAGGTATTGTGGCGAGCGCATGTAGTCCTAGCCACTTGGGAGCCTGAGGCAAGAGAATCACTTGAGGCTGGGTGCAGTGGCTCATGCCTGTAATCCCAGCACTCCGGGAGGCTGAGGCAGGTGGATTGCCTGAGCTCACAGCCTAAGCAAGAGCGAGACCCTGTCTCTAAAACATAGCCAGGTATTGTGGTGGACACCTGTAGTCCCAGCTACTTGGGAGGCTGAGACAAGAGAATCACTTGAGCCCAAGAGTTTGAGATTACTGTGAGCTCTGACACCACAGCACTCTACTGAGGGTGACAAAGTGAGACTGTCTCAAAATAAATAAAATGTATAAAACCAAACTGCAATCCCACCACCTCAAGTCCACTTGTTTAAGGCTTCTTGGGTGTGGCCCCAGGCCATGGTCCTGACTCAGAATAAATTTGACTCAGAATAAAGCTCCTTAAATTAAAAAAAAAGAAAGAAAAGAAATTAAAATTAACTCAAAATGGATCAAAGACCTAAATGTGAAAGCTAAAACCATAAAACTCCAGAAAATGAGGATATATCTTTATAACCTCAAATTTGGAGCAATCAAAAGCATAAGTAACAAAAGAAAAACATATATATAAATTGGACATCATCAAACTTAAAAAATTTTGTGCCTTGAAAGACACAATAAAGAAAATAAAAAGAGGGCTGGGCATGGTAGCTCATGCCTATAATCCTAGCACCGAGGCAGGTGGATTGCTTTAGCACAGGTGTTCAAGACCAGCCCAATTGTGATGATGTCATGGCACTCTACCCAGGGCACAGAGTGAGACTCTGTCTCAAAAAGAAAAAAATATTGTTAACCTAAAATTGCCCTAAAAAAATGAAGTCAATTTTTTTATCGCCCTCGGTAGAGTGTCATGGCATCACAGCTCACAGCAACCTCCAACTCCTGGGCTCAAGCGATTCTCTTGCCTCAGCCTTCTGAGAAGCTGGGACTACAGGTGCCTGCAACAACGCCTGGCAATTTTTTTTGTTGCAGTTCGGCCGGGGCCAGGTTCAGACCCACCACCCTCGGTATATGGGGCCGATGCCCTACCCACTGAACCACAGGCGCCACCCTGAAGTCAATTTTTTAAAAGTAAAGGAGTAATAAAGACTTTCTCAGACCAACAAAAACTGAAGAATTTCATTACCAATAGACCTTCCCTATAAGAAATACTAAAATTAGTTCTTCAGGCAGAAGGAAAACTAAATATTTCAAAAACGATGAATCTGCATAAGAGAAGTAAGAGTGTCTGCAAAGAAATAAATGGAGGTAAAATACAATACCTTATTTGCTTTAAAAGACCTTGACCGTCTAAAGCTATAATCATAATAATTTATTTGGTGTTTACAGCATATGTAAAATAAAATTAATGACACCACTGTCACAAAAGATGGGAAAGAGGAATTGGGAATCTTTCGTTATAAGTTATTTATACTACATGTTAAATTAAGTGGTATAGTATTATACTATTATTACTTTAAAATGTATATTATAAATCTAAGTACAAGCACCATAAAAGAAGTTTTTAAGTAACATAAATGGTGAGTCAAAAAAAGAGATAACTTAGAAAAGCCTAAAGATTCCACCAAAAAACTATCAGAATTGATAAAAGAATTCAGTAAAGTTTTAGGATACAAAATCAATGTATAAAAATTTGTAGCATTTATATATACCAACAGCAAACAATCTGAAATAGAAATCAAGAAAGCAATTCTATTTACAATAGCTACACACAAAAATAAAATACCTAGGAAACAATCTAACCAAAGAAGTGACAAATCTATACAAGGAACTATAAAACGCTGTTCAAAGAAACAGAGAGGACACACACAAAAATGAAAATATAATTTATGTTCATAGACTGAAGAATTAATTCTGTCGAAATGACAATGCCACCCAAAGTAATCCTGAGCAAAAAGAACAAAACTGAAGGCATCACGCTACCTGACTTCAAAATTTATTACAAAGCTATAGTAACCCCTAGAGGGAGGCAGAATAGGGAAAGGGGGAGGGAGGAGGACGATTAGCAGAAGGAGGGAAGGCATGAGGTGGGATTTCACCTAATGTGCACATTGTGAGGGTGTATAGCGCACTCCCTGGGGGGCTCTTTTACAACTGGAACTTAACTCTGGAAATGAAAACAATATAACCTAAAAATTTGTACCCCCATATTAATTTCAAATAAAAAAATGCAAAACATGTTCATCAAAAGATTTACTATTACTTGTCATAAAAATAAAATTACAAGGTCAAAAAAAAACCTCAAAGGTATAGTAACCCAAACAGTATGGTACTGGCATAAAAACAGACACACCAACCAATACAGTAGAACAGAGAACCCAGAAATAAATCCGCACTTTTACAGCCAACTCATCTTTGACAAAGGCGCCAAGAACATACAGTGGGGAAAGGGCAGTCTTTGCAATGAATGGTGCTGAAAAAACTGGATAACTATATCCAGAAGAATGAAACTAGACCCCTAGTTCTCGTCATACACAAAATTCAAATAAAAATGGATTAAAGACTTAAATCTAAGACCTGAACCTATGTAAGTACTAGAAGAAAACATTGGGAAAAGACTATAGAACCTTATTTCTATAATCTGGGCAAAGATTTTTGTGGTAAGACCTCGAAAACACAGGCAACAAAAGCAAAAATAGACAAATGTAATTACATCAAGCCAAAAGGCTTCTATATAGTGAAGAAAACAATTAACGAAGTGAAGAGACAATACACAGAATGGGTGCAAATATTTGTAAACTATCCATCTGACAAGGGATTAATAACCAGAATGTATAAGGAACTCAAATAGCTCAATAGCGGAAAAAAAACAATCTGATTAAAAATAGGCAATAGATCTGAACAGATGTCTTTCAAAAGAAAACATACAAATGGCCAACAGGTATATTAAAAAATGCTCAGCATAATCAGGGAAATGCAAATCAAAACCACAACTCATTATCATGTCACCCCTATTAAAATGGCCTTTATCAAAAAGACAGGAGATAACAGATGCTGACAAAGATGTGAGAAAGAACCCTTTTACACTGTTGGTAGGAATATAAATTAGTACATCCAAATGGAGAACAGTATGGAGTTTCCTTAAAAACCTAAAAATAAAACTACCATATGATCCAGCAATTTCACTTCTGGGCATATATCCCAAAGAAAGGAAATCAATATATCAAAGAGATATCTGCACTCCCATATATATTGAAGCACTATTCATAACAGCCAACATAGAATCAATCTAAATGCCCATTAAGGAATGAATGGATAAAGAAAATTGTGTGTGTGTGTGTGTGTGTATAATGGAATATTATTCAGCCATTAAAAACAATAAAGTCCTGTCATTTGCAGCAAAACGGATAAAAGTGGAGGATAAAATGTGGATAAAATGAAATTTCATTATGTTAAGTGAAAAAAGTCAAGCACCGAAAGACAAATATCACATATTCTCACACCTTTGTGCGAGCTAAAAAAGTGAATCTCATGAAAGTAGAGAGTAGACTTTTAGTTACCAGAGGCCAGGTAGAGAAGGGGGGAAGAGTATGAAGGGAAAAAAAGAATAGATAAAATGTATTCATTAAAAATATCTAGGCTCCATGCCTGTGGCTTAAGTGGCTAAGGTGCCAGCCACATACACCTGAGCTGGCAGGTTCAAATCCAGCCCAGGCCTGCCAAACAACAATGATAGCTGCAACCAAAAAATAGCCAGGCGTTGTGGTGGGCAGCTATAGACCCAGCTACTTGGGAGGCAGAGGCAGGACAATCACTTGAGCCCAGGAGTTGGAGGTTGCTGTGAGCTGTGATGCCACAGCACTCTACCCAGGGCAACAGCTTGAGGCTCTGTCTCCAAAAAAAAAAAAAAATCTAATTAAAGCCAGAGAAAGTAGAAAAAGATAGTAAAATAAGAATAAATATGAGAAATAGAAAAGTGTCAAAGATTATAGATTTTAACCCAACTGTATCAATAATTGTTCTGATAATCTCTGAATTTTAATCAATGAGTATAAGCTGTTGTCAGATTGGACTAAAAATCAAATCAAGCCCCTGAAGTATACAGTCTATAAGACACTTACTTTATTATATAGATAGATAGATAGGTAACCATTATTTTGAGATAGAGTCTCACTCTTTTGCCCTGGGTTATAGTGCCCTGATGTCATAGCTTACAGCAACCTCAACTCTTGGGCTCAAGAAGTCCTCTCACCTCAACTTCCCCAGTAGCTGGAACAATAGGCACCGGGCACAATGCCCAGCTAGTTTTTCTATTTTTTTTTTTTTTTTTTTTTAGTAGAGACAGGGTCTCACTCTTGCTCAAGAAAGAGTCTTGCAGGTCTAGAACTCCTGAGCTCAAGGGATCCACCCACCTCAGCCTCCCAGAGTGCTAGGATTACAGGCATAAGCCACCATGCCCAGCCATAAGAAACTCACTTTAAATATAAAGACTTAGGTTAGACTTAAAGAATGAAGACAGATACACTATGTAAACACTAATCAAAATAAAATTAATCATATTAATTTCAGACAAAGCAGACTTTGGGACAAGAAAGATTATTCAGGATAAAGAAGGCATTACATAATGACAAAATAGTAAATTCTCCAAAAACACATGCCATCCTTAACATGCATGCACCTAACAGCAGAGCGTAAAAATCTATGAAAGAAAACTAGTAAACCTGATAGGAGAAGCAGAAAAATCCACAAGTTAGAGATGTAAATACCCCTCTTTCAGTAAGTGATAGACTAGACATAAAAGTAGCTAGAATATAGCTCACCTAAACAGTACTACCTACCAACTTGACCTAATGGAAATTTATAGAACACTCCACTTAACAGCAACAGAAGACATTCTGCTTAAGTGAATATGGAACCTTCATCAAAATAGATTACAGTTGGGGTGATAAAACACATTAAATGCATGTAAAGGTATAAAAATCATACAAAATGTATTCTCAGACTGAAACTAGAAATCAGTAACAGAGTGATAGCCGCAAAGTTTCCAGATATTTGAAAATTAAATAACACACTTCTAAGTAACCCATAGGTCAATGAAAAAGTATAGAAATTAAAACACATTTTGAACTAAACAAAAATTAAACAGGAGGATTTCTTGAAGTCAGGAGTTCAAGACTAGCCTGAGCATGAGTGAGACCCTGTCTCTACAAAAAATAGAAAAAATCAGCCTGGCATGGTGGTGGGTGCCTGTAGTCCCAGCTAGAAGGCTGAGGCAAGAGGATCCCTCAAGTCCAGGAGCAACGAGCTATGATGACGCCATTGCACTCTACACAAGGCAACAGAGTGAAATTCTTTCTCAAATAAATAAATAAATAAATAAATAACATGATTGCAAGAGGGACTTTACCTAACAATTGCAATCAGTGTAACCTGGCTTATTGTACCCTCAATGAATCCTCAACAATAAAAAAAAAATAAACAAAAAATAAATAAATAAATAAAGTCCATTTTATCAAATATTAGGAGATGAAGTGAAATCACTGCTTACAGGGAAAATCACGGTATTAAATGCATGTAATAGAAGTGAAGAAAGGTCTAAAATCAATAACCTAAGTCCCACTTTAGGAAACAAACAACTCTATGTCCATTCATTTGATAATTAAGATGATTCTACCCGACATTTGGGTAAGACATGATACCGACATCCTATAAACTCCCTGAGAAAATAGAAGAGAATGAAACACTTCCCAACTCATTTTATGAGGCCAACATTACCCTAATACCAGATGTGGACAAAAACTTTACAAGAAAAAAAAAATACAGATAACCTCTCATGAACATTGATGCAAAAATGCTTAACGAAATACGTATCAAAGAAGTGAGGCGGTGCCGGACGCGGAGGTCGGCATGGCGGGGGCGAGCGGGAGGCAGCCCAGGTGGCTTCCGAGCGTGAAACCGGCGGGCGGCGTGGTGTGAGCCAGGGGGCGTCAGAGGCGCACTAAACGTCCTCGCCCGCCCCGCCCCGCCCTCCGCTAGCCCCGCCCCTCCGCTAGCCCCGCCCCCGCCCCTCAGAGTGGGGATGACGAACAAGACCCAGTATTATGACGTCCTGGGGGTGAAGCCCAGCGCCTCCCCTGAGATCAGTAAACCCTGTAGGAAGCTGGCACTCAAGTACCACCCGGACAAGAACCTGGATGAAGGTGAGAAAGTTCAAACTCCTATCTCAGGCATATGAAGTGTTTCCGATCTAAAGAAAAGGACATTTAAGACCAGGGTAGACAACAGGCAATTAAAGAAGGAAGTACAGGTGGCCCCAACTTCTCTTCAACCATGGATGTATTCGACATGTTCTTTGGTGCTGGAGCACAGATGCCCAGAGAGCGAAGAGGCAAGAATGTTGTTCATCAGTTGTCCGTAACTCTCGAAGACTTGTATAATGGAGTTACAAAGAAATTGGCCCTCCAGAAAAACGTGATCTGTGAGAAATGTGAAGGCATTGGTGGGAAGAAGGGATCGATAGAAAAGTGCCCAATATGCAAGGGGCGAGGGATGCAAACACACATCCAACCAATCGGGCCAGGCATGGTGCAGCAGATCCAGACTGTGTGTGGTGAGTGCAAGGGCCTGGGAGAGCGCATCAACCCCATGGACCGCTGTGAAAGCTGCAATGGCACCAAAGTGGTCCGTGAGAAGAAGATTATCGAGGTACATGTTGAAAAAGGCATGAAAGATGGGCGAAAGATAGTGTTTCATGGAGAAGGAGATCAGGACCCTGATCTGGAGCCTGGTGATGTCATAATTGTGCTTGATCAGAAGGAACATAATGTCTTTCAGAGACAAGGCCATGACCTAATCATGAAAATGAAAGTTCAACTTTCTGAAGCTCTTTGTGGCTTCAAGAAGACAATAAAAACCCTGGATGATCGAAATCTTGTCATTACATCCAAATCAGGTGAGGTGATAAAGCCCGGGGACCTGAAATTTGTGCGAAACGAAGGAATGCCCATTTTCAAAACACCCCTGGAAAAAGGCAACCTGATCATACATTTTGTAGTCATCTTTCCTGAAAAACCCTGGCTTTCCGAAGAAAAGCTTCCTCAATTGGAAGCTTTGCTCCCTCCTCGACAGAAAGTGACGATTACAGATGACATGGATCAGGTGGAGTTGAAGGAGTTTAACCCCAGTGAAGATAACTGGCGCCAGCATGGGGAGGCCTACGAGGAGGACGATGACGTGCCCCAGGCTGGAGTGCAGTGCCAGATGGCGTGACACGGCACAGTACAGCAAAGCCAACCAGACTAGCACATGATGAATGTGAAGTTGGCACAATAAAAATGGCATCGCTTTAATGGCCTCGTGTCTGGGGTGTTCTGTGTAATGTGTTCAGCGTTCAATTGCTGAGTGTCTTTTTGGTTTTTCTTTTGGTTGTAACTTAAGTTATAGATTAATTTATATTTAAATGTTTTAAGTGTGAATCACCTCTAGTCTGCATATGGAATCTGTTCATTTACATTTTCAAGATATGCTTTTGAGATGCTAGGGACCACACTTACACTTTGTGCTTCTTCTGGCTTTGCCATAATTCAGTTCCACCAGTAAAGCGTAGCCCAGATAGCAGCAATTAGCCCCCTAGAAGAACCCAAGGCACAAAGTGGTCGTCTTGGCCCATCTCTAGGTCTGTGGTTTCCTTTCCCTCCCTCCCTCCGCAGAGTTAATAGGGTGTAATCTCAGGGCTGCTAATAGGACTTTTCTGAATCTAGAATCTAGATGGTCCTCTTAAAGAATAAAAGCACATCTTTGCCTTGGACATGGCTTCAAGTGCCTAGTTAGCACACCCACAGTTGCAGGGTCACTTAGTCCCCACTGTTCTATGCCCTTCTGTGACTGGAATGAGGTGTGTGTCTGATCATCTCTCTTGGAATTCTTCTGACTCTTCCAAGCCCTGTAGTGAGGATAAAACAAAGTTTATTAAAATATGGTAGTTCAGACAGAGACTTTACCTATTTTGTGTTTACCTGGATGGAGCTGGATCATATTCTTCTCAGTAAAGTATCTCAAGAATGGAGGAAAAAGGGCGGCACCTGTGGCTCATTGAATAGGGCACTGGCCTCATATACTGAGAGTGGCGGGTTCGAATTCGACCCCAGCCAAACTGCAACAAAAAAATAGCTGGGCGTTGTGGCAGGCATCTGTAGTCCCAGCTACTTGGGAGGCTGAGGCAAGAGAATTGCTTAAGCCCAAGAGTTGGAGGTTGCTATGAGATGTGATGCCATGGCACTCTACTGAGGATGACAAAGTGAGACTTTATCTCAAAAAAAAAAAAAAAAAGAATAGGAAAAAATATCCAATGTACTCAATACTATTATGAAATCAATATATAATCACCCACACTTTCATATGAAAGATATAACACAATTATAGCCCAGAAAGAAGGAGAGAAGAGGAGAGTGAGGAGAGGGGAGGTGGGTGGACAGGTGGCGGGAGGGTAATTGGTGGGACCTCACCTACTGTGCATATCGCAAGAGTACATATCAAATATATTAATAGTACAGTATAAATGTCTAAACAACAATTAAGTAAGTGAGGTAAACACTATGGTAACCAGTTTGATGTAAACATTCCAATGGTATATAAAATCAGCATATTGTACCCCATAAATGCAGTAATGTACACAGTTATTATCTAATAAAAAATAAAACAAAATACTGATTCAACTGTTTTTTAAAAAAAAAAAAAATATATATATATAGTATATTCTCTAATAGAATAAAGCCAGGCACAGTGGCTAACACCAGCTGTCTGGGAGGCCAAAGAGGGTGGATTGCCTAAGCTCATGGGTTCAAGACTAGGCTGAGCTAGAGGGAGACCCCCATCTCTAAAAATAGCCAGATGTTGTGGTGGGCACCTGTAGTCCCAGCTACTCGGGAGGCTGAGGCAAGAGGATCGCCTGTGCCCAAGAGTTTGAGGTTGCTGTGAGTTATGATGCCACAGCACCCTACTGAGGGTGACAAAGTGGGACTCTGTCTCAAAAAAAAAAATCCAATAATATACAAAAAGAATAATAAAGCAAGACCAAGTGGGGCTCATCCCAAGAATGCAAGACATGTTCATTATTTATAAATAATCAAGGTAATTTATCATATTAACAGACTAAATAGAAACCATATGATCCTATTAATAGATGGAGAAAAAAACATTAACAAAATCCAACATCCATTCATGACAAAATAAATAAATAAATAAATAATAACCAAGGCCAGGCATGGTGGCTCACGCCTGTAATTCTAGCACTCAGGGAGTTTGAGGCAGGTGGACCGCCTGAGCTCACAAGTTTGAGACCAGTCTGAGCCAGAGCGAGACCCAGTCTCTAAAAAACAGCCAAGGGTTGTGGCAGGCACTTGCAGTCCCAGCTATTTGGGAGGTTGAAACAAGAGAATTGCTTGAACCTAAGAGTTTGAGGTTGCTGTGAGCTATGATGCCACAGCACTCTATCTAGAACAACAAAGTGAAACTCTGTCTCTAAATAAATAAATAAATAAAATACTCAACAAACTAGGAATAGAGGCAAACTTCCTCAACTTGATAAAGCACATCTATTAAAAAAAACCCTGGGGTGGCACCTGTGGCTCAAAGGAGTAAGGCGCTGGCCCCATATACCAGAGGTAGTGGGTTCAAACCCAGGCCCAGCCCCCTCCAAAAAAAAATGAAAAAACAAAACAAAACAAAACAAACCCTACAACTAAGATCATACTTAAGAAAAAGTTGGAGCTTTCCCACTAAGTTCAGAAACAAGGCAAGAATGTTCCCTCCTACCACTACTTTCCAACATAGTATTGGAGGTCCTAGTTAATTTAGCAAGACAAGAAAAGGAAATAAAGGATATATAAATTGAAAAGAAGGAAATAAAAATGTCTTTGCAGATGACATGATTGTCTACGTGGATAATCTGTAAAAATTGACAAAGCTACTGGAATTGATAAATGATTACAGAAAAGTTGCAGGGTACAAAATTAATATTTAAAAAAAAACTTTCCCATATACCAAGAATAAACAAGTGGACTTTGAAACCAAAAACACATTATTCATCCTTTTGTAGTTCTTAAGTCTGATGATTGGGTGTTCATGCACATGCATGAGATGTACCTCCCTCAAACTTTGTTACAACATTGGCACATTACCCATCTGACATGGAAAAAAAACTCCCACATTATCAAAGAGCATGATTGTATATTGGGAATATGTTTGGTTTGGTAAGAAACTACAAAACTCTCTTTCAAAGTGGATGTAACATTTTTATTCCCATCTACAATGAATGAGAGCTTCTCTTTCTCCACATCCTCATCAGCATTTGATGTTGTTAGTGTTTTAAACTATGACCATTCTAATAGGTGTGTAGTGTTATCTTATTGCTTTTTAATTTGCAAGTCTCTAATGACCTGTGATATTGCACATCTGTTAATATGCAAATTTACATTAGCACTCCCCCAAAATAAAATACTTAGGTATAAATATACAAAATATGTACAAGTTCTATATAAGGAAAACTACAAAACTCTGAAGATATCAAATAAGATCTAAATAAATGGAGACATAGTCCATGTTCATATATGAGAAAGATTCAATAATATCAAGATGTCAGTTCTTTCCAACTTGATCTATAGCTTGAATACAAAACCAATGAACAGGCCAGGCATGGTGGCTCACGCCTGTAATCCTAGCACTCTGGGAGGCTGAAGTGGGTGGATTGCCTGAGCTCACAGCCTTGAGACCAGCCTAAGCCAGAGCGAAACCTTCTCTCTAAAAATAGCCAGGCATTGTGGCAGGAGCCTATAGTCCCAGCTACTTGGGAGGCTGAGGCAAGAGAATCACTTAAGCCCAGGAGTTTGAGGTTGCTGTGAGCTATGATACCACAGCACTTTACCAAGGGTGACAAAGTGAGACTCTGTCTCAAGCAAACAAACAAACAAACAAATAAAAAACAATACCAATGAACATCTCAGCAAGTTATTTTGTAAATTTGTGGATATTAACAAACAAATTCTAAGGTTTAAGCTGGGCACGGTGGCTCAAGCATATAATCTTAGCACTCCGGGAGACTGAGGCAGATAGATTACTTGAGCTCAGGAATTGGAGACCAGCCTGAGCAAAATCGATCGAGACCTCGTCTCTACTAAAAATAGAAAAACTAAGGCAAGAGAATCGATCAAGCCCAAGAGTTGAAGGTTGCTGTGAGCTATGACACCACAGCACTCTACCCGGGGTGACAGCCTGAGACTCTGTCTCAAAAAACAAAAAATAAATATATAAAGTTTATATAGAGAAGCAAAAGACCCAGAATAGGCAACTCAATATTGAAAGGGAAGAACAAAGTCAGAATAGCCAACTTCAGCTCGGTGTCTATGGCTCAAGCAGCTAAAGCACCAGCTACATACACCAAGAGCTGGCAGGTTCGAATCCAGCCCAGGTCTGCCAAACAACAATGACAACTACAACCGAAAAAATGGCCTGGCATTGTGGCGGCCGCCTGTAGTCCCGGCTACTTGGGAAGCTAAGGCAAGAGAATCTCTTGGGCCTAGGAGTTGGAGGTTGCTGTGAGCTGTGATGACACAGCACTCTACCCAGGGTGATAGCTTGAGGCTCTGTCTCAAAAAAAAAAAAAAAATAGCCAACTTCAAGGCTTACTATAAAGCTACAGTAATCAAGACAGGGTGGTATTGATGAAAGGATAGACAAATAGAGAAATGGAATAGAATAGAGAGCCCCAAAATAGACTCACATAAATAGTCAACGGATCTTTGACAAAGGAATAAGTCTTTTCAACAAATGATACTGGAATAACTGGACATCCACACGCAAAACAAAAAGTGAATTTATACACAGACTTTACATTCTTCTCAAAATGGATCAGAGTCCTAAATGTAAAGCACAAAACTATAAAACTCCTAGAAGATAGCACAGGAGAAAATTCAGACAACATTTAAGGACTCGGCACCTGTAGCTCAGCGGCTAGGGTGCTGGCCACATACCCGAGGGCTGGTGGGTTTAAACCTGGCCCAGGCCTTCCAAACAACAATGACAACTACAACAAAAAAATAATTGGGCATTGTGGCGGGCGCCTGTAGTCCCAGCTACTTGGGAGGCTGAGGCAAGGCAATCACTTAAGCCCAAGAGTTGAAGGTTGTGACCTGTGACGCCATGGCACTCTACTGAGGATGATACAGTGAGACTCTGTCTCAAAAAAAAAAAAAATGAGTATAATGATGACATTTTAGATATAACACCAAAGGCATGATCCACTAAATCAGTGGTTATCAACCTTCCTAATGCTGTGATCCTTTAATACAGTTCCTGTGGATCGCGACCCACAGGTTGAGAACCGCTGCATTAAATAATTGTTAAGCTGGACTTTACTAAATTAAAAACTTCTGCTATGTGAAAGACAATGTCAAAAGAATGAGAAGACAAGCCACAAACTAGGAGAAAATATTTACAAAAGACACATCTGATAAAAGTCTCATCTAAAATATACAAAGAGACGGCTCAGTGCCCATACACAGTGGTTACAGCACCAGCCACATACGCGGAGACTGGCAGGTTCAAAATCGGCCAGGGCCAACTAAACAACAATGACAACTGCAACAAAAAATAGCTGGGCATTGTGGGGGGCGCCTGTAGTCCAAGCTACTTGGGAGGCTGAGGCAATAGAGTTGCTTGAGCCCAGGAGTTTGAGGTTGCTGTGAGCTATGACACCACGACATTCTACCAAGGACACCATAGTGAAACTCTGTCTCAATAAATAAATAAATACATACATACATACATAAAATAAAATATACAAAGAGCTCTTAAAATTCAACAATAAGAAAGCAAACTTGGAGCAGCACCTGTGGCTCAAAGGAGTAGGACCCCAGTCCCATGTACTGGAGATGGTGGGTTCAAACCTGGCCCCAGCCAAAAACTGCAAAGAGAAAAAAAAAAAGCAAATTTAATTAATAAATGAGCAAAAGACCTTAACAGACACCTCACCAAAGAAGATATACAAATAAAACATAAACATCTGAAAAGACGTTCAACATCAGATTTATAAAAGAATTGCAAATCAAAACAAAATGAAATACCACTATACAATTACTGTTGTTGTGAATCTAAAGCTTGTCTAAAAAAAAAGTTTGTTAAAGTTTTTTTTTTTGTTTTTTTTTTTGAGACAGAGTCTCACTATGTTGCCCTCGGTAGAGTGCCCTGGCATCACAGCTCATGAGCTGTGAACACAGAGCCAAGTTTATTAAATTTTTAAATTTCGACATCTTAGCCATTGGGAAAGAACCTTATGGGCAAAATTAAAAGGACCAATGACACACTGACCACCACAATGGATCAGCAGCAAAGTAAGAACTCAGAAATTAAAGGACAGAACCTAACCTCCACACTGATGCAAAACATAAAACTAAGCAATGGACTCTCACAAAGTAAGATGAATAGAATACTACCACACTAATCAATTATCTCAATACATGTTAATGGCTTGAACTCCCCACTGAAGAGACACAGATTGGCTGACTGGATTAAAAAACACAAACCATCCATTTGCTGTCTGCAAGAAATACACCTGGCTTCAAAAGACAAATTAAAGCTCCAAGTCAAGGGTTGGAAGACAATTTTTCAGGTGAATGAAATTCAGAAGAAAAGAGGAGTTGCAATCTTATTTTCAGATACATGTGGATTTAAAGCAACTACAGTCAAAAAAGACAAAGATGGTCACTTTATATTGGTCAAGGGAAAAATACAACAAGAAGACATTTCAATTCTAAATATTTATGCACCCAATTTAAATGCTCCCAGATTCTTTAAACAGACCTTACACAGTCTGAGCAAAATGATATCTGATAATACCATAATAACAGGGACTTTAACACTCCTCTTACAGAGCTGGACAGATCCTCTAAACAGAAATTAAACAAAGATATAAGAGATTTAAATGAGACCCTAGAACAACTGTGCTTGTTAGATGAATATAGAACACTCCATCCCAAAGATAAAGAATATACATTCTTCTCATCACCCCATGGAACATTCTCCAAAATTGATCATATCCTGGCACACAAAACAAATATCAACACAATCAAAGGAATTGAAATTTTACCTTGTATCTTCTCAGACCATAAGGCACTAAAGGTGGAACTCAACTCTAACAAAAATGCTCGACCCCACCCAAAGGCATGGAAACTAAACAATCTTCTGTTGAATAACAGATGGGTGCAGGAAGAAATAAAACAGGAAATCATTAACTTCCTTGAGCATAACAACAATGAAGACACAAGCTACCAAAACCTGTGGGATACTGCAAAAGCAGTTTTGAGAGGAAAATTCATCGCTTTAGATGCCTACATTCGAAAAACAAAGAGAGCGCATCAACAATCTCACAAGCCATCTTATGGAATTGGAAAAAGAAGAACAATCTAAGCCTAAACTCAGTAGAAGAAAAGAAATATCCAAAATCAAATCAGAGATCAATGAAATTGAAAACAAAAGAATCATTCAGAAAATTAATGAAACAAGGTGTTGGTTTTTTGAAAAAAAAAAAAAATAGATAAACCATTGGCCAGAATAATGAGGATTAGAAAAGTAAAATCTCTAGTAACCTCAATCAGAAATGATAAAGGGGAAATAACAACTGATCCCACAGAGATACAAGAGATCATCTCTGAATACTACCAGAAACTCTATGCCCAGAAATTTGACAATGTGAAGGAAATGGATCAATATTTGGAATAACACCCTCTCCCTAGACTTAGCCAGGAAGAAATAGAGCTCCTGAACAGACCAATTTCAAGCACTGAGATCAAAGAAACAATAAAAAATCTTCCAACAAAAAAAATGCCCTGGTCCAGATGGCTTCACTCCAGAATTCTATCAAACCTTCAAGGAAGAGCTGATTCCTGTACTGCAGAAATTATTCCAAAAAATTGAGGAAGAAGGAATCTTCCCCAACACATTCTATGAAGCAAACATCACCCTGATACCAAAACCAGGAAAAGACCCAAACAAAAAGGAGAATTTCAGACCAATCTCACTCATGAATATAGATGGAAAAATTCTCAACAAAATCCTAGCCAATAGATTACAGCTTATCATCAAAAAAGTCATTCATCATGATCAAGTAGGCTTTATCCCAGGGATGCAAGGCTGGTTTAACATACGCAAGTCCATAAACGTTATCCATCATATTAACAGAGGCAAAAATAAAGATCACATGATCCTCTCAATAGATGCAGAAAAAGCATTTGATAAAATCCAGCATCCTTTTCTAATTAGAACACTGAAGAGTATAGGCATAGGTGGCACATTTCTAAAACTGATTGAAGCTATCTATGACAAACCCACAGCTAATATTTTACTGAATGGAGTAAAACTGAAAGCTTTTCCTCTTAGAACTGGAACCAGACAAGGTTGTCCTCTGTCACCTTTACTATTCAACATAGTGCTGGAAGTTCTAGCCAATACGATTAGGCAAGACAAGGAAATAAAGGGAATCCAAATGGGAGCAGAGGAGGTCAAACTCTCCCTCTTTGCTGATGACATGATCTTATACTTAGAGAACCCCAAAGACTCAACCACAAGACTCCTAGAAGTCATCAAAAAATACAGCAATGTTTCGGGATATAAAATCAATATCCACAAGTCTGTAGCCTTTGTATACACCAATAACAGTCAAGATGAGAAGCTAATTAAGGACACAACTCCCTTCGCCATAGTTTCAAAGAAAATGAAATACCTAGGAATATACCTAACGAAGGAGGTGAAGGACCTCTATAAAGAAAACTATGAAATCCTCAGAAGGGATATAGCAGAGGATATTAACAAATGGAAGAACATACCATGCTCATGGATGGGAAGAATCAACATTGTTAAAATGTCTATACTTCCCAAAGCAATCTACCTATTCAATGCCATTCCTATCAAAATACCAACATCGTACTTTCAGGATTTGGAGAAAAAGATTCTGCGTTTTGTATGGAACCGGAAACAACCCCGTATAGCTAAGGCAGTTCTTAGTAATAAAAATAAAGCTGGGGGCATCAGCATACCAGATTTTAGTCTGTACTACAAAGGCATAGTGCTCAAGACAGCATGGTACTGGCACAAAAACAGAGACATAGACACTTGGAATCGAATTGAAAACCAAGAAATGAAGCTAACATCTTACAACCACCTAATCTTCGATAAACCAAACAAGAACATACCTTGGGGGAAAGACTCCCTATTCAATAAATGGTGTTGGGAGAACTGGATGTCTACATGTAAAAGACTGAAACTGGACCCACACCTTTCCCCACTCACAAAAATTGATTCAAGATGGATAAAGGACTTAAATTTAAGGCATGAAACAATAAAAATCCTCAAAGAAAGCATAGGAAAAACACTGGAAGATATTGGTCTGGGGAAAGACTTCATGAAGAAGACTGCCATGGCAATGCAACAACAACAAAAATAAACAAATGGGACATCATTAAACTGAAAACCTTCTGTACAGCTAAGGAGACAATAACCAAAGCAAGGGCGGCGCCTGTGGCTCAGTTGGTAAGGCGCCGGCCCCATATACCAAGGGTGGCAGGTTCAGACCCAGCCCCGGCCAAACTGCAACCAAAAAATGGCCTGGCGTTGTGGCGGGTGCCTGTAGTCCCAGCTACTCAGGAGGCTGAGGCAAGAGAATCGCTTAAGCCCAGGAGTTGGAGGTTGCTGTGAGCTGTGTGAGGCCACGGCACTCTACCGAGGGCCATAAAGTGAGACTCTGTCTCTACAAAAAAATAAATAAATAAAACAATTAACCAAAGCAAATAGACAACCTACACAATGGGAAAGGATATTTGCATATTTTCAATCAGACAAAAGCTTGATAACTAGGATCTATAGAGAACTCATATTAATCTGAAAAAAGCCAACGATCCCATATATCAATGGGCAAGAGACATGAATAGAACCTTCTCTAAAGATGACAGACGAGTGGCTAACAAACACATGAAAAAATGTTCATCATCTCTATATATTAGAGAAATGCAAATCAAAACAACCATGAGATATCATCTAACCCCAGTGAGAATGGCCCACATCACAAAATCTCAAAACTGCAAATGCTGGCGTGGATGTGGAGAGAAGGGAACACTTTTACGCTGGTGGGACTGCAAACTAGTACAACCTTTCTGGAAGGAAGTATGGAGAAACCTCAAAGAACGCAAGCTATACCTCCCATTTGATCCTGCAATCCCATTACTGGGCATCTACCCAGAAGGAAAAAAATCCTTTTATCATAAGGACACTTGTACTAGACTGTTTATTGCAGCTCAATTTACAATCGCCAAAATGTGGAAACAGCCTAAATGCCCAGCAACCCAGGAATGGATTGTTTTTTCTTTTTCTTTTTTTTTTTTTTTTTGTAGAGACAGAGTCTCACCTTACCGCCCTCGGGTAGAGTGCCGTGGCATCACACGGCTCACAGCAACCTCTAATTCTTGGGCTTACGCGATTCTCTTGCCTCGGCCTCCCGAGTAGCTGGGACTACAGGTGCCCGCCACAACGCCCGGCTATTTTTTTGTTGCAGTTTGGCCAGGGCTGGGTTTGAACCCGCCACCCTCGGCATATTGGGCCAGTGCCCTACTCACTGAGCCACAGGCGCCGCCCCCAGGAATGGATTAACAAGCTGTGGTATATGTATACCATGGAATACTATTCAGTCATTAAAAAAAAATGGAGACTTCATCCTTCATATTAACCTGGATGGAAGTGGAGGACATTATTCTTAGTAAAGCATCACAAGAATGGAGAAGCATGAATCCTGTGTACTCAATTTTGATATGAGGACAATTAATGACAATTAAGGTTATGGGGGGGAGGAAAAGCAGAAAGAGGGTCGTAGGGAGGGGGTGGGGCCTTGGTGTGTGTCACACTTTATGGGGGCAAGACATGATTGCAAGAGGGACTTACCTAACAATTGCAATCAGTGTAACCTGGCTTATTGTACCCTCAATTAATCCCCAAGAATAAAAAATAAATGACAAAAGAAATAAAGAAAACATTATGCTAAATGAGAAAAGAAACAAAAGGCCACATAGAGTATGATTCCATTTATATTAAATGTACAAAACAAGAAAAGCCATAGAGTCAGAAAGGAGATTAATGGTTGTCAGACATCAGAGGTGGAGGGAATTGGAAAGGCAGTGGGTTTCTTATTGTGGTGAATAAGTATTCCAAAATTAGACAAAACACCAGGGGCTTGATCTTGGATTTTCTAGGCTCCAAAACTGTAAAGTTGTTGTTTTACTGTTTTTAAAGTTACTGGAAAATTATGGAGTTGTATTTGTTAAAATACGGAAATGTATGTTATTGTGAACTAAATGTAAACAATTTTTTTAAAGTTAAAAAATTTATCATAAGGACACTTGTACTAGACTGTTTATTGCAGCTCAATTTACAATCGCCAAAATGTGGAAACAGCCTAAATGCCCACCAACCCAGGAATGGATTAACAAGCTGTGGCATATGTATACCATGGAATACTATTCAGCTGTTAAAAAAAATGGAGACTTTACATCCTTCGTATTAACCTGGATGGAAGTGGAAGACATTATTCTTAGTAAAGCATCACAAGAATGGAGAAGCATGAATCCTATGTACTCAATTTTGATATGAGGACAATTAATGACAATTGAGGTGGGGGGGAGGAAAAGCAGAGAGAGGGAAGGAGGGAGAGGGGTTGGGCCTTGGTGTGTGCCACACCTTCTGGGGGCAAGACATGATTGTAAGAGGGACTTTACCTAACAAATGCAATCAGTGTAACCTGGCTTATTGTACCCTCAATGAATCCCCAACAATAAAAAGAAAAAGGACCTATGAAAGGAAATAAATTTGCCCTAATGGGCATTTAAAGAATTAAATTCACAAATACTTTTAAAAAGCATATATATTGGGCTAGGTGTGGTGATTTACACCATACTTTCAGCACTTTGGTAAGCCAAGGAGGAAGAATCACTTGAACCCAGGAGTTCAAGAGCAACCTGAGCTCCATAGCAGTAGGACACAAGGTCCATATACAAAAATCAATTGCTGGAATTCTACTTCTGGGAAGATAAAGTAGACATGCTTTTCCCTATCACTCCCATTAAGTACAACTAAAAACTCTGAACATGAACAAACATAAAAAGACTTTTAACGTGGAGATAAGAAAACAGACAGGCTAGAGATCTCAGGACCCAAGGAACTACACGGTGCTGAGGTACTTTCATGTACCTTAGACTTGGAGCTGAAGAAGATGGCAACCTAGACATGCCAATGGATGCAGCCAAATGAAAAAAAAAAAAAAGAAAAAACCAACAAAAGTCGGCTCTCTCTAGCTAGTGGGCTCGGAAAGGGATAGTCTAGTGAGACAAAAAACTTTTAGTCAATAACCAGTCTATTCCAACCAAATGCCACACAAAAAAATCTGTGGCCCCACCCCCATCATGCCAGCAAAGACTCAGTGGGGACCCTAAACTTCCACCATCACTTGTATAATCCAATACATTCAATCCAATCCATAATTTGCACAATCCAACACAAATTAACTTGTATTTACAACCCAAAGTATAAAAGATACATGCATGATCCTATACTGAAAGAAATAAATGATTGAACAAATAAACAAATGGGGAAGAACAGACTACTTTCCTATACAAAAGAATTCTAAGTAATTTGTGTAAATACTATCTCCTGAAGGAGGTGGAACTTAACTCCTCACCCCTTGAGTATGGGCTGCTCTTCATGTCTTGCTTCCAACAAACATGGGAAAGCAAGGAAATTACAGCAAAGTAACCTGGGGGCAGTGCCTGTGGCTCAGTGAGTAGGGCGCCGGCCCCATATACTGAGGGTGGCGGGTTCAAACCCGGCTCTGGCCAAACTGCAACAAAAAATAGCTGGGCGTTGTGGCGGGCACATGTGGTCCCAGCTACTCGGGAGGCTGAGGCAGGAGGATTGCCTGAGCCCAAGAGCTGGAGGTTACTGTGAGCTGTGACGTCACAGCACTCTACCGAGGGCGACAAAGTGAAACTATGTCTCTAAAAAAAAAAAAAAAGAAAGAAAAAGAAACCTGGCAAACACTGCCTCAACCATGTGATCAAGCTTAACATCATCAGTGATAAGTTTATGTACATTTGACATAATGTAATGAAAATGGCACTTTGCTTCCGTGGTCTTCCTCCCCCAAATACCCAAACTCAGTCTAGTAATGAGAAAAATAATATACAAATTCCAACTGAAAGACATTCTACAAAATGTATCAGACCAGTGCTCTTCAAACTGTCTAGGTTAAAAACAAGGACAGTCTGGGAAACCACCACAGACCAGAGAAGGCTAAGGAGACATGGCAATTAAATGCAATGTGGTATTTTGGATGGAATCCTGGGATAGAAAAGGGACATGAGGAAAAAACTAGTGAAATCTGAATGAACTATGGAGTTTACTTAATTACAATGTACCAATATTGGCTCCTTAGTTATGACAGATGTACAACAGTAGTGTAAGATGTTAAGAATAGGGAAACTGGCCCAGCGTGGTGGCTCACGCCTGCAATCCTAACACTCTGAGAGGCCAAGGCAGGAGGATCACTTAAGTTCAGGAGTTGGAGACCAGCCTGAGCAAAGTTAGACCCCGTCTCTACTAAAAATAGAAAATTAGCCGAGTGTCATGGTAGGTGTCTATAGCCCCAGCTACTCAGGTGGCTGAGGAGGGAGGATTGCTTGAGCCCAGGAGTTTGAGGTTGCTGTGTGCTAGGCTAATGTCATGGCACTCTAGCCTAGACAACAGAGTGACACTCTGTCTCAAAACAAACAAAACAAAAAGTAGGAGAAATTAAGTGAAAGTCACATAAGAAACTCTATATGGACGGCACCTGTGGCTCAGTGAGTAGGGTGCCAGCCCCATATACCAAGGGTGGTGGATTTGAAACAGTCCCCGGCCAAACTACAACAAAAATTATAACCGGGCATTGTGGTGGGTGCCTGTAGTCTCAGCTACTTGGGAGGCTGAGGCAAGAGGATCACCTAAGGCCAGGAATTGGAGGTTGCTGTGAGCTGTGACGCTACAGCACTCTACTGAGAGCGATAAAGTAAGACTCTGTCTCTTAAAAAAAAAAAAGAAAGAAACTCTTTGTATCATCTTTGCAACTTTTCTGTAAATTTAAAACTTTTAAAATTAAAAGTTTATTAAACAAAGAATAATAACTGCGTTGATTGAAGCACATTAAATATATAAAAACATATGATTTATAATGAAACTAATAACAAAAATTTTTGTTGATCACCATTGAAGGTTGCTAAGGCATCGACTCATAACTCACAAAACTGATAAAGAGAGAGTTTTGCTCTTGTTCTGGCTGGTGTTGAACTCCTGAGGTCAAGGGATCATCCTCCCTTGGCCTCCCAGAGTGCTAGGATTACAGGCGTGAGCCATGAGTCCAGCCTGACAATAATTTCTTAATTCTCGGTCTATATTCCGAAACATTTATTCTGCTTTTTCTGTATGTATTATGACTCAGAATAAGCAAATAACTGATGAGGTAAAGTTCCTATTTATGAGAGAATTATGGTTGATAAATGCAGAAAAAATATTAATATTAGAAAAAGCACCCATTTTGCAGTTCTTTCTTTTTTTGTTGTTGATACAGTCTCACTCTGTTGCCCTGGGTAGAGTGCTGTAGTGTCATAGCTCACAGCAACCTCAAACTCTTGGGCTTAAGTGATTCTCTTCTCTTGCTTCAGCCTCCCAAGTAGCTGGGACCACAGGCACCCACCAGAACGCCTGACTAGTTTTTCTATTTTTAGTAGACGTGGGGTCTCTCTCTTGCTCAAGCTGGTCTTAAACTTCTGAGCTCAAGCAATCCACTAATGTCAGCCTTCCAGAGTGCGAGGATTACAAGTGTGAGCCACCAGGCCTGGCCTCCTTTTTGCAATTCTTTAATGAAATCATGCATCTAGGGAATGATTACTAGGTAAAAGGTTGGTGGGGATCTTTATCATGGGGGGATAAGCTGGCATCATCTGAATCCATTGGTCAATCTTAGCAGCAATCAAAATGAGATATGCAGTCATAATGCACATCATAATGTGGCACGGTAGGAAGTACATTGCACCATTTTCCAGGTATCTTTGCCTAAAAAAAAATCTCTCTCTCTCTCTCTTTCCCACTAAATCTAATCAAATCTTTAATTATTGATTCACAGGAAATTCAGGGAACAAAGGACAAGTTAAACAATACTATGAGGAAGCAATTAACCAAATCCAGAGTGCTGGATAGTGTACAGAGAAAAAAATGACTCACTTTCTTCAACAAATCAGCGACATAAAAAAAAGGAAAGAGGGCCGGGCGCAGTGGCTCACATCTGTAATCCCAGCACTTGGGAGGCAGAGGTGGGTGGATTGCCTGAGCTCACAGGTTTGAGACCAGCCTGAGTCAGAGGGAGACTTAGCCTCTAAAAACAGCAGGGCATTTTGGTGGGCACCTGTAGTCCCCGCTACTAGGGAAGCTAAGGCAAGAGAATTGCTTGAGCCCAAGAGATTGAGTTTGCTGTGACACCACAGCACTCTACCAAGTGTGACAAAGTGAGACTCAGTCTCAAAAAAAAAAAAAGAATGCAAAAAGGGTGGTGCCTGTGGTTCAAAGGAGTAGGGCGCAGGCCCCATATGCCAGAGGTGGTGGGTTCAAACCCAGCCCCGGTCAAAAACTGCAAAAAAAAAAGAAAAAGAAAAAAAAAAAGGAAGAAGATGATGGGAGAAAAAGTGAGAATTAAGAGAATTTATCAACCAAATGCAATGAGTGGACCTTATCCTAATCTGAACAAACCAACTATAAAAACATATCTCGAGGCTAGCGCCTTGTGGCTCAGTAGGTAGGGCGCCGGCCCCATATACTGAGGGTGGCGGGTTCAAACCCAGCCCTGGCCAAACTGTAACAACAACAACAAAAAAAAAATAGCCGGGTGTTGTGGCGGGCGCCTGTGGTCCCAGCTACTTGGGAGGCTGACATAAGAGAATCGCCTAAGCCCAGGAGTTGGAGGTTGCTGTGAGCTGTGTGATACCACGGCACTCTACCTAGGGCGATAAAGTGAGACTCTGTCTCTACCAAAAAAAAAAAAATCTTGAAATTAATTGTGGAAACTTGAATATAGACTGGTAATTAAGAAATTATTGTCAGGCTGGACTTGATGGCTCACGCCTATAATCCCAGCACTCTGGGAGGCCAAGGGAGGATGATCCCTTGACCTCGGGAGTTCAACACCAGCCAGGACAAGAGAAAAACTCTCTCTATACTAAAAAAAAAAAAAAAAAAAAGAAAAGAAAAGAAAGAAAAATTAGCCGGGTCTTGTGGCTGGGACCTGTAGTTCTAGCTGAGACAAGAGGATAACTTGAGTCCAGGAGTTTGAGAATACTGTTAGATAGGATGATGCCATGGCACTCTAGCCTAGGCAACAGAGTGAGACTCTGTCTGAAAAACAAAAAAATTATTGTCAGTTTTGTTGGATGTGATGACATGGTGGTTACGCTTTTTTTTTTTTTTTTTTGAAACAGAGTCTCACTATGTTGCCCTGGGTAGAGTGCCATGGGGTCACAGCTCACAGCAACCTCAAGGTCTTGGGCTTAAGAGATTCTCTTGCCTCAGCCTCCCAAGTATCTGGAACTACAGGCACCCACCACAATGCCTGGCTATTTTTTTTTGTTGCAGTTGTCATTGTTTAGCAGGCCCAGGCTGGGTTAGAATGCGCCAGCCTCAGCGCATGTGGCTGGCACCCTACCCATTAAGTCATGGGTGCCACCCTAAAAAAAATTTTTATAAAGATGGGGATCTTACTATGTTGTCCAGGCTGGTCTCCTACTCCTGGCATTGAAGATATCCTCCTGCCTTGGCCTCCCAACATACTAAGATTACAGGTATGAGCTACCATGCTCTGCCACAAAGTAATTTCTGTGAAATTTTCTTTGAAATCCTCCAGACAGATGAAAAGAAAAAAATGAGTGGAGGCTAAATGAAATAAGATTGGCAAAATGATAATTATTGGAGCTGGGTAATGGTAATGTGGGTTCATTATATTATTCTCTCTTATTTATGTTTAAAGATTTTTATAATAAAAAGTTTAAAAAAGAGGTCTGAACCAGGGGTATGAGCCCTGGATTCCATTCTCTAATTTGCCTTAATTAGGCCTATGATCCTGGCCAAGTTATTTCATTACAGTACTTTAACTCTTGATAACACAGAATAATAACTTGTTAAAATTTACCATGTCAGCAGAGCATGTAATCCTAGCACTCTGGAAGGTTGAGGCGGGTGGACTGCTTGAGCTCAGGAGTTCAGGACCAACCTGAGCAAGAGTCAGACCCCGTCTCTATTAAAAATAGAAAAACTGAGGCAAGAGGATCATTTGAGCCCAAGAGTTGGAGATTGCTGTGAGCTATGATGCCACAAACTCTACCCAGGGTGACAGGTTGAGACTCCATCTCAAAAAAAAAATGAATTTGAGGTTGCTGTGAGCTATGATGTCACAGAACTCTAATCAGGGTGACAGAGTGAGACTCTGTCTCAAAAAAAAAAAAAAAGATCTTGGTATATATTTATGCACTTTCCAGACATTTTACTATGAATACAATATATAGATATAAATCTCTTTTAAAAAATAAAATTTGGACTATACTGTATGTATTCTTCTGTAGCCTAGGTTGCTGTGGGTGTGGTATTATAACCTCTGGGTAATCATACTAATATGTAAACATGGCCTAGTTTTGTTTCATTTTCTTCCCACAGCTGCATCATTAACTACAATGAGCCTTTTAATGAATATGTACCACATGTGCCAAAGGAACAGCAGTCTCTAGTCTGAACTCCTGCAGTTAGTCTCCTGGCTTCTTATTTTACCCTCTCCATCCTTCACACAAACACCAAAGTGATCTTCAGGGAATATCCCTAACCAAGTCACTTCTCTACTCAAAACCATTCAATGCAAGAAGTTATGTACTCTATGATTCCATTAATATGACACTGTCAAAAAGATAAAACTGTAGGAACAGAGGAGAGCTAAGTGGTTGCCAGAGTTAGGGGTATGGGGAAGGTGTGATAGGACAAGGGAATTGTTCTGTGACCTGATTGTAGTGGTGGTTACATAAATCTACACATGTTAAAATTCACAGAACTGTGCATTACTTTAAAATGTCAATTTTCCTGTATGATAATTTTTTAAACTTTCAATGGTTCTCCCAGTGCTTGCAGATTCTAATTCAGCAGTCTCAGCCAATATATTTAAGGCCCTCCCTGGGCCTCCCACCTCCCAATCTACTTTTGCAACCTCATTTTTCACTGTGCCTCTCCCCTAATGCATGCTATATTCCAGCCACACTATAACTACTTGCTGTTCCGTGAAAATATATTTCATGAACTTTTGTTTTTTTCTTTTTCTTGTTAGTTTTTTCTGAGCCCAGAAAAGATGGGTTTTCATCTATCAGTCATGATATATGTAACAGCCACCCCACTCCCTACCTTTTGATAGAGAGGCTCACTCTATTGCCCTGGGTACAGTGTAGTGGCATCTCCATAATTCACGGCAACCTTAAACTCCTGGGCTCAAGTGATTCCCCCTGTCAAAGCCTCCCAACTACTGGAGACTACAGGCACGTGCCACAATTTCCAGCTAATTTTTCTATTTTTTGCAGGGACAGAGTCTTGCTCTTACTCAGGCTGGTTTTGACCTACAGGGATGAGCCACCACGCCCAGTCAGACTCTATTTTTAATGCTTATTATATATATATATATGTATGTATTTGTTATTTCCAACAACCTTGAGATATGCACTATTATTAAACTCACTTTTCAGGTGAGAAACAGGCAGAGGTTAAATAATCCACTCGTGATGATCATTACTGCTAATAAATGGCTAAAGTGGGACTGAAACCTAGCCTGGTTCCTGACTGTACAACTGATTTATAATAATGCCTAGCTCAAGCAGCTAAGGTGCCAGCCACATACACCAGAGCTGGCAGGTTCGAATCCAGTCTGGGCCTGCCAAACAACAATGACAACCACAACTAAAAAATAGCCGGGCGTTGTGACCGGCACCTGTAGTCCCAGTTACTTGGGAGGCTGAGGCAAGAGAATCGCTTAAGCCCAGGAGTTGGAGGTTGCTGTGAGCTGTGATGCCACAGCACTCTACCCAGGGTGACAGCTTGAGGCTCTGTCTCAAAAAAATAAATAAATAATAATGCCTCACTGAAATAATTTTAAGTTTCTTATTTGAGACAGAATCCATAACATTTCTGAAAGCTAATTGTGACCCATGTATTTCTTTTCATGGCAACCAGTTTTATGAATTGGATGACACATATCCATGTCCTACTGCACCCCTGCCCCAGAACCCAAGCTAGGTAGCAATTGAAAGCATGCATTGGTTTTGCTGTAACTCCTTGCTTACATTACCTGTGTCCAGAATAATCACTACATCTGCCTAACATTTAAAAATATTCCCCGAGCCTCAGTAATTATTTATGAAACTAGTGTTTCTGATTCTTTCTCCCTTAAGATCCAGAAAGACAATGAGAGTCCAGCATTAGAATTTTATGTGCCCCAGGCAGGAAACAGCTCTGGCCACCAACTCAGGCATCAAGCTAGGATGAACAAAGGACTGTCAGTCTTATTTGTCTCTGACTGATACAAGAGTACCATCAACAATAAGGTGTCTCTTTGCCCATTGCCAAGGGGTATGTCATGAACTTTGACACCTCTATGTCTGCTTGGTAATGTGCCTTCTGTTAAAACGCACCCCCATTGATCACCACTGCCAATGGAAACCCCACTGTTCATCAATGTTTAGCGCAAATATCACATCTTCTGAGTATCTCCTCAACTCCTCAGTCAGAATTGAATCTCTCTTTCTCCAATGCTCCCACACTTTACTCAGAAGTATTCACTACAACTGAATATTTGCATTCCTTCCATTCCTGTCTCAGCACCTAAGGCCCCACTGGTTTCCAGGCCAGGCTGTACACATAGATTTTAGATTTGTCCTGTTATTTGCTTCCCATCCTTCAAACTCCAGCTTTCAATTTCATTCTTAATTAAATAAGTTCCTGCTTTTCTCCTCGGGTGCTAGATTCTTTCCTTGGCCCCCTAAACACATGATTCTCCCATGCCACACCCAGGGAAGGTCTAATTTTCTGACCTGGTTATTCCTGTTTAATCCCACTCTCCTGGCTTGCAGACAGAGAAGCTTGTCTAGCAGGTATGGGTATCTGGAGATTGAGGCTGGTGGGAGGAATGTCTCATTGGCGAGTGAGTCAATCCAATGAAGAAGAGCAAATTGGAAGTCAAGAAAAGCAGGCAGAGGTTGGTAAATCAGGGAACCAGAGCCAAGGAAAGTTAAGAAGGACTGGAGCCCAAAGCCAAGAATATGACCGTGTTGAGGGAAAGGAACCACATAGAGCAGGCTAAGCCATAAGCCAACTTGGATAAATATTAGAAATAAGGGTCTTTTGCTTGTTTCCTTCTATGTGATATGTGTACGGACCTGCCTCCATTTAAAGAGACAAAGATGAGTATAAAATGCTCACTGACTTTAGTTCTACCTAGTTCAGAGCATGGTTCTCAACATCTATGGGAGGTAGTATGGTAGAAAGGAAAAAATATGAGCTCTGGAATCAGAATGACCGGGGGTAAAATTCTTGGTCTTTGCCTTAGTTGTGTGACCATAGGCAAGTGACTCTCAACTTCAGCTTCTTTACCCGAAAACTAGAGATAGATCTACTTCACAGGGTCATTGTGATGATAAAATGAAACTATATAAGCACTCAATAGATGATAAGCTACAGGGTGGCACCTGTGGCTCAGTGAGTAGGGCGCCGGCCCCATATACTGAGGGTGGTGGGTTCAAAGCCGGCCCTGGCCAAGCTGCATCGAAAAAATAGCCGGGCATTGTGGTGGGCGCCTGTAGTCCCAGCTACTTGGGAGGCTGAGGCAAGAGAATTGCCTAAGCCCAAGAGCTGGAGGTTGCTGTGAGCTGTGATGCCACAGCACTCTACCAAGGGTGACAAAGTGAGACTCTGTCTCTTAAAAAAAAAAAATAGATGGTAGCCTCCTTCTTTCAAAAACAACTATCATAAAGGACTTAAATTTAAGGCATGAAACAATAAAAATCCTCAAAGAAAGCATAGGAAAAACACTGGAAGATATTGGCCTGGGGAAAGACTTCATGAAGAAGACTGCCATGGCAATTGCAACAACAACAAAAATAAACAAATGGGACTTCATTAAACTGAAAAGCTTCTGTACAGCTAAGGAGACAATAACCAAAGCAAAGAGACAACCTACACAATGGGAAAGGATATTTGCATATTTTCAATCAGACAAAAGCTTGATAACTAGGATCTATAGAGAACTCAAATTAATCCACATGAAAAAGCCAACAATCCCATATATCAATGGGCAAGAGACATGAATAGAACCTTCTCTAAAGATGATAGACGAATGGCTAACAAACACATGAAAAAATGTTCATCATCTATATATTAGAGAAATGCAAATCAAAACAACCCTGAGATATCATCTAACCCCAGTGAGAATGGCCCACATCACAAAATCTCAAAACTGCAGATGCTGGCATGGATGTGGAGAGAAGGGAACACTTTTACACTGCTAGTGGGACTGCAAACTAGTACAACCTTTCTGGAAGGAAGTATGGAGAAAACTCAAGCTAGACCTCCCATTTGATCCTGCAATCCCATTACTGGGCATCTACCCAGAAGGAAAAAAATCCTTTTATCATAAGGACACTTGTACTAGACTGTTTATTGCAGCTCAATTTACAATCGCCAAAATGTGGAAACAGCCTAAATGCCCACCAACCCAGGAATGGATTAACAAGCTGTGGTATATGTATACCATGGAATACTATTCAGCCATTAAAAAAAATGGAGACTTTACATCCTTCGTATTAACCTGGATGGACGTGGAAGACATTATTCTTAGTAAAGCATCACAAGAATGGAGAAGCATGAATCCTATGTACTCAATTTTGATATGAGGACAATTAATGACAATTAAGGTTATGGGGGCGAAGCAGAAAGAGGGACGGAGGGAGCGGGGTGGGGCCTTGGTGTGTGTCACACTTTATAGGGGCAAGACATGATTGCAAGAGGGACTTTACCTAACAATTGCAATCAGTGTAACCTGGCTTATTGTACCCTCAATGAATCCCCAACAATAAAAAAAAAAAAGGTAAGAGAAAATGTCAGAGAAAGAGAGAGAGAACATTCAGGGTGCTTCAGTGAGCGCAGGCTCCGAGGCCTAAAAGAAACTGATGCATGTACATACTTACCCTCTTGTGATTTGTGAAATTTTAACATAGTGTATTGTGTGTAACCTTTACATATTAAAATTTTTGGCTTTATAAAAAAAAAAAAACAACTATCATAACTTCTTGTATTTCTAGTTAGTTGTATAAAACATATGTCTCGCTCTTCCGGCAGAGCTTAAACTTGTTGAGAACACAATGTGTGAATCACTTTTCATATGTATTTTACTTTTTAATATAATTTTTCTGATTATGAATATCACATGAATTTATGCAAAATATAAATTTTGCAAAACACTTAGCACGGGAGAAATCCCCAATAAGCTTCCCTACCTTCCCAAACAGAGAACTGCTAAAAAGAGTTTGGAGCATTTTCCTCCACCTTCCTGCACTGTTAATTTGTTTTTTGTTGTTTATTTTTTTTACAAAAATGAAATCGCAGTTAAAGTATGGTTCTCAAAATATAGTAGGAAAAAAAAAGAAACAAATAGCATGAGCATGTGTCAAAGTCTGATTTAAACTCATTGAAGAGGAAACCAAAAGGATGGCAAAGTGAACTCAAAAGAGGATATGAAAACTGGTATTTTATATACAGCTGGTAAAAAAAAAAAAAGGAATGCTAAAATAAGGTTGCTAAATTAGAATCAAATCTGGTTCATGTTCTACAGGGCAACAGGAACTAAAATTGTGGTGTCTTTTGTTTTTACTATTTAACACACAGTTTAGTACATAGTTTTATTTCTATAAAGATGCATTAAAATTACAGTTTCAGGGCTGAGACAGTCCTATTAAATCAATTGTCAGTACTATCACGATTGTTTTATTCAATAATGTTATGCTCTAGGTTTTATTTAAGACTTTAGTTTTTTAGAGCAGTATTATATTCACAGCAAAATTGAGGAAAGTACAGAGATTTTTCCATATATCCACTGCCTCCACATGTACATAGCCTCCCTCATTCTCAGCATCCCCCATTGGAGTGGTGCATTTGTTACACTTGACAAAACTACATCAACACTTCATTTTACCCGAAGTCAACAGCTTACATTAGGGTTGAGTTTTGGTGTTGCACATTCTTCAGGTTTAGACAAATGTATAATGCTATGTAGGCACTATTACATTAATAGTTTCATACAGAGTAGGCTGGGCATGGTGGCTCACACCTGTAATCCTTACACTCTGGGAGGCCATGGTGGGTAGGTTGCCTGAGCTCATGGGTTAGAGACCATCCTGAGCAAGAGTGAGACCCTGTCTCTAAAAATAGCGGCACATTGTGGTGGGTGCTTGTAGTCCCAGCTACTTCGGAGGCTGAGGCAAGAGAATCACTTAAGCCCAAGAGTTTGAGGTTGCTGTGAGCTATGATGCCACCCACAGCACCCTACTTAGCGTGACTGAGACTCCATCTCAAAAAAAAAAAAAAATAGTGTCATACAGAGTAGTTTCACTGCCCCCCAAATCCTTTGTGCTCCACCTATCCCGCCCCATTGTGGTATCTTCTTTAGGTCAACAGAAAATAATATCACTATATTTTATCAGTTTTACAGAAGTATAAAATTATTGGACTCTAATTAAATTGTACTAAATTACAAATCTCTAGACTTAAAGAATTAGATGATCTTCAGATAGGCCTGTTAGAAAGTGCTGTTGGGCGGCGCCTGTGGCTCAGTTGGTAAGGCGCCGGCCCCATATACCGAGGGTGACGGGTTTAAACCCGGCCCCGGCCAAACTGCAACCAAAAAATAGCCGGGCGTTGTGGCGGGTGCCTGTAGTCCCAGCTACTCGGGAGGCTGAGGCAAGAGAATCGCTTAAGCCCAGGAGTTGGAGGTTGCTGTGAGCTGTGTGAGGCCACGGCACTCTACCGAGGGCCATAAAGTGAGACTCTGTCTCTACAAAAAAAAAAAAAAAAGAAAGTGCTGTTAATGTGATATTAAAGTATCAAGTAATCATCTTTCCTTTAGTATTAGTTTCCTAGTGCTGCTGTGACAAATTACCACAAATAGGCAGCTTTAAACAACACGTTTATTCTCTTTACAGTTCTGGAAATGAGAAGTTGGAATTAAGCTTCATTGGGCTGAAATCAACAAATCAGCAGAGTCACACTCCTGGAGTTCTATGGGAGAATGTTTCCTTGCTTTCTCCAGCTTTTAGAGATGCATTCTTCCATTCCTTGGTTTGTGGCCTCTTCCTCCATCTTCAAAGCCAACAGCATAACATCTTCAAATACCTCTGCCTCCATTTTCACATCCCCTTCTCGATTTCTCTCTTGAAAGGATCCTTGTGGTTACATCAGGCACAACCAAATAATCCAGGGTATCTCCCCATTTTGAGGTCAACTAATTAGCAACCTTAATTACCAGCATCATGTAACATAACATATTCACAGGTTCCAAGGAATAGGACATGGAGATCTGTGATGGGGGAGTGGTCATTGTTCTTCCTATCACACCCCATTCACAAAGTTTTAACGATTACTTAAAACCTAATCTTACATGTTTTATTCAATTTGCTTTTGTCACTTTTCACTGAGTACATGCTGTATGCATCTACCTCACTTCTTTTTTGTTTTGTTTTGTTTTTTTGTATAGACAGAGTCTCACTGTACCATCCTTGGGTAGAGTGCCATGACGTCACGTGGCTCACAGCAACCTCCAGCTCTTGGGCTTACGCGATTCTCTTGCCTCAGCCTCCCATGCAGCTGGGACTACAGGCGCCCGCCACAACGCCCGGCTATTTTTTTGCTGCAGTTTGGCTGGGGCTGGGTTTGAACCCGCCACCCTCAGCATATGGGGCCGGCGCCCTACTCACTGAGCCACAGGCACCACCCCTTCACTTCTCTTAATGGCTAGATAGTATTCAAATTATGGAACTGCTGGAATTTAATCATTTTACCCGGGATGGAAATTTAAATTACCAATTTTTCACTGCTATAAACAGTAGAGCAATGAACATTCCTATACATATCATTTTGCACAGTTGTGACTATGTTTCCATAGGAAAAAATCATAGAGGTTAATGTGTATTATCAACATGTATTATCCACTCCCACTGCTTCACTTAACTAGCCTAAAAATACAAACAAAAACAAGGTGTATACCCATTGAATTTTGACAAACATTTAATAAATCACCTTCCAAAAATATGCACTGAGCTGAACACCTGTAGCTCAACAGCTAGGGTGCCAGGCACATACACTGGAGTTGGCAGGTTCAAATCCAGCCCAGGCTTGCCAAACAACAATGACAACTCCAACCAAAACATAGCTAGGCCTTGTGGTGGGTGCCTGTAGTCCCAGCTATTTGGAAGGCTGAAGCAAGAGAATTGCTTAAGCCCAAGACCTTGAGGTTGCTGTGAACTATGACACCATAGCACTCTACCCAGGCGACACAGAGAGATTCTGTCTCAAAAAAAAAAAAAAGTCTATACAAAAATGTGCACTAATATTTTACACTCATATCAATGATGTATGAGAGTGCCTATTTATCTCCCACATTGCTAACGCTAGATATTTGGGATTCAGTTTTGAGTCTTTCAGGGCCTATGTAGCACTTTGAGATATGCACACAGGTTTTCCTGGCACAAAATATTAAAGGATAAAACAATGCAGGTCCATTGTACAACTCAAGGGGGCTTGTCTTAACAATGATGCATCAATAATAGATAATGTGTATAAATGTGACTTCTATATTATAAAGTACTATTAAGATTTTTTTCATGCATGGGATGTGTTCTTTTCACATTTAGTTCTCACATCTCATACAGATTGGCTTCACTATTTCCCACTTTCACATGGTATGTGTCTTGTTGCCAAGACTCATAATACTTTCACCATGCACACCAGTCTCTAAGGTCTAAAGTAGGTATGTCCAACCTGCAGCCTGCAGGCTGCATGCTGATTTTTCTATTTTTTTTTTTTTTTGAGACAGAGTCTCAAGCTGTCACCTAGGTAGAGTGCCATGGCGTCACAGCTCACAGCAACCTCAAACTTTTGGGCTTAAGCAATTCTATTGCCTCAGCCTCCTGAGTAGCTGGGACTACAGGCACCTGCCACAACGCCTGGCTATTTTTTGGTTGTAGTTGTCATTGTTGTTTGGCAGGCCCAGGCTGAATTCGAACCTGCCAGCTCCGGTGTATGTGGCTGGCACCCTAGCCACTAAGCTACAGGCGCCAAGCCTGAATGCTGATTTTTGAGGACTGTTTTGCTTATCTATGGTGTCAGATATTGTGAAAAGTAGGCACAGGCCTTTTCTTTTGCTCATCAGCTATGATTAGCGTTATTGTACTTAATGTGTGGCCAAGGCAATTCTTATTCTTCCAATTTGCAGTAGAGGAAAAAAAAAAGGTTGATCATCCCTGGTCTAAAGTGTGTGACTATGCCAGTCCTTCAAGAGGAAAAGCATGATAAGATTATGGACATATGCACTCCCTGAAGATAGTAACAACAGCAAAATTTTTAAAGAACAATTCCCAGTCTTGGGTAAGTAAATATTTTGGTGGGTCCAGAGTTAACTGATTTTGTACTATCTTCTTAAAAGACCAAGCCCCAGTGTTTTTAGATGGAATATCCTGGTGAGCACCCTAACCTACACATGCTTACCCCATCCCCCATTCTGGGAAGTGGCAATAAATTCTGTATTACTAATGACCATGACTGTGTGAGGTGCAGGCATGAGAGAGTTTGCTGATAGGGTACTGAAAGTTGACCTAGGCTCTCAAGGCTATAACAGCTTGGGGGAAGATCACTATTTTCCACTATCCACTTCCCCTGGCCTGCTCTAGAACTATGAACTGGCTTCTCAACAAGAGTAAAAGCAGTGTTGGCAAGAGGAAGTGTAAGAGAATGGGCTTCAGCACCACCCTGATTGGTTGTTTGTAGAGTCCAAGTTCACACAAACCTAAGTGGGCATTACTCTGTCTAGTTTTCTTCCTACAACCATGGTTTGGAAAGTGTGTGTTTAAGAAGATATAGGAGACAATGTCCTGAAATTAAAAAGGAAATGGGTCCCTCTAGCATCCTTCCTGCCACCACCCCAGTACCCACCTACACGTGCATGTGAGCACACACTCAGTTTTTATCCCAGGCTTTGTATGCTTTGATCTCTCTCTAGATGCAACTGAGTAGGGCCCTCTGATAAGGAGTGTTTGGTAAAGGAATGTTTGGTGTGAACACAGCCACAACTCAGGGGATTCCTGAAACTACTAACCTACTAAAATGGACTAACACACTTACAAAGGACCTAAGAGGATTAAAGGGTTGTATCATGATTAAGAGTGTAACCTCTGGAATCTGAGGGCTTACAACTGAATCCTGGCTCTGACACTAGCTATGACTTTGGAAAGATCACTTAAGTTTTCCATGCCTTAGAATCTTCATCGTTAAAATGGGGAATAAAAATACCTACCTCATGAGGGCTGCTGTGAGGATTGAATGAAATAATGCATATAAATCACCTAGTACTATACTAGGCATATAAAAAGTGCTCACAAAGATAAGCTATTATTCAATTCTTCCACAGTGCCTCACAGTCCTATGCTCATAGTTTTTAAAGTATTTGTGGAGCAAATGAAATTGACAACTATTAATTTAATACACTTCCCTAACATACTAATTTGCCCATACTTTGCTTACTAAATTTCCAATAATAATGGAAATAGCTGTTATTACAATAACTTAGTTCTTTTTCCCAAATTTCATGGCTCTGCCTACCTTTTCCAGAAACCATTTGCTGGCCCCATCTCTGCCTCCTCTTCCACTCAGCAAAACTTGCCTACACATGTGCTCTGTGTTGCTTTAAGAGTCCAGACAGTAGTCAATTTTAAAAGTGTCTGCAAAGGAAAGCATTTCCCCTGCCCCATTACCATATTTCCCAATTCCTTCTTTTCTTGTATATCTAGAAGATTTCTGTGAAACAGGAAGGCCACTACCTATAGGAAATTCTGTGGGTTCTTCAAATTATGTACTGTCTCTTCTCCTTGGGTAAGAGCAGCAGGTTTTTCAGGTCAGAAGCTGCTCCACACCCATCTCCCTAAACTACCTGCATTCCAAAGATATTAAGTCAGGAGGCTTGGGAGGATACATGGATGGAAAATTTTGCCTGGTCCAGTGCTGAGGTACATTTTTTCTGCCCTGTGCATCTCCACTCTAGCTGTAATTGGCATGGTTGGCTCAGTGTGTGTGTGTGTGTGTGTGTGTGTGTGTGTGTGTGTGTGTGTGTGTGTGTATGTTTCCATAACACCCACTCCTTAAGTAGCTGATTCACATGGCTTTTATGGACCAAATTATGGTTCTACACTGCTCCTGCTCTTTATTGAGTACATGGTGACTGTTGGGGAGAAATTCTTGCTTGAATTCCAAAGAGGCAGTGTGTTCTTTTTGGTATCTGATAAGTTATTTCCTTCTTCCTTCCTTTTTTTTTTGAGATAGAGCCTCATTCTGTTGCCCAGGCTAGAATGCCATGGTGTCAGCCTAGCTCATAGCAACCTCAAACTCCTGGGTTCAAGTGATCCTCCTGCCTCAGCCTCCCAAGTAGCTGGGACTTATAGGCGCCCACTACAACACCTGGCTAATTTTTCTATTTTTAGTAGAAATGGGGTCTTGCTCTTGCTCAGACTGGTCTCAAACTCCTGATCTCAAAGAAACCCTCCTGCCTCAGCCTCCCAGAGGGCTTAGGATTACAGGTGTGAGCCACCACACCTGGCCTGATAGTTATTTCTTTCAAGTTCACCTTCAATAACACAGTCAGAAGACAGCAATGTGAACTTTATATGACAACAACCTAAGTCTCTTCCTGGTGAAAAATGGAATGAGGGAGTTGGGGTTGAAAAATGAAGTCTGGGCCAGGTGCGGTGGCTCATGCCTCTAATCCTAACACTCTGGGAGGCTGAGATGGGTAGATTGCCTGAGCTCACAGGTTCGAGACCAGCCTGAGCCAGAATGGGACCTCGTCTCTAAAAATAGCTATGCATTGTGGCAGGTGCCTGTAGTCCCAGACACTTGGGAGTCTGAGGCAAGAGAATCATTTAAGCCCAAGAGTTTGAGGTTACTGTGAGCTACGACTCCATGGCACTCTACCAAGAGCAACGAAGTCTGTCTCAAAAAAAAAAAAAAGGAAGTCTGTGCTGCTCCAAAGGAAGCTATTACATTTTTTTTTTTTTTTTGAAACAGAGTCTCACTCTGTCACCTGGGTAGTGTGCCCTGGTGTCATATCTCACAGCAACCTCAGACTCTTTGGCTTTGAGCAATCCCCTTGCTTCAGCCACCTGAGTAGCTGGTACTACTCGTGCGCGCCACTCCGCCTGGCTAGTTTTTTTTTTTTTTTTTTCGTAGAGATGGGGGTCTCACTCTTGCTTAGGCTGGCCTTGACCTCCTGAGCTCAAGCAATCTACCTGCCTTGGCCTCCCAAAGTGCTAGGATTACAGGCAGGAGCCACCAAATCTGGCCAACATTTTCTTCCAAATTAAATACCCAATCCTTTCAACCCCAAACAACAGCCAGTTGGGAAAAACACACTAGACATAGGTTAATGGCCCTGCTAGTTAGAAGAGGGAACTCCCCCAACATAATGTCCTGACACTATATAAAAGGAAAGAAAAGGTCTAAAGATAAATTCATAGCATGGTTCCCAAGAGTAAAATTGGATAGGAATGGGAAATCTTAGATCAGACTGTTTACAATTCATTAAAGCATTGTGGTAGCCACAACTGGTACACACTATTAGAAATTCTTTCCATTTTCCTGGTCTGTGAGGGGTAAGCATTAGTTAGGTAAATGCTGGGATACACAGGCCCAATAGGCAGTGGCCATAGCAACCTCAATTCCTTGGTTGCCTTAGAGGTATCCAGCTGACGTTCCCCTAAAAATACCCAACTAATATGAGATGTAATCATTGAGATACATGAAAAAGGGAGATGTGCATTTATCCACTAGTGGTGTAGGAATGAGCAGAGGGTTGATAAACATATGCTCCTTATTATAAAGTCAAATACTATTGGGCAGAAACTAGTACTGATGAAGATTTAATGTGATCTAGTCTCCCTTCTCTGCCTTCACTTTACCTTGGAGTGTTAGCCACCCATCCCAACCCCAAACAACATGAAGGTGATGTCTCAACCATTATTACTTTCTCTCTCCCCTAAAAAATAAATTAACAAAATACCCAAGACAGTAAGTAGCAAACACAAAGCAGTCTTCATCTTGTCCACACATCAAAAACATTTTCAGTTCATTTTACAGTTCAGCTTCTCTAAGGTCCACACCAAGTAGCAAAATGACAAGAGCACAGAAAAGCTGGTTGGAATTCACTCAAGCATTCCACTTGACAAGCTGGAGGCCCATGCAGGTCCCTGAGAAAAAGGGTTACTCTGGCTTATGCCCTGAAGGAATACTCCTTTGGACTCCCTCCTTAGAGTGGGCCTATGAAGACCACTGAAAGGAGAGGTCTTTGCTAACTGACAACTAGCAAAATCCTAACAAGAGCTAATTCCTTTTCAGAATAGCTCTTTTAATAGTGGGGGTTTTCTATTAACCAGTGTTTGTTTTTGAGTCTCACTCTGTCACCCTGGGTAGACTGCTGTGTGGTATCAGAGCTCACAGCAACCTCAAACTCTTAGGCTCAAGAGATCCTCCTGCCTCAGTCTCCCAAGTAGCTGGGACAACAGGCAGGCACCACCACGCCTGGCTATTAAAAATAATAATAATAATAAATTTAAAAATAATAATTTTTATATTTTCGTATAGATGGGGTCTTGCTCTTGCTTAGGCTGTTCTCAAACCCCTGAGCTCAAGCAATCCTCCCACCTCAGCCTCTCAAGAGTGCTAAGATTACAGGCGTGAGCCACTACACCTGGCCTCTCGGCCAGTTTCTCATTGCAATGAAAAGACCCTGGCCACACTTACAGTTGCATGTTATACATTGGTCAGAATGTTTCCTGGGAGGCATCCACAGCTAGTAAGTTCCACATCCTCTGATCAGTCAGGATATATTCTAGTAGGATTCTGGGTTGTTAGCTCAGCCATGCCTCAAGCAAATGGGCAGAGCTGAAAGGTCACAGAGAGCCTAAGGTGCTAAGAAGTAAGTTATCCCAACTGACCTTGGTAGGAGGGATGTGAAAGGTATTTCTGACCTTTCCAATCCTATAATAAATACTCTGGTGTCCAAATACAGCAGTAAATCTTTAAAAAAACTATTTTGGGGTTGCTCTTACTACTGACAGGCTTAACAGAAAACTCAAGCATTCTACTTGACAAGCTGGAGGCCCATGCAGGTCCCAGAGAAAAAGGGTTACTCTGGCTCCGGTTACCCATGAGCCTCACCCTCTCCTTAAACGTTATAGCTGCTTTTGACAACCCCTAATCCATCCCCAAATACCCAGAAGATAGAATCAGACAATGCTTTGTGTTGCTTCAGCCTCAGGGGATGGCTCTGAGTTCTCAACCCTGCCCCGAGGGTGCCGGTGGCAGCAGACACAGTGGAGGTAGTCCACTACATTATGGGTGAAGAGTGAGCGCAATGGATGCAAATACTGGAAGAAAAGGAGCATGAAGCCAATGGAAATCAGATAAGCAACAATGAGCTGCAAGGCAATTAAGGAATGACAATAATTCAGTAACACTTTCACTCCAAAGAACTTAAAAACCAACACCATAATCACATTCTCTACCAACCTCACACTATAGTGCAGGCCCATATGTCCCCAGTTTTGACCTTTGTCAACAAGATCTCTGTCTGCCAACCTCAACTGTAAGGCTGACCAGCAGGAGAAGTTGATGCCAGCATAGAGGACGGTGATGGAAATGAGTACCACCAGAGTGCCAACTCGGCTGAAGTTCTTCTCAATATTATTGGGCATCTGGGCACCACTTCTCCAGAACTTAACCCAAGGCTCAAAGAGAATGATCAGGAAGTTGAGCACTAAGAAGGGCACAGCCTTCATCTTCAAGGTGGCTGAGAAGAGCACTAGAATCACGAGGCGCGAAGTAATCTCCAATGTCCGCCAAATGGTGATGCAAAGGACTTCTAGTGGCCCAAGGCGAATCTTGTAGTCATCGTACTTAATCTGGATAGCCAACATATTGCAAAGGGTAGCCCCATAGGTGACAGATACCAGGGAAAAGACCATTAGCACGGCTGTAAGAAAAAAAAAGGAACAGAAAAAACAGGCAATCAGTCAATGTTGGTGGTGAAGCCTATACTCCCAATGAGAGGTTCAAATAGATGATAGGTGGGACTTGAGAATCCCAGTTAAGAGAAAATACACATATAATCACAGCTATGTAAACAAAAATGCCATGAATGGACATTTTTTCCAAAGACAACATAGAAATAGCCAACAGATATATAAAATGGTGCTCAACCTCAGTGGTCCCCAGAGAAATGTAAATCAAAATCACAATGAGATACCACATCACACCTGTTAGAATGACTACTCTATAAAAAAAGACAACTAACACGTATTGGTGAGGATGTGGAGAAAAAGGAACACTGTACATCATCTGTGGGAATGTAAATTGGTGTAGCCATTATGGAAAACACTATGGAGTTTCTCCAAAAAATTAAAAACTACCATATAATCCAACAATCTCACTTCTGGGTATGTTTCATTTCGCATCCAAAGGAAATGAAACCAGTATCTCAAAAGAAGTATCTGTACTCCCCTGTTCATTGTAGCACTAGTCACAATAGCCAAGACATAGAAACAACCTAAGTATCTGTTGAAAGATGAACAAAATGTGGTAAATGAGAGCTGTTGGGAAAGTATCCAGTAATGTAATATAAAAAGTAGACAAACATGGTTGGATACTTTCCTTAAAGCCCTCATATATACATACAATGGGAATGTTAGTCATAAAATAAAGTAAATCCTTCCATTTGTGACAACACAGATAAACCTGAAGGACACTGTGCTAAGTGAATGAGCTAGCCACAAAAAGACAAATATTATATTATCTCACCTATATGTGAAATCAACTAAAAGTCAAAATCAGAAACAGAGTAGAATGGTAGTTGTCAGGTGCTGGGGGTTAGGAGAAAATGAAGTATTTTGGTCACAGGGCACAATTTTTCAGTCACAAGATGAATAAGTTTGGGAAATCTAATGTACAGCATAGTGACTATAGATAATAATGTATTATACACTTGAAATTTGCTAAGAATGGATCATAAGTGTTTCACCATACACACACACACACACACACATACACACACACAAATGGTAATTATGTGAGGTGACAGATATGTTAATTAGCTTGGTTGTGGTAATCATCTCACAATGTATACAAATATCATTATATACATATATATTGTATGCCTTAAGTATAGTATACAATAAAATAGCATGCACTGAAAAAAAATAAACCCCAAAATATCTTTTTCTGTGTAATAGGGTTTTATAAGTTTCTTAAATCGTTTTCCACATTTCTATTTTATAAATTTCCCATGATGAACATACACCATAATACTTATAATAATCATATGAATACATACTACAAAAAACAAACCTCAAAAAAAGAGGAGGTTTTAGAACTGCCATTGAGAAGTCACTAACCTACCTGATTGGGCAGACCTACCTGATGAAGCAGGTTTCTGAACAAACATTCAATGAGGCAGAAAGAATTCTATCTGAAAAAAATCCCGTCTTAGGAGACTCTTGTAGAATGCCCTTGCTAATTAGAAATCTGTTCTTTGATATATATCTTCTTCAAGAAACTAACCTTGTTTGTGTGCGTTTCTATTTTGTTCACTGCTGTATTCTCAGGGCCTAATACAGGGGTCCTCAAACTGTGGCCCGCGGGCCACATGAGGTCGTGTGATTATATTTGTTCCCGTTTTGTTTTTTTTACTTCAAAATAAGATATGTGCAGTGTACATAGAAATTTGTTCATAGTTTTGTTTTGTTTTTAAACTATAGTCTGGCCCTCCAAAGGTCTGAGGGACAGTGAGTTGGCTTCCTGTTTAAAAAGTTTGAGGATGCCTGGCTTAATACATAATAGTATTCCCAGAACACAGTAGATGCTCAATAAATGTTTATGGAATTAATGAAGACTTCTGAGTTGAGAGAGGCAGCATAAAATACCTAGGGTTAGAAATTAGAAATCTGGGGCTCAACGGAGTAGGGCGCTGGCCCCATATACCGGAGGTGGTGCGTTCAAACCCAGCCCTGGCCAAAAACTGCAAAAAAAAAAAAAAAAAAAGTAGAAATCCGTTGGCCAGGCGCAGTGGCTCACACCTGTAATCCCAGCAATTGGGAGGCCAAGGCTGATGGATTGCCTGAGCTCACAAGTTCGAGACCAGCCTGAACCAGAATAAGACCTCGTCTCTAAAAATAGCCGGGCATTGTGGCGGACGCCTATAGTTCCAGCTACTTGGGAGGCTGAGGCAAGAGAATCGCTTAAGCCCAAGAGTTTCAGGTTGCAGTGAGCTGACGCCACGACACTCTACCAAGGGCAACAAAGTGGGACTCTGTCTCAAAAAAAAAAAAAATAGAAATTAGAAATCCTTGGTTTGGCTGTGTGACAGTTTGTGGAAATCACTGAATATCTATGTGCCTCAGTCTCCCAATTCACTGAGATACTCTAGAGTTGCTCATATGTGTCATCAGCAATGTCAATTCATCCACCTCCAGGCTTTAGGAATTTTTGAACTTCCAGCAAAGTGGCTCAAAAATTTCAAAACCCTGTTTCCTAGCCCACGCCATCCCTAGCACTATAGATTAGAGGCCAGAAGAACCAAGATTACTCCCTAACCTGCTCTACCTAAGCTTCAACTATAGATCACACAGGTGGTCCTTTCCTTGTCTTCCTTTATGTCAAAGGATACTGATTACTAAAAAAAATCTACTGCTCCCAAGGAAAGTGGGAAACCTAAGGAATATTCATCCAAAAGAAAAGATTAAGCTTTCTGTTCCTATAAAAACACTGGACCCAGAGAAACTAAATACATGGAGATGTCAACCAGTAGGCAAGAAAAGTGACAATTTCCCCATGAAAATCCAAAAGGAAGCACAGTCTGTGAGTTCTTTTTCAGCTGTAAGCAGAGTGCTAGAACCTCAAAGACTGGAATGGGAGACTCTCAAAGTGGCTACTCTAGACGTTTTCAACCACTCAAAGTCCTGTCCTCAAGAGCTGATGTTCCACGGAGCTGGGAATGTCAGCACATACATCTACCCAAGTGTGGTGACGCTTTCCCTTACATTAGAACTCATTTACTGATGGTGATATAATAGGAAGAAGAAAACCTGATGCTGCCTATAAATGTAAAAACACTTTCCATCTGCCTCCTTACAAATAGACTCATGCCATAACAGATCAAAATACTGCTCTAGTTAGAAACAAGCTTTGAAGGCAGACACCTTGGACTCCAACCCAATCTTTACCACCTACTACTTATGGGATCTTGGGGAATTTACTTAACCTGTCAGTACTTCTGTTTCTTCATTTGTAAAATGAAGATAATAATAATTATCTCATAGGGTTGTTTTGAAGATTAAGTGAAAAAATTACATGCAAAAGGCTTAGAGAAATGCCTCTAGAATCTAGTAAATGCTGTCTTCTAACTATCTTCTTCCTTCTTCTTCTCCCTCTCCCTCCTCCTTCATCATCATTATCCCATTTCCAAAATTGTAATAGATGCATTTACTTTATCTGGGCACTATCCTGTCACTTAAATTAGGTCATTTAAAAACTGATAGGACACCTAGAAATATATATTAATACATGTAAATATACATAATATAAATATATATGTAAATATATAATATAAATATATATTTAATATAATATTTATATAATTAAATTATGAATATAATTAATATTTACAAATATAAATAAATTCAAATATTTATACATATAAATATTATAAATATTTATAAATGATTATAAATATAATATAAATATAATAATATAGTAATATAAATCTATTATATTTATAAATATTTATTATATTTATATTTATAAATATTTGCATTTATTTATATTTGTAAATATTATATATATGTTGTTTTTTATTGTTGGGGATTCATTGAGGGTACAAGAAACTAGCTTACACTGATTGCATTTCTTAGGTAAAGTCCCTCTTAGAATTGTGTCTTAAACGGTCTGTGAAGCTAGTGAATGATGCCCCATGAATATATCAATGTACACAGCTATGATTTAACAAAAAAATAAAATAAAATAAAATAAAATAATTGTGTCTTGCCCCCAAAAGGTGTGGCACACACCAAGGCCCCACCCGCCTCCGTCCTTCTTTCTCTCTCTGTTCTCCCCTTCCTCCACCCCCACTGCATCCTTAATCATCATTAATTGTCCTCATATCAAAATTGAGTACATAGGATTCATGCTTCTCCATTCTTGTGATGCTTTACTAAGAATAATGTGTTCCACTTCTATCCAGGTTAATACAAAGGCTGTAAAAGTCTCCATTTTTTTTAATGGCTGAATAGTATTCTATGATGTACATATACTACAGCCTGTTAATCCATTCCTGAGTTGGTGGGCATTTAGACTGTTCCCACATTTGGGCAATTGTAAATTGAGCTGCAATAAACAGTCTAGTGCAAGTATATAAATACATTATATTTATATAATTTAAATATTAAATATGATATACTTATTTATATATTTATCATTGTTATTATATATATATAAAATATATATATATATATACCTACAAATAACCATTGCAAAAAGATGTACAGCTGGGCATTTGTTGTGGTGGGTGTCACAGTCCCAGCTACTTGGGAGGCTGAGGTAAGAGAATCACTTGAGCCCAAGAGTTTGGGGTTGCTGTGAGCTATGATGCTATAGCACTCTACTGAGGGTGACAAAGTGAGACTCTGTCTCAAAAAAATAAAAAAGGAAATAAAAAAAGATGTACTGGCATACTGTACTTTTAAAAAAGATACATTGCTGAGTATAATGTTTTATATAATACATTTTGGAATAAAATATGTACATATATATGTTGTATGTATGTTTATATTAACATAGCATAAAGAAACCCAGAAGAATATATACTGGATGGTTAATACAAATTATCTTTGGGGAGTAAGATTACATTTCCTATTTTACATCTATTCTGTATGATTTTGAATTTTTTCAATAACCCTGTCTGAATTTTATAACTTAAAAAAGATGACCAAAAATAGTAATTTGTGATCATGAAAAAAGTTTCAAACCATATAGAAAGATTTAAAGTAAAAGTAAGTCTACCGATTAATTCCCTTTCTCAGAGGTAGTTTCTTATACAGCTTTACAGAAATTTTCTGTGCATATACAATTACCTGTAGAGGTCAATCAGTTTGGGCATGCATTACTTTTATGCATACATATTTTAATTAGATGATTTGAAAACCTTCAAAATTATCAGATGGAAAAGCATCATCACTTACAAAGAATTTTCTCCTCAAATTATTGTCAATTCTATATATGTGAAAAGCTTCAAGATCGGGCAGCCGCTGTGGCTCAGTGAGTAGGGTGCCAGCCCCATATACCGAAGTTGGGAGGTTCAAACCCAATCCAGCCAAACTGCAACAACAACAAAAAGATAGCCGGGCATTGTGGCGAGTGCCTGTAGTCCCAGCTGCTCAGGAGGCTGAGGCAAGAGAATCGCCTAAGCCCAAGAGCTGGAGGCTACTGTAAGCTGTGAGGCCAGAGCACTCTACAGAGAGTGACAAAATGAGACTGTCTCTTTAAAAGAAAGAAAGAAAAAAAAAAGAAAGCTTCAAGATCAGTAGAACTTAGTGAAGAAAAAGAAATAAAGAGAGAAAAGAGGGCAGATTTACTGCTCACATTTGAAACATGGAATTTGCCAGGCAGATTGATCTAATAATAGGCAGCACCTAATAATAAGGAAATATGTACACCTATACCAGCTACTGCCAGCAGCACCTAATAATAAGGAAATATGTACACCTATACCAGCTACTACCCAAGCAGATGAAGCCAATCTTAGGCTATTATAATTCATTAATAGCACTTTATTTCAACTTTGAAAACAATGACTCACATTTCATCCTCTTCTAAAGGTCTTACTCATTTCAGGATCCCTCTTTTACAAGTGGGAAATCAAGGCAGTGACAGCTTTGTAACTTCTTCCAAAGATCACAGTGAAGGTCAGAACTTGTACCAGGTTTGACTCTCATTATTATTTGTTCCATACCTTCCCCCCATATCCTCTGCACTGGCAGAAATGTTAAATCAGTGGTTCCTCAACTGGGATACTTTTCAGACATACTGATTCCTAGCCTTGATTAGGTCTGGGGAGGGAATGTAATTTTAAAAAAAAATTTACCACATGATTCTTTTTACTTATTTTTTGTTCTGTTTTGTTTTCTTTTTCTTTTTAATTATTATGGGTAAATAATCATTGTATATCTTTATAGGGTACATGTGATGTTTTGATACAGGCATAGAACGTAAATTAATCAAATCACAGTAATTGGGGTATCCATCACCTAAGGCATTTAATATTTCTTTGTGTTAGGAACATTCCAACCCCACTCTTTTAGTTATTTTAAAGTATACTGTAACTTACTGTTGATTATAGCCACTTTGTTGTGCTATCAAATATTGTTCATTCTATCTATCTAATTATATTTTAGATACATCTCTACTTTATTACCCCATTCTTTGTTACCCTTCCCAACTTCTGGTGACCATGATTCTACTATCTCCAGGAGATCAATTGTTTTTAACATTTAGCTGCCACATATGAATAAGAACATGGGAGATTTCTCTTTTTGTGCTTGGTTTATTCCATTGAACTGTGTTCTACAGTTCCATCCACATTACGGCACATGACAAGATTTCATTCTTTGTTGTGGCTATATAATATCCCACCATGTATATGAACCACAATTTCCTTATCCATTCATCCACTGATGGACACTTAGGTTGATTCTACATCTTGGGTATTGTGAATAGTGTTGCAATAAACACATGAGTGCAGATATCTTTGGGATATACTGAATTCCCATCCTTTGGATATATACCCAGAAGTGGAATTGCTGGATCATATGGTAGTTCTGTTTTTAGTTTTTGATGAACTTCCATAATATTTTCCACAGTGGTTGCACTAATTTACATTCCCACCAACAGTGTACAAGGGTTCCCTTTCTCTACACCCTCACCAGTATTTATTTATTTATTTATTTATTTTTATTTATTTTTTTTTTGTAGAGACAGAGTCTCACTGTACCACCCTCGGGTAGAGTGCCGTGGCGTTACACGGCTCACAGCAACCTCTAACTCTTGGGCTTACGTGATTCTCCTGCCTCAGCCTCCCGAGCAGCTGGGACTACAGGCGCCTGCCACAACGCCCGGCTATTTTTTGGTTGCAGTTTGGCCGGGGCTGGGCTTGAACCCATCACCCTCGGTATATGGGGCCGGCGCCCTGCTCACTGAGCCACAGGCGCCGCCCAGCTCACCAGTATTTATTATTGCCTGTCTTTTTGATAAAAAACATTTTAACTGCAGAGAGATGATATCTCATTATAGTATCAATTTGCATTTCTCTGATGACTAATGTTCTGGAGCACTTTTTTATATACCTGTTGGCCTTTTTTATGTCTTCTTTTGAGAAATGATTATTCAGATCCTTTGCTCATTTTTAATAGAATTATTTGATTTTTTCGTATTGAGTTACTGGATCTCCTTACATATTTTAGTTATTGACCCCTTGTCAGAAAGATAGTTTGCAAATATTTTCACCTGTTCTGTTATCACAATTCTAATAATCAGTAATATTTGGGAATCTCTAATTAAAGATGGCCATCCCTAAAAAGATGAAACAAAAAATAAAACTAATAGCACATGGCTCAGTGCCTGTGGCTCAAGCGGCTAAGGCACCAGCCACATACACCTGAGCTGGCAGGTTCGAATTCAGCCCAGGCCTGCCAAACAACAATGATGGCTGCAACCAAAAAAAATAGCCGGGCATTGTGGCAGGCACCTGTAGTCCCAGCTACTTGGGAGGCGGAGGCAGGAGACTCGCTTGAGCCCAGAGTTGGAGGTTGCTGTGAGCTGTGATGCCACAGCACTCTACCCAGGGGGACAGCTTGAGGCTGTATCTCAAAAAAAAGAAAAAACTAACAGCATAATTTAAACACTCTGGGCAACATAAAATACTCTACTAACTGCTGATATTATTAGTTTCTTCTGGACCCAGAGAGGAGTTATCTGTGGCATTTTTAGTCTACACTGGTCGTCCCAGTTTAAGCAACCTGGCAGGCCTGAGATGTCTGACTCTCCAAGTTCTTTGACTATCTACCAGTGCTATCCAATAGAACTTTTGGCAACGATGGAAATATTTTATATCTATGCTGTCCAACACAGCAATTGCTAGCCACATGTGGCTATTGAGCACTTGAAATGTGGCTAGTATCACTGAGGACATAACTTTAAGATTTTATTTAATTTTAATTTTAATAGGTACACAAGGCTAGCGGCCAATATATTGGACAGCTGGGGTCTAGACTTCTAAGACCCTTGATTTAAGTAGGACCCTCCCATCTCCTGTCCCCACTCACCTCTACCTAGGGGGACCTCGGAAGAGATCAGGGTCACATAGAGCTGATAGGTCAGCTGGGGCACTGAGCCCAGGAAGGCTTGGATCTGTGACATACGTTTGTAGGCATTGCGGTGCATAGCCAGGGTCCGGATGGAGTGGCCCACCTCCCATTCAATCAGCACCTCCTCGCCATCTATTAGCATCTTCTTTCGGATGAGGCTGACATAGGGCTCCTCCTGCCCCTCTTTCTTCCACAGTGTGAGGTACTTAATCATGGCCTCCAAACATCTGCAGAAGTAAAGTATGATGGTAACTTAACTAAAGCTGTCCTGGGAAGGGAGGTGATAATGAGGGAATAAAATAACATGGGGAGGTTGTGTTACTTTTTGCCATTTTCTTTCTTCTGCTCATTTCTCATGAGTCAAAGGGTTGGTCATGTTTTGTACAAGTTATATGAGTCTAATCCTTTTTTGTTCAGTTACTGTCTGATCTAAGAATACCATTTTAGAAGTACTTCTTTGAGGACTTAAGGAATTGTTTTGTCTTTTTAAGAATAGGCCTGTGGTAGAAAAGTGCCTTGAACAGAAAAGCCAATTCTGTGTTGAGAGAGAATGATGAAGGTTCCAAAAGGCCCTATTTTCATAAGCCCTCAAGTTTCTGAGGTAAAGTGTTCCTTATTCAAAGCATCCAGATCCATAATAGAGGTTTTCAGGTTCTGCTTTTTAAAGAAAGCACCCACAACTATAATTGTCTCAGCCAAAAAGTCTTGGGAGAGAACAGGAAAAAACCTCTCATATACACAGGAAACCATTTAAGCAACAAAGGTACTTAAAAGACTTGACAACTCAGAATGAATGAACTAATATACCTAGGGAATCTCAAAAGATGTCTTTAAAGGTTAGTTTTTATGCTTCTTGATCTGTTTGGGGACAACAGCCTTTTAAATTGGAGTCTTTACAAAGAAGAAAATATCCTTATGACAGCCTATCATCCTTGAAATAGTTCCTTGAAATAGTGATAAGATCACATTTCCTGTTATCCCCTCCCATCTCCCCCATGTAAATCAGTAGTCTAAAGCAGTTCTGATGTGGTGACTAGAAGAGGAGTAACTAGAACATCTTGTTTTGGAACACCTGAGTTACCACTGCCTCCATTCTGGTGAAATGAATGGAAACTGTGTACTGTTTCTTACGTCAAGTAAGAACATTTGTGTTGGAAATTAAGACATCTTCCCTAATAGATTGAGGACAAGGGTTGTGTTTATCTTGTTCACAGCCCTCCCTTATCACATAATGGATATTTGATAAATATTTGCCAAGTAAATGAAAGAATGAGAAGGAAGAAAAGAATACAGGGTAAGAAATTACGGGAGGAGAAGATAATAACAACAGCAGTGTAATTTAACAGAAAAATAGACCAAAGCCAGGCTCAGAGATTTATATTATGCTGCCTAGGTTTTGGCTGTAGATAGGAAAGTTTGAAACATGTACTGGCTGCCATTCTCCACACATCACCCTGAGATTTGGTCCATGTGTACCACTTGTAAGTGTGTGGTCTAAAACTTCCACTTTCTAGGGACAAACTCTAAGATCTGGGAGAGAGAAATATGGGAAGAAAGAACAGAAAAGAAAAAGGATCACTTTCTTCCTATTCAGAAAAAATGCATAAGTGCATTTTCAACCAAAGATTTTGTTCTTTTTTTTTTTTGAGACACAGTCTCACTCTGTCACCCTGGGTAGAGTGCTGTGGCATCATAGCTCACAGCAACCTCAAACTCTTGGGGTCAAGCAATCTTCTTGCCTCAGCCTCCAGAGTAGCTGGGACTACAGGAATGTGTCATGATTGGCTAGTTGGGTTTTTTTTTTGAGACAGAGTCTCATTATGTTACCCTCAGTAGAGTGCTATGATGTCACAGCTCACAGCAACCTCAAACTTTTGGGCTTAAGCAATTCTCTTGCCTCCACCTCCCAGGAGCTGGGACTACAGGCACCCGCCACAACACCTGGCTATTTTTTGTTGCAGTTGCCATTGTTATTTAGCAGGCCCGGGCCGGGTTTGAACCCAGCAGCCTCAGTGTATGTGGCTGGCACCATAACCATTGTGCTACGAGTGTCAAGCCACGATTGGCTAGTTTTTTCTGTTTTTAGTAGACAGGGGTCTTGCTCTTGCTGAGGCTGGTATTGACTCCTGAGCTCAGAGGATCCACCCACTTTGGACTCCCAGAGTGCTAGGATTAGGCCTGGCTGTCTCAACTCAAGATTTTAGATTTTAACCCAAATCCATCGGTGCTATTGCTGAATAAAACATCAGGGGAGGTGGTGGCATGAAAAGCTCTGTTTATGCTTCTATTCATAAGATTATTTACTGGTTTAAGTAAAGAGGATTGCATTGCTTATATGCTTCAGTAAATAACAGTACATTTTCATTTCCAGAAGTATGCTTCAGTTTATGAAAGGGAGCCAAGCCCTGCAAACATATTCTTGTGCCTGATAGCGTTAATCAAGTTCCTAACTACCTAAAAAATAATTGGCCTCAAAAATAAATAAATAAAGAGTATAATTTATGAGTTTTTAATTATTTTTTCCCTGCTGTGAGCTTAGCTTCTGGAGGTTTTTAATGCTTCCCAATCATTTCTAGTGGAAGCTAAATTACAAAAATGAAAAATAGTACTCAATACTACGTATAGAGGGTCCAAATCAAAAAGGGCTGGGGAGGCCACAAAGTAAACAAAGGAAGTCAAAATTGGGAGTGGGCACTTGCTGAAATTTGCATGTTGAAAGTTCTCATAAGTAAGCTCAATTTGCATTTGAAAAAGGAAGAAGAATGGTTTCCTGGCTCTTCTAGTAACATCTATAAACTCTTGATTCCAAGTTCCAGATGAGGTCTTTCTTTTATAGTTTAACTTTAGAGACTTAGAACTATAAAGGACTTTCGTTTTTTGGAGTTTTTTTGATACCATCTCATGCTGTGGCCCAATCATAACTCACTGCAGCCTTGAACTCCTGGTCTCAAGCTATCTTTCCAAGTAGCTGGGACTACAGGTATGCATCTTCATGCATGGATACTATTATTATTGTTATTATTATTATTATTATTATTTGTAGAGATGGTGATTTCGTTACCTTGCCCAGTCTGGTCTCAAACTCCTGGGCTCCAGTGATCTCACCTGTCTCAGCCTCCCAAAGTGCTGGGATTATAGGTATGAGCCACAGAGACTGGCTGGAAAGAACCTTTAGCTCACCCAACCCAAAGATTGTATATAAGCCAAATGAGTCACATCTGACCAACAGATTTGGTTTGACCTACACTGTGGTGGTGGGTTTTTTAAAAAGTCAGTTGTCAAAATTTAAAATCATGACATTTCATATAAAATCCTGTCTTGGAAGCTTCTGAAAAGTTGGGGGATCTGGCAAAACTGGATCAGAATTCCAACATCGAAACCACTGGGCCAGAGCTGTAGAGTGGATACCTCCTTTAGGCAGGTCTTGCAGACTCCAGATTGCCATGGTACTCACTATTCCTCATCATTTCTCCAGTACTGAGACTTAGTTTTCATTTATCATCACATACTGCGCTATTGTTGTTCTTATAGTTGGCCCACTTCACACATTTATGATACCTACCCAACCCCTACAAGCTTTTGAGACTCATGATCTGCCCAACCTATTTATTTTACAGAAGAGAGAACTGAGGCCAAGGCATCTTCAGACATTTCATCAAGGCCACACAACTAGTCAATGACAGAGGGAAGACCAGATTTCAAGTATCCTAAATTCCAGGCCACTGTTTCTGTTGATAGCCTATATTTTCCCTGACAGAGCTTAATCAAGTCCTCCCCATTTAAAAATATATTGATAAAAACATTTTCCAGCTTTATTGAAGTATTGATTATTAAAAATTGCATATTTACAGATAAAATATTTCTTAATCAGTTTCACAGATTGTTTTTAGTTGTCTAATGATATCTTCCCATTGCACACTCTGACCCATATTCCTCCGCTGACTGCAGGTGTCTCTCTTGCAATCAAGACAAACTTGATCCATTCTTCCCTCTTGAACGTTTTGCACCACCTCCCTACCTTGAAAATTCCATAGCATCCAGATGAGACTGCTGACACAGATACCTATCTCCCTAGGATTAAGTACATCCTCTTCCCTTTAAGACAATCTGAATAGAAATGCTTTATACTATTACATTGTGCTACTGCATCCACTGAAAGAGATGAACTATTTTCCTTTGCCCCCTCCCAACTGTGTACCTTTTCCAAAAAATATACAAAGAGATAAAACAGGAGCCTGATGAACTGACAGAAAAGTGAACTACATTAGGTTGGGGTACCAGATTACCACAAACATTTTAAGATATTTTTCCAGATGTCAAATTACTCAGGAAAGGGCAGCACCTATGGCTCAGTGAGTAGGACGCTGGCCCCATATACCCAGGGTGGCAGGTTTGAACCCAGTCCCGGCCAAACTGCAACAAAAAAATAGCCAGGCATTGTGGTGGGCACCTGTAGTCCCAGCTACTCGAGAGGCTGAGGCAAGAGAATCGCCTAAGCCCAAGAGCTGGAAGTTGCTGTGAGCTGTGACATCACAGCACTCTACCAAGGGTGACAAAGTAAGACTCTGTCTCTAAAAACAATAATAAAAAAAAATTATTCAAGAAAATTTGGAAATAGCAGTAGCCCCAACCCAAGTAGCTCAGGGTACAGAAACTGAATGTGAGATATGATGGAAGGGAGATGTGAGACACGAATATTTATCCAATTTACAGAGCATCCAGAAGGCAGAATCAAAATTACACACTCCGCAGCTATGGCCTGTGTGTACAGGGTGATCATGTCTTTTGGTTCTATACTACTTTTCACAACACAAATCCAGACAGCAAACATTGTCTAATGACGTTCTATCAGTGGTATTCATAGTTTTGGAACACAGTTACACACCACATGTTCATTATGGTGGCATTTAAGATTTAAGATAAGTTTTGTGGATGGTAGACAGGGAAGCCAAGAGTGGGAGGGAATGGGAAAATCGATTAGTTTGCAGGCATAGTAACGATCTTGTAAATATTAGTTTCATCTTTCTCTGCACAACTCTGGGTGGGGGTTGGGATAGAGAAGAGAATACAAGTTGCTCACCTGATAACAGGTCCCAAGAGGATTAGATGCATAAATAACGATAGTGGTTTATCTTTAGCCAGATCTCTGTGGACAAAAATGAGGGTCAACTGGACCATGATGGATGAAAACATGAAGAAGGAAAAAGTGTATGTCATCCAGTATGTTTCACTATTCTTTCGGTAGATTCTAACCATGTACAAGGCAGATGCAGCCTCTCCACAGTACAAAAAGGTGGAGAAGAGGATGCCAAATGGAAAGGTAAAGCGGGGGTTGGTCCCACGGATGACATCTTCCTCCAGAGATGAAACCGCATCCACATGTGGCTCCTCGGGAATTTCATAAACTCTGTCCATTGTCGAAGTTCTTTCTGAGCGTTGCAGTCTGATGTTCAGAGTCCCCGCCCACCTATCCCCAAGAGAACCCTGTAGCCACCGCAGTCCACGTATTGGTGAGAAGTACTCTGTGAAGTTCAGCTACGGAATGGAGATCCCCTCGTTAGAGCAGGAGACCACTTCTCTTTCAGACTCAAATTCAACTTGGAGTCTGGAATGGAAGACCCAGAGTACAACTTGGAACTTGGCTCCTGATTTGCCCAGGATTCCAATCAGCACTTGTGCTGTGAAACTTGGACAAGACAAGAGCAAACATCCCAGAGCCCAGTCCGGAGTCCAATTCCAGCCGCGTAAAGAGCCATGAGAAAGCGCAGCGGCTTCCCTGGAGGCTCCTTTCGCAGATCCCAAGCCGAGGGTAGCCGCTCTATCTGGGAACCGACTCTCAGCAGCTCCTAGCAAGGAGCCGTGAGCAGTGTGCCATCTCAAGTCAGCAGAGAACCGAGCCAGGGGAAAAGAGGGGACGCAGCCTGAGAGTCCCTGTGGGGATTTAGTTCAGTGCCCAGCTAGCCTGGCTACTACTAGGTTGTGGCTATTAGCTCGCCCGCTCGCCGGCTCACCTGCTCTCTCAGGACCGCCTCAGAGTCCTAGGTCCTCAAGATAGCTGCTGGATTCCCCAAGCTCCGCCCCCAAGACAGACGGGCGGGGGAGGGAGTATTGCCACAAGTCTGTCCACGACTGCAGTTCCACGGAGAGAAGCAGGGAGAGCGCGCTCTACAGGAACAAGAAAAGGCTAGAGGGGCTTCTTCTCCTGAGAGGAACTTTGCTAGTGGAGAGGTACAATGGGCAAGGCGCCAACCCCGCTGGGCAGATGTCGTCAAACCCTTGGATGCTGTCTGCTGCCAGGGTCCTGTCTGGCTGGCGATTCCTGCCGCGAGAGGTCAGCAGCTTCAGAAACTAAGACACCGGGGTGGCCGGGGCAGGATAGATGGGCGGGACACTTGGGACCAAAAAAAAAAAAAAAAAAATTCAGCCAGACAGTTCCAGGGAGACCAGCGGAAGGATGCTCCCAGTAGAGAGATGGGACAAAAAGAGGCTTGGGCCACTTTCAGACCCAGGAGGGAGCCACAGCTTTTCCCTTCCCCAAGAGCAGCAGGCGCCCACTTCTACCTCGCCCTGCCTAAACTAGTTAAGAGACTTGCTCCCACGGTCTCTCAACCTACACAGTTAGACAGGTGTGTCTTCTTTGGCCCCAGACTTGAACTTCCCTAGGTCCTATTGCCCTCCAGATAACATCATGGGAGCGACAACCTGGGAGACAATTGGGCCAGAGTTTCCAGAAGAAGGAAGATGGAAGAGGATAGAGGTCAAGACTCAAGGTCAGCCCACAGATACTTTAAAGTTCATATTATAAAAGATAGGAGCTTTAGAATGAACTTTAGGGTCTTTAGTTGAAAGGTTCTGAAGAGGTGCCAAGTTCTAAATAGACTGGAGAACAGCCAAGAGAGCAGTTAGTAAAAACTGAGAGGGGTGTGTTAGAGAGCTCTGAAAATTGCCTAGATTCTTAAGAGCAATCCTCCCCCACCTCACTGAGCTTTTGTTTGCATCCCTTCATTTGCATAATTCTAAGCCCCAGAGAAAAAGAGAAAACATCTGTCTCCTGGTAACAATATAAATATAGAAGAGCCTTTGCCAATCTCTTTTGCTGCAGTAAGTCAGTAAAACGAATCTACGTGAGGTGTGACCAAGTAACAGCCACCAAAATGATGGCCTCAAGATAGACTGGTCTTGTGGTGGTGTTTTTTTTTCTTTCTTTCTTTCTTTTTTTCTTTCTTTCTTTTTAAGGTTCCCATGATTGCTGCCTCCTTTCCCCAGGGCTGATTCAGGGGGCAGATTCTATATCTAAAGGTTGCCTTCTGAAGTAGACTTCTGTTGGTCTATACCTGTGCTAGCAGCTGGGCTAGAAGGTTGGTCCTTCCTTCTTTCCATTTCGCAAGAGAGGTCAACACTACTGAGAACAACTTCAAAGTGTTGATTGGTTGGGACGTTCCAACTGGGATGAGGTTCTCCACCAGCAGTATATGAGGCAGAACCTTTTGGGGCTGTTTTAAGAAGCTGTTCACGGGCGGCGCCTGTGGCTCAAGGAGTAGGGTGCCGGTCCCATATGCTGGAGGTGGTGGGTTCAAACCCAGCCCTGGACAAAAAAGAAAAAAGAACCTGTTCACAAGGTGGATCTCAGGCAGGGTGACCAACTCATCAAATTTCTCTGACATAGGGCGAATTGGTCACCCTAACACAACAGAAAAAAGCCAGGAAGAATAAAGAATCCCAGTGTTTTTCTTTTAGGCTTTCCTCCTCTGTGGCATCTCTCCCTCAAATACACAAATGTGCAGACTTCCTACTTTGTTCCAAAGTGACTCCTGTCATTCAAAGCTTTATATAATCACTACACTACTTCCCTCTCAAACTTTATCACCAGTGCTACCTTACCACCACACACCCTTTGCTTCAATCCAGCTGTTCTTCTCACTTCTCATATTTTTCTTTTTTTTGAGACAGAGTCTCACTTTGTCGCCTTTGGTAGAGTGCCACAGTGTCATAGCTCACAGCAACCTCAAACTTGGGCTCAAGTAATCCTTTTGCCTCAGCCTCCCAAGTAGCTGGGACTACAGGCACCTGCCACAATGCCCAGCTATTTTTAGAAGCAGAGTCTTGCTCTTGACCAGGCTGGTCTCGAACTCCGGAGCTGAGAGAATCCACTCACCTCCGCCTCCCAGAGTGCTAGGATTATAGACATGAGCCACTTCGCCCAGCCTCACCTCACATATTTACTTTGGTCGCTCCTACCTCTATGCCTTGATACCATTTACAGCCCCCTTTGCCCTTTTCTTCATTAGTCCAAATGCTAACCTTCCTTCAAGGGTCAGCTCAAGGACCATCTCCTCCAGAAAGTCTTCTCTGACCTCCTGAACCCTCACTTTTCTCTCTTTGTGCTACTTGCACATGCTTTCTAGTACTAGTTTTTCACTTCTGTTTGCCTGCCTCCTCAAAAGAAGTATAAAGTTAGTGAGGGAGGACTAGGAGGTTGCTCCTTAATGACTGTTTATTGCAATACTTGTTGATGAAAATGGTGACTGACAAACGACAATGATGATGAAGCTTCCTCCCCCATACTTCCTCCAAGACGCCATGCAAGAGTCAGACACACTCATCTCTAAAAGCTGGAGCCAGGATATTCAGCTCACAAGAGGATGCCTGCCAGCCCACATGATCTGTCCCTTATCAGAGTTCCCATGGCATTTTTTTTATATCAATACTGCAGTTTAGCACTAAGTTACAAATTATTTCAAGAGTATTTTTATCCCTCAACTGAATTATTATAGGTTCCTTGAAGACAGAGACTCTACTATTATACTTTTAGTGGATTCCTCCATAGCTGGTATAGACCTGTTAAAGTTCCTGCCATCTGATCCTCTCACACACCAGCTTCTCTATTTTCAACCCTAGGACACTCTGACGCTTTAGGTCACTAAATCTTCTGGTCTCTTATTTCCCTGTTCCTTTGTCCTGCTGGGAGAAGCTAATTGAGAACTTTCCCTGTTTCTGTCCAACACTCTTTGGTCTTTCACACTATCTCTAGATTCCAGCTCTTTCCTCTTAGTACTAGAGATGCTCAAAATGTTGGTAGTCATGAGACTGCTGAGGCCCTGGGGACCCCTTGCCCATTAAGAACACTGATCTCCCAAGGACTGGTCATCTGAGGTGATCCTAAGCTACGTAGTGTTCAAGGGTCAATTTCTCCCTCTGAAAAGCACCAAAATTGTGGGAGAATCAAGATATGAATCCTTACCCACCCTACCTCTGACTCCTGCCTCAGCAAGAACAAAGAACAGATATAAAAGTCATCTGGTCTGAAAGCTCTGGGCATCTTTATCAGCATTCAGAACCCCTCTGAACCATATTAGGTTCAGGGATAGGGAAAATTTTCCAAGCCACTACAGCCTTCACACTGCTCATAGGCCTCCAGGAGCTGCTTTGTGAGAGGTGCCTGGCATTCACGTGGGAGGTGGTAAAGGACAGAGAAGAAGGGCAGCATAGCTCACTGCAACCTCTGACTCCTGGGCTCACATGATCTTCCTGCCTCAGCCTCCCAAGTAGCCGGGACTACAGGCAGGTGACACCATACCAGGCTGATTTTTCTATTGTTTTGAAGAGATGGGGTTTTTGCTCTTGCTCAGGCTTATTTTTTTCCTCTGGACTGCTCAGTTTGGCCAGTTAGCATCCTTAAACAATACCTAATGCAAAATCAGTCATGTATCACCTGGGTCTTATTTCTCTTTTTGCTGTAAGTATCCTGAGAACAAAAAACTCCATGGGCGGCACCGGTACTCAGTGGGTAGGGTGCCAGCCACATACACAGAGGCTGGTGGGTTTGAACCCATCCCAGGCCAGCTAAAACAACAATGACAACTGCAACAACAACAACAAAAATAGCCAGGTGTTGTGGTGGGTGCCTGTAGTCCCAGCTACTTGGGAGGCTGAGGCAAGAAAATTGCTTAAGCCCAAGAGTTGGAGATTGCTGTCAGCTGTGATGCCATGGCACACTACCCTGGGCAAAAGCTTTAGACTCTCTCTCAAAAAAAAAAAAAAAAAAAAAAAACCCTCCCCAGTTAGTTCTGAGCTACTCCCTCGTTAGCATCATCCATGGCTAGGAGCTGGGCCTGGAGTCAAAACACAAGTGAGTCTCTCTCCTAACATTTTTCTTCAGCAAATATGGTTATAAATGAACATCTAAATTAGCCTTGAAGGGCAAGAAATGCTATCACAAAATACAGCATGGAATTTTGGGACAGTGAGTATTGCCAGGCAGCTGGCTAGTTTATTTACATTGCCTGGTAGGAATAGGGGAAGGAGGAAGAATAAAATGGGTATAGCTTTATTGTGATATAATTCACATACCATACAATTCTCCCACTTAAAGTGTACAATTTAGTGGTTTTAGTATGAAGTTATGCAGCCATTATCACAATCTAGTGCCAGAATATTTCATCACCCCAAAGAAGAAACTAATCCATTGAGCATTCACTCCCCATTTCCCCTTCCCTTCAATCCTAGGCAACCACTAATCTAATTTTCATCTCAATGGATTCCTCTGTTCTGGACAGTTCATATAAATGGAATCATATAATGTATGACCATATATAAGGTCTGACAATTAAATTCATGAGCACATCCTAGAAAAAGTGCTACATACCTCATTGCTGAATATCCCTACAGTCACCTTTCAGGTACTCCCTGAATGACCATCAGAGTCTACAACACACAAGAACATGCAACAATAATGAACATCACTCAGCAAGACACTGTCACATGTCAACAAGAACATAGCTGTCAGACACTGATATACCAAGGTTATTAAACCTTACCAAGTTGTTTGTACAGTGCTGCCAACATTAAGTATATAATGGTAAGTTTTCAAACTTAATTGTCAGACCTCATATGACCACAGTGCTGATGGTCATTCCAGAAAAAGAGTTCCAAAATTGCTTTTAAAGGTGGACTAGGCACTGGTGTTGGTGCATAGCTTCCAAAATGGAGTACCTGAAAGGTGACTGTAGTGATATTTAGTAATGAGGTATGTAATACTTTTTCTAGAATGAGTCTGAAAACTTAATTGTCAGACCTCATGTGACCTTTTGTGTCTGGTTTCTTTTACTTAGCATAATGTTGTCAAGGTTCATCCATGTTTTATGTAGCATGTATCAGTACTGCATGGGGGGGCGGAGACATGGCCCAATGCCCCCTTGCATTCCTTTTTTTTTTTTTTTTTATAGAGACAGAGTTTCACTTTATGGCCCTCGGTAGAGTGCCATGGCATCATACAGCTCACAGCAACCTCCAACTCCTGGGCTTAAGCGATTCTCTTGCCTCAGCCTCCCGAGTAGCTGGGACTGCAAGCACTGCCACAATGCCCGGCTATTTTTTGGTTGCAGTTCAGCCAGGGCCGGGTTTGAACCCGCCACCCTCGGTATATGGGGCCGGCGCCCTACTGACTGAGCCACAGGCGCTGCCCCCTTGCATTCCTTTTAATGGTTAGTAATATTCCACTGTATGGATATATCACAGAGAAACAGAACCAATTGGGGCAAGACAGGGGGACATTTATTTTAAGGAATTGGCTTATGCAGTTGTGGGGGCTGACAGGTCTGAAATTCAGGACTAGCTGGCAGGTTGGCAATCCAGGAAACAGTCGATGTTGCAGTCTTGAGTCCGAAGGCTGGAATCTTAGGCAGAATTTCTACATTGCAGTCTACAGGCAGAATTCCATCATCTTCAGAGGACCTCAGACTTTTCTCTTAAGGTCTTCAACGGATTTGATGAGGCCCCATACATTCTGGAGGGTAATCTGTTTTACTCACCATAGTACTGATTTTAATGTTAATAGCATTTGACCAAACAATTGAGCGTGACTGTCTAGCCAAATTGACACATAAAATTAAACATCATAGGGTTGTTTCCACTTTGGGCTCTTATGAATAAAGCAGTTAAGAACATTTGTGTATAAGTTTTAGCATGAGTATGTGTTTTCAATTCACTTGCGCATATACTTAGGAGTAAAATGTAAGATCATATGGTAACTATGTGTAAACGTTGGAGTAACTGCCAGACTTTTCAAAAGTGGCTGTTACTGCTTTATATTTCCATCAATGTAAAGTGTATGATTGTTCCAACTTCCCCACATCCTTGAAAACAGCTGTCATCTGTCTTTTTGAGAATAGCCATCTTAGTGGATTTGGTTCGAATTTCCCTGATGACTGGATTGATTGATTGATTGATTTTTTTTTGTGTGTGTGTGTGCGCGCGCGCATTTGAACACCAGCTGGCTATATTCATTACATTCATTCAATTATTTCAATAAAAAATTTATTTGTAAATATTTGTAATTGCAATGAGCAAGATGAAGATCTCTGCTCTCAAGGAGTTGACATACCTGGTGACTCATGCTTATAAGTCCTGGGAGGCTTTTTTATTCTTTGAGATAGAGTCTCACTCTTGGTAGAGTGCCCTTGGTAGAGTGCTATGGCGTCACAACTCACAGCAACCTTTTTTATTCTTTGAGATAGAGTCTCACTCTTGGTAGAGTGCCCTTGGTAGAGTGCTATGGCGTCACAGCTCACAGCAACCTCAAACTCTTGGGCTCCAAGCAATTCTCTTGCCTCAGCCTCCCCAGTAGCTGGGACTACAGGCACCCGCCACAACACCCAGCTATTTTTTTTTTTTTTTGCAGTTTTTGGCCAGGGCTGGGTTTGAACCCGCCACCTCCAGCATATGGGGCCGGTGCCCTACTCCTTTGAGCCACAGGTGCTGCCCCTGGCTATTTTTTTGTTGTTGTTGCAGTTGTCATTGTTTAGCTGGCCCAGGCTTGTTTCTAACCTGCCAGCCTGGGTGTATGTGGCTGGCACTGTAACCACTGTGCTACAGGCACCAAGCCTACTCTGGGAGGCTTTTTAAAAAGTTCAGTAAAGCAAGCAGTGTGGAGGCTCATGCCTGTAATCCTACCACTCCAGGAGGCTAAGGCAGGTGGACTGCTTAAGCTCAGGAATTCAAGACTGGCCTGAACAAGAGTGAGACCCCTCTCTACTAAAAATAGAAAAACTGGCCAGGCATGGTGGCTCAGACCTGTAATCCCAGCACTTGGGAGGCCAAGGAGGGTGGATTGCCTGAGCTCAGGAGTTCGAAACCAGTCTGAGCAAGAGTGAGACCCCATCTGTAAAAAACAGCCAGATGTTGTGGTAGGTGCCTGTAGTCCCACCTACTTGGGAGGCTGAGGCAAGAGAATCACTTAAGCCCAAGAATTTGAGGTTGCTGTGAGCTATGATGTCACAGCACTCTACGGAGGGTGACAAAGTAAGACTCTGTTTCAAAAATTAAAAAAATAAATAAAAATAGAAAACCTAGCCGGTGATACCAAGTACCTGTAGTCCTAGCCACTCGAGAAGCTGAGGCAAGAGAATTGCTTAAGCCCAAGAGTTTGAGGTTGCTGTGACACCACAGTACTCTATCAAGGGTGACAAAGTGAGACTCTGTCTCCAAAAAAAAAAAAAAAACTCCTAACAAACAGAATTCAATTCTACTGAGGGCAACAAAGTGTGACTCTGTCTCAAAATAAATAAATAAATAAATAAATAAAATAATAAAAATAGAAAAATTAGCCAGAGATCATGGCTCACACCTATAGTCCTAGCAGGTGTGGAAGATCACTTGAACCTGGTAGTTTGAGGCTATGGTGAGCTATAATGATACCACTGCACTTTATCCAGGGCAACAGAGCAAGACTTTGTCTCAAAAAAAAAAAAAAAATAGAGTTGGGCAGCACCTGTGTTTCAAAGGAGTAGGGTGCCAGCCCCATATACCGGAGGTGGCGGGTTCAAACTTGGCCCAGCCAAAAATTGCAAAAAAAAAAAAATATATACAGTTTACACAATGTAGTGGACAACTGTCCTTTTCTCAGTGGGGGGGATTGTTGTCCAGAATCCAAAACCTTTAATTTGTGAGAGAGGGTTTAGGAATCTTGGTGGGAAGTAGGACCCCTTACGGTCAGGACATATGTATGTGACTTAGGTTCACTCAATCTGAGGATCCATCCTTGAAATGAGAACCAGTGACCCAAAGCAATGGAAAATCTCTAAGAAAGCTATGAATGTACTTCTCGGTTCTCTCAATGTGGGGAGTGTCACCAAACTTTGCCCTAGATGGTATATTCTAAATTCACCCTGATATTTGCTGCTTTGCTCTGAGGCCACACTGCTCCCAGCCAATGACAGAGCACAGCAGGGATACTAAATCAGGCCCACCTCTGGAGACATAGAATTCCATTCCCAATAGGAGGCTTTGGCTACAGGACTCCCCATCAGCTTGGCCTGTATCTTTTTTTTCTTTTTTTTTTTTTTTTAAGACAAGAGTCTCACTCTGCTGCCCAGACTAGAGTGCCATGGTGTCAGTTTAGCTCACAGAAACCTCAAAACTCCTGGGTTTAAGTGATCCTCCCTAGTAGCTGGGACTAATAGCCAAATTTTATTAGAACTACACTTCAAGATGGGTGTGGTGGCTCACGCCTGTAATCCTGGCACTCTGGGAGGCCTAGGCAAGTGGATTGCCTGAGCTCAGGAGTTCGAGACCAGCCCGAGCAAGACCGAGACCCTATCTCTAAAAATAGCTGGGCATTATGGTGGGTGCCTGTAGTTGTAGCTACTCAGAAGGCTAGGGCAAGGAATCACTTGAGCCCAAGAGTTTGAGGTTGCTGTGAAATATGACAACATGGCACTCTACTGAGGGGGACAAAGTGAGACTCTGTCTCAAAAAAAAGAACTGCACTTCAGTCTAAGACTCTTCCTCCAAACTTCTTCTTTCTATTATCCACAAAGGTCAGATTTATTATACATTGCAGGCTGAGAGCTCTCCTAGTCACTTCTAGTTTCCATCCTGTTTGTCATGGGTATTTTCCCTAATAAATCTCTTGAATGTCTAATTTCATCTTGGTATCTGCTCCTTGGAGGATGTGAGCTAACACTAATGGCAGTAGGAGTGGTGGAGGTAGTAACAATGGCAGCTGTGATATTTGCTATGTAGCTGAGTTTGGTTCTCCAGTTTAAGTGGTGATTTTGTGAGCTATTCATTGTGCTTTCAATACATACATTTTCTGCCTGATTTAGCCAGTCACTTTCTGTTGCTCACAACTAAGAACTCTCTGGATTATATAGAGAAGGGACAAAAACATTCAATTACAATATAGCAATGGTAAGGGTTATGATAGAAGCACAGGGTTTGTGGGAGTTCCTAGGAGGCACTTAACCCAGTCTTCATGTCTTCCCAAATGAAATAACCATACACAATCTGGAAATGCTAGTCAGCTATTATCACTAATTTTATAGGCTGCCCTCAAATGAAAGACTCATTCATAATCATCTCCCCCAATTTACCATTTATTAGGCAATATTTCTTATAATTAAGTTCACATAAGAACCATGTGAAGGGACTGGGTACGATGGTTCATGCCTGTAATCCTAGCACTCTGGAAGGCTGAGGCAGGTGGATTACTTGAGCTCAGGAGTTCAAGACCATCCTGAGCAAAAGCAAGACCTCATCTCTACTAAAAATAAAAAAACTAGCCAGGCATTGTGGCACCTGTAGTCCCAGCTACTCAGCAAGCTGAGGCAGGAGGATCGCTTGAGCCTGAGAGTTTTAAGTTGTTGTGACTACGACACCATGGCACTCTACCCAGGGTGACAGAGTAAGGCTGTCTTTAAAAAAAAAAAAAAAGAATCACGAGGGCAGAGAAGGACTACTTATAGACTCCTAGGCCCCAACCTTCAACCAACATAGGTGCTTAGAGGCTTATACTTTGAGAAAGTGTCCTAGGGATAGATCTACAGTATTTTCAGTAGAACAGTTTCATCACAGTGTGCATTTTATAAAAATTTGGAGCATATGACTCCTCTGTGGCTCTGTGGTGTGGGCAAGAGTTAAGATGGGCTTGAGAGTCATTTATACCCAAGGGTCTATCTCTGACACCAAAGCCCTTGATTTCCTCAGGCTGCACACAAAGAATATCACTTCCCTAATATAATTCAATGAGAATGAAGCTACAGTAGAACCTGTCTGTAAATTGACCACCCAAGGGACTGTAACAAACTGGTCAACATACAGAGGCAGTCAACATAAGGAAGTAGACCTGTTATAATGATACATAATTGAGGTACATGTCCAGTCTATGAAGACTGGTCAACTTAAGGATGTGGTCAACTATGGAGGTTGTACCATAGGTGCATACACATTCCTTTTTTTTTCTTTTTCCTTTGGAGTCAGAGTCTCACTTTGTCGGCACCTTGGTAAAGTGCTGTGGCATCATAGCTCAAAGCAACCTCAGACTCAGGCTCAAGCGATTCTCTTGCCTCAGCCTCCCAAGTATCTGAGACTACAGGTGCCCACCACAACACTCAGCTATTTTTTTTTTTTGTAGTTTTTGGCAGGGGCTGGGTTTGAACCTGCCACCTCCAGCATATGTGGCCAGCGCCCTACTCCTTTGAGCCACAGGCACCGCCCACACTCGGCTATTTTTGGAGACGAGGTTTCGCTCTGGCTCAGGCTGGTCTTGAACCTGTGAGCTCAGGCAATCCACCTACCTCGGCCTCCCAAGTGCTAGGATTATAGGCATGAGCCACCACACCCGGCCTATTTCATAGTCTTTCTTATTGGGCACATTAAGCACTCATTGGACCTTGAGGTGCTCAATTGTATGGCCAAGGGAAGGAGATATTCCAGCAATGCTAAGGGAAAGGGACTCCCACTAGAGTGCATGATGACTCAATGTTCGAGCTAAGAGTTTAAAGAAACAGGAAAGATCATGAATCTTAGGCCATTACCAGATCACCTCCCTAACATTCTTGCCTCTCCTACTTGACTTTACAGAAAAGTCCCCAAACTATAAAGGACTTCAGTTTTAACTTAAAAATTAAAAAGTAGTTTTTATTAGTCAGAGCATGAGGGAAAGTAGGAAAAATTAGCTTGGCAAAGTCAGACTCTGGAAAAAGAAATCAGGTAAAGACAGTGTAGGAACATCACACTGGGCCAGATAATGCACAGTCCTGCCTGTTGGGACATAAATTAGGCCATACCATATCTCTCACAGACCGCAGTGTGGTGTAGTAAAAATAATAACATAAGGACTAGAGTAAAAAAAACTGTGGGTTTAGTCCTGCCTTTGCCTCTAAGTCTATATGTGATCTTGGTTTCTCTGGAATCTCTAAGATCCCTTCTAACTGTGATATCCTATGACCCTGTATTTAAGCATGGCACATGGATTACACACACAGTTATGTGGTCATACAGCCACTTACACAAGCCAGTCACCCAAGTGTTCTAACCGGTTTCTCTTATGTGAAATATGTATAAGCATGTTGATGATAGCCAAAGATTGGATGCAAGCTAAACATCGAGCAACTCTGTATGTACTGATATGAAGAAGTCTCTAACATATAATACAGGAAAGGAACAAAGTATGGAATAGCATTTATGGTATGCTATTAATACAATTTGTATAAAAATTAAGAGTGTGTGTATATATATGTATAGAATATATACATGTGTGTATATATATATATATATATATATATGTATGTATGTATGTATAGAGTATCTCTGGAAAGATACACAACAAACTGGTAACGGTGACTACCTCCAGGAAGGGAAATGGACAATTGGGGATGTGGCAGAGAAAATACACATTAATATTTTTAAAACATTTAAAAAAAGACATCTTAACCAATGATGTCACAGACTTATTTTTTTTTTTCAACCATCTAAAGAACCCAAGGAAACAAAGTTAGGAATGACTTTGCTTCTGAAAGCAAAAAGAACTGTCTGAGGCAACCTTCTGGCTCAGCCTGGCTCAGAGTTATACAGGTAGCTATCATGGGTCTTCAGCTATCTCCTTCCCTCTCTGACCTCAAGACTGGAAAAGTGCATTTTGAGAGTTGCTTTAGGCTAGTTGAATATACAAAGGAAACTGGAGAAGCTAGAAGCTTCTGTTCCAGTGAAGCTTGGAAGAAGCGTGAAGCGGCAGCCAGAGGTTCAAAAACTACCATGTTAGGTCTCTGAAGAGACTTTCTCATTCCTTCAGAAAGCTGTTGTTCCAACCCCAGGGTACATCATGGGAGGATCAACTGACACCAGGCTACATGCCTAGACAAGAAATTGAATTTTATTTTCACAATCAGTACCCTACAAGGACACAAAAGAGACCCTTCTTTTCTTTTTTCTTTTTTGAGACCGAGCCTCAAGCTGTCACCCTGGGTAGAGTGCTATGACATCACAGCTCACAGCAACCTCCAGCTCCAGGGCTCAAGTGATTCTCCTGTCTCTGCCTCCCAAGTAGCTGGGACTACAGGCACCCGCCACAACGCCGGGCTATTGTTTTGGTTGCAGCCATCATTGTTGTTTGGCGGGGCTGGGCTGGATTCGAACCTGCCAGCTCAGGTGTATGTGGCTGGCGCCTTCGCCACTTGAGCCACAGGCGTTGAGCCGAGACCCTTCTTTTCTTATGAAAGACGTGTCATCTAGCCGGGCATTGTTGTGGGTGCCTGTAGTCCCAGCTACTGGGGAGGCTGAGGCAAGAGAATCGCTTGAGCCCAAGAGTTTGAGGTTGCTGTGAGCTATGATGTCACTGCACTCTACCGAGGGTGACACAGTGAGACTCTGCCTCAAAAAAAAAGAAACGTCATCAAAAGCATTCACTGAAAACTAGTAGTAACATAAAAAAGTACAAAGTTTAAAAAATATATATATATAAGTAGCCAAGAACTACCCATAGGTTAATATATTCAGTGGGAAGAACCAGTCATCCTCTGTTTAGACTTATTTTATGACAGATAATCATATGTTAAATTAAGTGAAGCATGATGCCTTGAAATACAACTCATTAAACAAAAAAGTCTAGGACTTAGTTTTAATATGCTGAATTGGCACATTTAACACTTTTTGATAAAATGTAACAGATTGGCTTTAACTATTATGCAAACTGGAATAAACTAGAGAGCTCTTTAGTTTAAATAATATTAATACCAAAATTTTCTGAGTGCTTACCTGTTGTAAGCCATTTCTGACCTAACTTAATACTCAAAATGCCCTTAAGAGTAGGAGTTATGATCATCTCCAGTTTATAGATAAGGAAGATAAAGCACAAAAAAGTTATTTAGTTGTCTAATGTAAAATAGCTTAGATACTAGCCAGAAAGAAGATCTGGATTTGTGAAGTTCATATCTGAGTCCGTTTAATAGTCACCAAATTGGTTTCCTTACTCTAGTAAGCTTATTAAGCTTACTTATTAAGCTTCCTAAGATGCCTCTATCATCATGTCACTCCTTGGATTAAAAGCTTCCACAGGCTCCCTTCTGCCTATCTAATAAATCTTAAATTTCAATGTATATTAACACGTGGGGAGCTTGCTTAAAATACTGAGGTCCTAGGCTCCAACCCCGAAAATTTGATTTAGTAGGTCAAGGTGGGGCCCAGGAACCTGTGTTTTAAACAAGCTTTGCAAAACATCGACGCATGTGAACAGCCCAAACACTTTGTGCTAGCATTCAAGGCTGCCCATAACCTGGTCCATGCTCATCTATAACTCCTAATACGAATGTTCTATTTTACAATGGCCATTGTCCTGTAACTTCTAATATAGGAGGCATTTCTAACTCCAAACTTTTGCCCATCTCCTCCAACCCATCTGGAATGGCCTTCTTTCCTCCTATCTAAACACTATATATCCCTCTCGCTCAGTGTTTTTTAACCTTTGTTTTTTTTTGGAGACAGATTCTCACTTTGTCACCCTTGATAGAGTGCTGTAGTGTCACAGCTCACAGTAACCTCAAACTCTTGGGCTCAAGCAATCCTCTTGCCTCAGTTCTTCATTTTTAGTAGAGACAGGGTCTCATTCTTATTCAGGCTGGTCTCAAACTCCTAAGCTCTAGCAATCCACCGGTCTCGGCCTCAACCTCCCAGAGTGCTAGGATTATAGGCATGAGCCACTGTACCCTGCCTTTTCAACCATTTTTATCTCACAACACACTTGAACCTATAGTTGAACTTCCACAGCACACTTAAATTATACTGATCAAAAAAAGAGTAAAAAAAGAATATGCTTACTGTGCTTTGCATTTCTTTTTTTTTGTTGTTGTTGTTGCAATTTGGCTGGGGCCGGGTTAGAACTCGCCACCCTCGGTATATGGGGCCAGCGCCCTACTCACTGAGCCACAGGCGCTGCCCTGTGCTTTGCACTTCTTTTGAAAATAATTTAATTAATGATCTTTAAAATTTTTTACAGCACACCTAAGATCCTCTTATGGCACACTAGTTAAAAAAAATCTCTGCTTGGCCGGACAAGGTGGCTCATGACTATAATCCCAGCACTCTGGGGGGCCAAGGTGGGTGGAATTTTTGAGCTCAGGATTTCGAGACCAGTGTGAGCAAGAGCAAGACCCCATCTCTACTAAAAGCAGAAAAACTAGCTGGGCATTATGGTTGGCGCTTATAGTCCCAGCAACTAAGGAAAGAGGATCACTTGAACCCAGGAGTGCTGTAAGCTATGATGCCACAGCACTCTACGCAGGGATACAGAGTGATACTCTGTCTCTAAAAAAGAAAAATCTCTGCTCTAGGTCAAGCCTAAGTTTCACTTGCTCTACAAGACTCTCTTTAAATTCTCCAGATCCAAAAAATAGAACAACAACAAAAAAAAAAAAAAACTAAAATAAAAAAAAATAAAATGAATTCTCCAGCCCAGAAGATATCTTTTTTTTTTCCTGAATAATTAAGTCTCTATTGTCTGATACCAATTCTTTAGGTCTTTAACTGATCTCCAGAGTATATGCCTTGCTTCCCTAATTAGACTGATGGATTTTTCAAGAAAGCCAGAGATGCACTGTCCATTATGATGGCCACTACCCACATGTGGATATTTAATTCAAACTAATTAAAATGAAATAAAATTAAAATTTCAGTTCCTAAGCTACACTAGCCACATTTCAAGTGCTCAATATTCACATGTGCATTAGACAGCACAGATAAAGAACATTTCCACATCATAGAAAGTTGTAATGGATGAACAGAAATAATCTGCTGTGACTATCACAGCTGTAGGTACCTTCTTACATACTCTCCTTATGAACATTACTTCCTCTGAACTTAAAGTAAATATGTATCCAGAGCACAAAAAGTGAGAGATTTTCTTCTAAAACTCTAATCCCCATTTCTAGTTAAAATAAGAAACTCAGAGGAAAAGTGTCAAATGTAAACATCCCTCAGAATTTTTTTTTTTTTTTTTGAGACAGAATCTCATTATGTCGCCCTTGGTAGAGTGTTGTGGTGTCACAGCTCACAGCAACCTCAAACTCTTGGGCTCAAGAGATTCTCTTGCTTCAGCCCCTCAAGTAGCTGGGACTACAGGAGCCCGCCACAATGTCTGGCTATTTTTTTTTTCCTTGCAGTTTTTGGCCAGGGCTGGGTTTGAATCCACCACCTCTGGCATATGGGGCCAGCGCCCTACTCCTTTGAGCCACAGGTGCCACCCTCACTCAGCATTTCTAATCAAGCCTCTAAACCCTAACCTTTTCTCAGTTCTCATTCTCTTTGACCTCTCTGCTACATTTGCCACTATGTAGACCAGACTTCCTTCTCCCATTCAAAAAGCTCTCTTCCTTTGCTTCCATGACACTGTTACAAAAACAACAAAAATGATCATCACTAAGGTTGGGTGTGGTGGCTCACACCTGTAATACTAACACTCTGGAAAGCCAAGGTGGGTGGATTGCCTGAGCTCACGAGTTTGAGACCAGCCTGAGCCAGAGCGAAACCTCATCTCTAAAAAAATACCTGGGTGTTGTGGTGGGTGCCTATAGGCTCAGCTACTCAGAAGGCTGAGGCAAGAGAACCTCTTGAGCCCAAGAGTTTGAGGTTGTTATGAGCTATGACGCTACAGCACTCTAGCAAGGGTGACAAAGTGAGACTGTCTCAAGAAAAAAAAAAAAGATCATCATTAACTTATTAAGTACTTACTTTGTGCCATGCACTATAATATATGGTTTACATGCCTCAACAACCATATTGGGCAAATGCTATTATTATCTCCCTTTTATAGATGAAGTATCTGAAGTTCAGAGAAGTAAATTGATTTGCTCAAGGTCACTGAGTTAGTGGTGCTAGGACTAGAACTCAAACCTCTTCTAAGGTTCTCCTCATGAGTCATTACTAGATCAAATGAATAAAATAAGTGGGTCTGATCATGAAAGAACAGAAACAACTCATTCAAGAGATTATCCTCTTTTATTTTCCTTCTTTTTCCCTACCCTTCTAAAACACACTCTTACTCTCCCTATCTTACATACCTCTCTGGTAGATTTTCAAGGTGTTAACAGCCAAGGGAATATAAAGACAATTACTGAGTAATTGAGAAAAAAACTAACCACAGCACAGCATGAACCATGTACTGCATTTCATTTTTCAGAATTCTGTTTTCTTCTAAATACCCCTCTACATGAAAACCTGTGTTGTTCAGAACTTAGAATTTTGATCTAGCCACTTTGCCAATGGTCCTATTAATCACACCAGAGACCATTTATAACTTTTTTGGTTCTCTGGGCAGCAGTCTGAGTCCAGCAGCTGCTACCAGAGCTAATTAAACAGGACTGAGAAGTGCTGGGGCAGTTCAGCTTTGGATTGGAAAGTTGCTGCTTCCTAGTGTTTCACATTACCCTGTTTAATGATACTCTTAAGAAGGTCAAACTCAGCATTCCTGGCCAGTAGACAGCGGGTGAGGATATGGAAAAAAAGTTTGTGGCAACCTTGCCTTTATATAAAAGAGATGATTAATCCTACTGATTCCCCAAACTCACCATAGTGTGTTATGAGCTATACAAGGCCTAGCTACAGGAGACAGGAAGCCAAGTTAATGATCATGCACTTTTTTTAGATTTTTTAAGCCTCTGTTACTTGGGTTAAAGAACAATAAGAAAAACTGGCTTCTCCTCCTAGTTCTGCAACTGATTGTGTGTGGGTGCATGTGTGTATTTAGTGAAAACTTTTTTCCTTTTACTATTTATGCACATACCATAAACATTGTCCTCTGTATGTATCCTAAAAATAAAATATTTTTGACAATTTTCTTTTTACTATCTATGCACATATCATAAACAATATCCTATGTAACATAATAGAATACTGTTTTATGTTTTTATACTTTACATAAATGTTATTATGCAGAATTTTCTTCAACTTTTTCCCTCAATAGTATGATTCTGACATATTTCACTCCAGTTCTGTGTTGCTACGTATAGCTATAATTCATATTAATTGCTTTATGGAATCCCATTAGGTGAATATACCATAATTTATATATTCATTCTATTGATTGTCGTTTAGGTTGATTTCCATTTTTTTTACTATCTCAAACAAAATCTTTCATGGGATACACACACACACACACGTGGGTCACTATATAAGTTTTGAGACAAACCAGTTTGTCTGGGAGGGTGCTGTGTTTCCATCTGTATGGATTTTATGTTTCTTGATTTTTGTGTATCTCAAAACTTTTGTAATGATCTACATATATCCTTACATACATGTGGGAGGGTTTCACTGATAAAATATCTAGGAATTCTATTACTTGGTCATTAGAGTATGCCTAAGCTCAGCTTTGGTCAATACTGCCAAATAGCAGTAATGGTAATACCACCAATAGTGTACAAAAGTTCCAATGTATCTACATCTTCATCAGTACATTAGAGTGTTGGTCTTTTCTCATTTTAGCCACTCTGATGGGTATGCAGTAGTATCTCACTATGGTTTTAGTTTGAATTTCCCTAATTACTAGTGAGATAGAACACTTCATAGATTTATCATCTGACATCATTCTTTTTTTTTTTTAGACAGTCTCATTGTGCTGCCCAGGCTAGAGTGATGTGGTGTCAGCCTAGGTCTTAGCAACCTCAAACTCCTGGATTCAAGCGATTCTCCTGCCTCAGCCTCCCAAATATAGCTGGGACTATAGGCCTGTACCACTACAGGAATGACATCTTGCCCTGCCTGTGATATGCATTCTTAAAGCAGATATAAACAGAGTAAAGAAAGGAGTGAGGCTGGATGTGATGGCTCAGGCCTGTAATGCTAGCACTTTGGGAACCTGAGGCAGGAGAATTGCTTGTGCCAAGAGCTTGAGACCAACCTTAGAAAGATAGTGAGACCCCTGTCTCTACAAAAAATTTAAAAATTAACCAGGTGTGGGGGTATACAATTATAGTCCCAGCTACTCAGGCAAATGAAGTAGGGGGATTGCTTGAGCCTAGGAGTTTGAGGTTGTAGTGAGCTATGATGACACTGCTACACTCTAGTGCCAGCAATGGAGGAGAGAGACCCTGTATCCATAAAAAGGGGAGGATGAGATGAAGGCCATGGGGGAGAGGTACTGACGAGGGCAGCTCAGTCTGCTTCCTGGCATCTCTTACCAAGTTAGGTTCTCAAATGACTCAATGCCCTTGTCTCAAAAATGACAGGTCTAGCTTTTCAGATTCCAGTTAGAAGGCCATATGATATTAGTGTTAAAGAGCACAGAATAGTAAATGTTCTTTTAACCCAGCATGAATCAAACAGAACTTTCTACAGTAGTCTATAATGGTTTAAAGTATTGCTTCTAAAATTTGAATATGCATGTATTCACTTGGGGAATCTTGCTAAAATGCAGATTCTGATTCAGTAGGTGTGAGATGAAATCTGAGATTCTACATTTCTAACAAACTCCCAGACACTGCTTAACTTAAGAGCACATTTTGAGTTTAGAACATTAGCTACAGAGTCAGCAGACCTGAATTTCTACCCCAGCTCTTCTGTTTCCTAGCTGTGAAATCTTTGGTAGGCTATTTAATCTCTCTGAGCCTAGTTTCCTCACCTATAAAAATGAGATTAAAAACAAAGCATTACCTACTTCATAGGGTTGCTGTGGAGTTTAAGGGAAATAATGCACATAAAACATTCTTAGCATTGTGCACAGAAAGGATAATTAATAAATGCTAGTTATTATTAATATTCCACGATCTGGCACTCCCATATGTCTATGATATGCTAAAGACTGCAGTTCAGAATGATTATCTGAAAGCACTGCAAGAGAGATTAATCAGAGAGAGACAGATTGAATCACATTTAGTCATATTTTGTTAGGCTTATTTCACTGTATTCTAATTCTTTGAAAATTGAGACCTCATCTGTAACAGTCAGGGTCCCAGCAGGAAACAGATGGCACACTCAAATTAGCATGATTTGTGGAAAGTTTAACAAAAGGACTACACAAAGGTGTGGGCAGGGTTTAGGAAAACCAATAGGGAGAGACAGTACAGTAACTTGGAGCTGTTACTACACTCCCCCATGCCCAAAAGGATGAGGGGAGGAAACAGAAGAAAGGAAAATTTGGTATAGAAAGAGTCCCCTTGAGAGAACTGTGACTTTTAGTTAAGGGACAGTAGCCTGCCTAAGGCAATCCTGAAAGGAGGAAGCCAGGAATAAATACTCTGATCTCAGTTTTTTTCCTTTCTTTGATGTCCTGCCAGGGATTTCCACTGCTTAAACTCTGCCAGAAGCCAAGAAAGAAAAGGAACTCACTGATGTAATCCATAAATAAGTTAGCCTCCCGGGGCACAGAGCAGAGGATAAAAGAGTAAAGAGTAGATGAGGAGGGATAAGCAGGAGGTATCTGCTACACCACCTATGACACATATACTCAACTCAGATACATCTAAACCAGAACAGTGTATTCCTCTGATTAAGCCAAGAAAAAATAGAGTACTATTTTGGACAAAGGTAAACTCAACTAGTTTATCATTAAATGCAGATCAATAACTTTCAGGGTATTTCCCAATTAGATAGCCCGTAATCATCTAAACTCAATACAACTAACACTGAATTCATCTTCTTTTACCACCGTAACTCAACTTTCCCATTTCCATCCATGGTAGCCTTTGGATATGCTAATTTCTTGGCCTACAACATCTTTCCATTTCCTCTCTGCATACTTAAATCTTACTTACCTTTTAAGGTCTAACTCAAATACTTCTCCCACTTCCAAAAGGTCTTGCCCAAAATACTTCAGCCCACACTGATTTCCCTTGTCTCTAAACCCCATTGCCAGTAATTTAGTCACTGTCAGGTATTGCTATTTAAGTAGTCTGTGTATACATATCATCATGCAACTATACACTTCTTGAAGGCAGGAACCATGCCTTAACTTTAGTTTTTCTCCTTGCCAAAGCAAAGCACCTTGAGATTTATTGCATGTAAATATACAATCAATGCCTGAAGAATAAAGATAGAGAAAGAATGGCAGGGGACCAAATTTCCAATCTTACTTTTCCATGGGAGCTTCTCAGAAGAATCCTAGCTCTCTGAGGACCTGCCTGGGCTTATGTGGAAATATGCAGGCTCAAAGGACAGCTCTGCCTCCCATCTATCCACTTGGCATTTTAAAAACACTCTTCTAAATAACCCTTGAGTTAAATAGAGAATCAAAACAGAAATTACAAACTGTTTAAAAATGATAAGCAAGGAAATCAGAACTCATCAAAACCTATGATATGCAGCTAAAGTGGTACTCATAAGAAAGTTGTAGCATTAAAATTCTTTAATTTGTTCCAATATATTCAAATGTATTTCAACTGATAATACATGATTTCAAGTGACAATAAATGAACAAGACATAATGACAATAGTCAACTCAAGAATACAGCTAACAAAAAAGCACACCTAAAGAAAGTAGAAGGAATTAGCAAAGATATTTTTAAAAATCAAAGACCCATTTCTCACTAGTCCTTCCTCATATAATAAAATAGAGACCTTAATGCAAAAATAATCAAGGATAGGAAGACTCTGAAAGGTGGAAAAGACAAGGTAAATTGCCTAGAAACCTTAGGACTTAAAGAACACTAGTGGTGGGATACCTGGGGTATCTTTTTGTCTTCAATATATTCTGGATGGGGTGCTGGAGAAGCCTGTAACCTAAAACTGCCAATAGGCCCAGACCAAAAAAAAAGACTAGGAAAAGGGTACTGGCAGAACAGAAAAACTTTTTGATAATACCTACTATAGTCAAATTTCAAAGGAAAATCTGCTCCTTCCTCATGGTGTCAGCTGTGCCAAACAGAGACACCTATGTCTGACCTCACATGGCAGCAGTTAGGCAGGGTGAGTATCAGCAGGGCCCAAATGGGAATGAACTTCCATCCTACCCTCCCAGTAGCAAAGAGGTAGAACAAAGCTATCCAAATTGGTGCTAGTTAGCACTCTTTTTTACCTTTTTTACCTACTGGGGTAGTATCAATGGGGCTATCTCGACGTGGCGGCAAAGAGGCAGTGTCAGTCAGCCCTCCATTTCTCATTCCCCCATCTAGTGCAGGGAGGGGCCCAGCAGGGAGTTGAACTTCTACCACTCCCCCCAGTGGCAACAAGGTAAAACAAAACAAAGCAGTACTCTGCTCCTCCCCAATCCCCACGTCAAACAAGGCTCAACAGGGAACAGAACTTTCAGTCTGACCTAGAGGTAACAAAGTGATGCAAGTTAGTACTACACTTTTGCCAGGGAGGTATCAGAAGGGCTGAGTGGGAAACTAAACTTTCATTTTTATACATTGGCAACAAGGTGAAGTGAGTACTGCTTTCACTTTGGCCAGAGTCAGCAGGGTCCAGTAGAAGGCTGTATATCCACCCCAACATAGACTTATACACCACATCTAAACAGGGTGACTGCTTATAAAAAAGAAAGAAATAGAATGCAACATCTTCCAAACATAATATCCAAAATGTCCAAAGCACAATTGAAAATCACTCACTATTAACAAGAATCAGAAATATCTCAATGTGAATGAAAAAAGAAAATCCACATATTCTAACACTGAGATGACACAGATGTTGGAATTGCCTGGCAAGGATTATTTTTTATTTTTATTTTTTGCAGTTTCTGGCCGAGGCTGGGTTTGAAACCACCACCACCGGCAAATGGCCACAGGCACCGCCCTATTTTTTATTTTTTTTAGAGACAGAGTCTGACTTTGTTGCCTTCGGTTGAGTGCCATGGCATCATAGTTCACAGCAACCTCCAGTTTTTGGGCTTAGACGATTCTCTTGCCTCAGCCTTCCAAGTAGCTGGGACTACAGGTGCCTGCCACAACATCCGGCTATTTTTTTGTTGCAGTTTGGCCGGGGCCGGGTGCTGTGGCAGGTGCCTGTAGTACTTGATACTTGGGAGGCTGAGGCAAGAGAATCACCTGAGTCCGAGGGTTTGAGGTTGCTGTGACCTGTGACGCCATGGCACTCTACCAAGGGTGACATAGTGAGACTCTGTCTCAAAAAAAAAAAAAAAAAAGACATGGCAAATCTAAATGTGTATGCACCAAACAAAAGAGCTAAAGACCCATAATTATACTTAAAACTTTAGCAGCCTTCTCTCAACAACTCATAGAATTACTATATAAAAATCCAAGGAGGCGGCACCTGTGGCTCAAAGGAGTAGGGCACCAGCCCCGTATGCCAGAGATGGCAGGTTCATACCCAGCCCTGGCCAAAAACTGCAAAAAAAAAAAAAAAGAATCTAAATGGAAGAACAACTGTTGTCTGGGTTTATTCAATAATAAATAAATAAATAAAAATAAAATCAACAAGGATATAGAAAAACTAAGCACCACTTCAACCAACAGATCTAATTGACATTTACAGAACATTCTACCAAAAGCAGAACCTTCTTTTCAAGAGCACATGGAACCTTTACCAAGACAGATCATCTCCTCAGAAAATAAATCCAAACATATGTAAAAGAACCAAAGCCCCAGGGTGTATTCTCTGACCAAAACTAGAAATTAACAACAAAAAGACAACAGTAAGATTTCTAAACATCTGTAAATTAAACAACACACATAAATATATCATGAGTCAAAGATGTCCGAAGGGAAATTTTAAAGATACATAAGACTGAATAAAACTGAAAATACAACATATCAAAATATACTGGATGCTGCTAAATGCATTTCTGAGAAGGAAATTTGCAGGACTAAATATTTACATTAGAAAAAAAGAAAACTCTCAAACAATCTAAGTACTCATCCCACCTTCAATAACTAGAAAAACAATATCAAAATATACCCAAGACAAACAGAAGGAAGGAAATAATAATAATAATAAGAGAAAAAATCAATGAAATTAAAAATTGAAAAGCTATATATAACATGAAGGAAACAAAAAGCTGGTTCTTTGATAAAAATCAATAAAATTGGGCAGCGCCTGTAGCTCAAGGAGTAGGGCGCCGGTCCCATATGCCGGAGGTGTCGGGTTCAAACCCAGCCCCGGCCAAAAACCACAAAAAAAAAAATCAATAAAATTGATAAACTTCTAGAAAAATTGACATAGAAAAGATACAATTTACCAACATTAGGAATAAAATGATAAGGGAATACCAGGCACAGATAGATGTGCTAACTTAAATGAAATAGACTGGTTTCTCAAAAAGCACAAACTATCACAACTCATCCAACATGAAATAGATAATTTGAATAGCTCTACAAGTTATCAAAGAAATTAAAATCAAAGTTTAAAAACTCCTAAAAGAGGGCGGCGCCTATAGCTCAGCAGGTAGGGCACTGAACACATACACCAAGGCTGGTAGGTTTGAACCCAGCCCTGGCCAGCAAAAACAACAATGACAACTACAACCAAAAAAAAAAAAAAGCTGGGTGTTGTGGCGGGTGCCTGTAGTCCCAGCTACTTGGGAGGCTGAGGCAAGAGAATCACTTAAGCCCCGAGAGTTTGAGGTTGCCGTGAGCTATGATGGCACAGCACCCTACCAAGGGAGACAAAGTGAGACTCTGTCTCAAAAATAAAATAAAATAAAATACAAGGAATTATGGTAAGTGAAAAAGCTAATCTCAAACATATGACTCTATTTATATACCATTCTTAATGATAAAACTGTAAAGATGGAAAACAGATTAACGGTTATCAAGGTTTAGGGACAGAGGAGGATAGATGATTATGACTGTACAGGAGTGTCAGGATCTATGCGGTTATAGAAAAGTTCTATATGTATTTTGGTGGGGGTTCCACATATACATGCACATGTTAAAAATGCACAGAATTTTGGGACAACTTGATATACACCTGCGAAAGAATGAAGTTGTACTCCTACCTCACACCACATACAAAAATTAATTCAAAATGGACAAAAGGCTCATGTGTAAGAGATAAAATTATAAAACTCTTAGAAGAAAGAAGCATAAATCTTCATGAATGTGAATTAGGCAGTGGTTTTGTAGACATAAGACCAAAACCACAGTAATAAAAGAAAAATGTATAAATTAGACTTTGCCAAAATTAAAAATGTTTGTGTTGCAAAAAATACCATCAAGAAAGTGAAAACACAACCTACATAATGTGAGAAAAATTTGCAAATCATATATCAAATATGGGACTTGAATCCAGAATATATAAATACCTCCTAAAAGTCAACAATAAAAACATTACTAAATTTTAAAATGAATAAAAGATTGGAATAGATTTCCAATTCTCCAAAAAAGATATATAAGTGTGGCCGGGTGTGGTGGCTCACTCCTATAATCCTAGCACTCTGGGAGGCCGAGGTGGGTGGATTGACTGAGCTGATGTGTTGGAGACCAGCCTGAGCAAGACTGAGACCCCGCCTCTAAAAATAGCCAGGCGTAGTGGCAGTCACCAGTAGTCCCAGCTACTCAGGAGGTTGAGGCAAGAGAATCACTTGTACCCAAGAGTTTGAGGTTGCTGTGAGCTATGATGCCACGGCACTCTACCAAGGGCAACAAATTAAGACTCTGTCTCAAAAAAAAGGTATACAAGTGGCCAATAAGCACATGAAAAGATACCCAACATCATTAGAAATTAGGGAAATTCAAATCAAAACCATAATGAAATACAACTCCATGCTTACTAGGACAGATAATAAAAAATAATGAGGATGTGGTAAAATTGGAACCTTCATACATTGCTGGTGATTGTAAAATGATACAGCTGCTTTGAAAATCTATCTGGCAATTTCTCAAAAGGTTATCACATAACCTAGCAATTCCACTCCTAGGCATATGACCAAGAGAGATGAAAATATGTGCCCACCACACAAAAACTTGTACATGGATGTTGATTATACTATTATTCATAATAGCCAAAAAATGAAATCAGACCAAAGGCCCATCCACAGATGGATAAACAAAATATGGTATATTCAAGCAATGGAATTTTATTCAGCAATAAAAAGGACTGAATCTGCAAAACACTATGCTAGGTGAAAGAAGCCTGTCACAAAAGACTACATAATGTATGATTCCATTCACATGAAATGCCCAGAACAGGCAATCTATAGACAGAAAGTGAATGCCTAGGGCTGGGAGTGGGAAAAAAAGCTGATGACTATCAATTGGTACAGGGCTTTGGGGAGAGGCTAATAAAAATGTTCTCAAATTGATTGTAGTGATAGATGCATAACTATTAAAAGCTATTGAGGCTCGGCACCCGTTGCTCAGTGGTTAGGTCGCTGGCCACATACACCAGGGCTGGCAGGTTCAAACTCAGCCCGGGCCTGCTAAACAACAATGACAACTGCAACAAAAAAATAGCTGGGCACTGTGGCGGGTGCCTGTAGTCCCAGCTACTTGGGAGGCTGAGGCAAGGAAATTGTTTAAGCCCAAGAGTTTGAGGTCACTATGAGCTATAGTGCCATGCATTCTACCGAGGGCAACATAGTGAGACCCTGTCTCAAAAAATAAATAAATAAATGCTATTGAATTGTGCATTTTATATGGGAGAATTGTATGATATGTGAATTATATCTCAATAAGGCTGTTATTTTGAAAATCTATAGAACATACAAATGAGTGCATGTAAAACTGGTAAAATACGAGTACAGTCTATGTATTTTATCAAATGCTAATTTCATAGTTCTCATATTGTACTATAGCTATGCAAGTGATTACCATTAGGGGAAAATGAGTGAAAGATACATGGGACCGGGTACAGGCGATTGCACTAATGTACACAGCTATGATTTAACAATAAAAAAAAAAGATACATGGGACCGCCTTGTACTATTTTTAACAATTTTCTATAAATCTATAACTATTTCAAAAGAAAAAGAAAAAAAAGCTAAAACAAAGAATTCTAAATATGAATGTTTATAGCAGCTCTGTCCATAACTGCCAAACATTGAAAACAATCCAAACGTCCTTCAAAAAATAGAAAAAAAAAGCAAAACAAACTGTGGTACATCCATACAATGGAATATTATTTGGCAATAAAATAACCAATTATTTATATCCACCACAAATTAGATGAATTTCAAAAGGCATTATACTGAGTGGAAAAAGTCAACATCTAAAGGATATATACTGCATGATGCCATTTATATAACAGTTTCAAAATGACAACACTTTAAAGACAGAACAGATTACTGGTTGCCAGAGTGTAACTATGTAGGAATAGGAATAGTGGAGTTTCCTGGAGTCATGAAACTGCTCTACATATTGATGATTGTGGTAGATACATGAATCTACATGTGTTAAAATTGTACAAAGATGTGTTTTTAAAATGTGAACTTTAATGTATTTTTATTTTATTTTATTTTACTTTTTTGGAGACATAGTCTCACTTTGTCACCCTTGGTAGAGTGCTGAGGCGTCATAGCTCACAGCAACCTCAAACTCTTGGGCTCAAGCCATCCTCTTGCCTCAGCCTCCTGAGTAGCTGGGACTATAGGTGCCCACCACAATGCCCACCTATTTTTATTTTTTATTTTTTTCTCTTTTTTATTGTTATATGTACATAGATGATGAATACATTTATGCCTTTGTGGGATTCAATGTGTTGATTATTTGTACAAATTAGAGTGCTTACATCTTCCTAATTAACATAGCTTTCACCTCATTTACTTAATCACAGTGTTAAGACATTTGTGTTCAATACTTGATAGATTTGACTTGTACCCTTGCAATATGCTCCATAGGTGTGGTCCCACCATTAACCCTCCCTCTATCGAACCACTCCCCTCCCTTCCCATCCCCCTCCCCTTCTCTCCTTCATCCTGGGCTATAGTTGTAATTCATCTCTTATATGAAATTGTGAGTGATTATAAATTGGTTTTATAATAGTACTGAGTACACTGGATATTTTTTTTTCCATTCCTGAGATACTTTACTAAGAAGAATATTTTCCAGCTCCATCCATGTAAACATAAAAGAGGTAAAGTCTTCATCTTTTTTTAATGCTGCATAGTATTCCATAGTATACACATACTATAATTTATTAATCCATTCATGGGTCACTGGGCACTTGGGCTTCTTCCAAGACTTGGCAATTATGAATTGAGCTGAAAATAGATTTTCACTATGTCACCCTTGGTAGAGTGCCATGGCATCACAGCTCACAGTAACCTCAAACTCTTAGGCTTGAGTGATTATCTTGCCTCAGCTTCCCAAGTAGCTGGGACTACAGGCGCCCACCACAACACCTGGCTATTTTTGTTGTTGTTGGAATTGTCATTGTTGTTTAGCTGGCCCGGGCCGGGCTCAGGCTCAAACCCTCCAGCCTTGGTGTATGTGGCTGGTGCCCTACTCATTGAGCTACGGGCACCAAGCTAACGCCTGGCTATTTTTAGAGACAAGGTCTCACTCAGGCTCAGGCTGGTCTTGAACTCCTGAGCTCAGGCAATCTACCCACTTCGGCCTCCCAGAGTGCTAGGATTACAGGCGTGAGCCCACACGTCCGGCTCTGTATAATAATTTTAAAAAGAAAAGTTAAAGGAATTGAGGAGGGAAAGATTAAGAGGGATATTCAAATATCAAGTTTTTGAAAATGAGCAATACCATAAATACAGCAGTCCCCAGCCTTTTTGGCATCAGGGACCCGTTTCATGGAAAATAATATTTCCATGGACTATGGTAGAGGGCATTAGATTTTCATAAGGACAGTGCAACCTAGATCTGTCACATGTAGTTTACAGTAGGGTTTCTGCTCCAATGAGAATCTAATGCCACCCCCTGATCTGATAAGAGACGGAGCTCAAGCAGTGATGTAAGTGATGGAAAGTGGGTATAACTACAGATGAAGCTTCGCTACAGATGAAGCTTCGCTCACCTGCCACTGATCTCCTGCTGTGCGACTGGGTCCCTAACAGGCAATGGACTACTCCATGGCTAGGGGTTAGAGACTGTAGCTATAGTGTGTAAGAGAGTAACATCAGCCAAATGACAAAATAGGTAGCTCTAAACTCCCATCCCTCCACAGAAACATTGAAAAATAAGCAGAAAGAGAACCAACTTTGTCAGAACTTCATAAAAAGTCACAGATTTACAGCAACCAAGTAAACACTGAAACAAACAAACAAACAAACAAAATATGGCAGGAGAGCTTCGTGGTATTTTTATTCATCCTTTCCCTAATCCTTCCTTGGCTTAGTGGTGGCTTTGAAGATAGAAGCCTGCAGCCTCAGTATAGGACCCCAGTCTCTGGGTGCAGAGAGCAGAACAGACCTTATTCACAAAGTAAGGTATAAATCTGTTGTAAACCATCTGGTGGCTAGCTGAGGGATGAGTGCAAAGTCCTTGTCTTTGTTTCACTTAACTTGGAACTTATTTAGGATGGAAAAGTGAGGGGCACTGCTTGAAAATACTGCAAGGAAACAAAAAAAAAAAGAACTGCAGCTGCCTGGGGCAAAAATTATGATTGAGTTATACAACATACTTCCTAAAGGCTGAGAGAAAATTTTGGGGAGAGTTTCTTTGGAAAATTAGGACATAAGTACCTATGTATACTTGGGAACTTACAAAGCCACATGCATATCCTAGGTAGGATGCATGCTCAGAAAAGGCCTGAAAAGACCCTAAGCTTTTATCTCTGGATGACCTTTAGGTTCAGTGAAAGCAGAAAGTGAGAGCTAACAAAGTTGTAAACATTAGTTGACATAGCCCTCCTGGCATCATCCTAGTTACTTTGTCAAGACATTTACATTCCACATTTGCCAAGGCTCACATGTACCTTTGTAAGATGCACCACATGTGTGATCCTAATAAGATGAAAATGTGTCAAATATTCTATGAAACAAGTGTATGATGCCCCATGATCATATTGATGTACACAGCTATAATTTAATAAAAAAAAAATAAAATAAAATATAAAAAACAAAAAGTTGTAAACAGCTTGGATGAGAGTTGAAGCAGCCCCCCAGCACTGAGCCAATCTGCAAAGACTGGGAGATAGGTGTTTTTGTTCCTTTGTTTTAGTTCCTGGTGTTCAAGAAAATCCCTATCAAAACATTACTTTAGGCTAGGCGCCTGTGGCTCAAGCGGCTAAGGCGCCAGCCACATACACCTGAGCTGGCGGGTTCGAATGCAGCCCAGGGCCGCCAAACAACAATGACGGCTGCAACCAAAAAATAACCAGACGTTGTGGCGGGATCCTGTAGTCCTCGCTACTTGGGGTGTGGAGGCAGGAGAATCACTTGAGCCCAGGTATTGGAGGTTGCTGTGAGCTGTGATGCCGCAGCACTCTACCCAGGGCTACAGCTTGAGGCTCTGTCTCAAAAACAAAACAAAACAAAACATTACTTTAATACAAGCTAAAAGAACAGAGAGTTCAGTGATAACACACAATAAATAATACATTAATAGTTTTTGAAAAAATAGTTTGGAAAATCACTAACAAACAGATGACTATAACCCTTGATAATCAAATATAAAAAAATCCTGACATAAGGGGAGAATCTGATGTCTAGAGTTACCATGTTATAATATTTAAAGGTCCAGTTTTCAACAAAAAAAATCACCAGGTAAACAAAGGAAACAGACAGTATGATCCATTCACAGGAAAAAAATAAACTGAAAGAAACCATCCCCGAAATAGCCTAGATATTGGACTTATTGGACAAAGAATTTAAATCAACTGTCTTTGAATTTTTTTTTTCCTGAGACAGGGTCTTGCTCTGTTGCCTAGGCTAGAGTATAGTGGCATTATCGTAGTTTACTGCAACCTCAAACTTCTGGGCTTAAGTGCTCCTCCTGTCTTAGCCTCCCAAGTAGCTAGGACTATAGGCATGTACCACCATGCCCAGCTAATTTTTCTATTTTTGTGCAGACAGGGTCTCAGGCTAGTCTCAAACTTCTGGCCTCAAGAAATCTTCTTGCCTCAACCTCCCCAAGTGCTAGGATTACAGGTAGGAGATACCATGCCCAAATCAATTTCTTAAATATGCTCAAAGAACTAGATAAAACCAGATAAAAAAATGATAATGTCAATAAGAAAAGAAAAATTATAAAAAGGATCTAAATATAAATTCTAGAGCTAAAAAGTATAATAACTGAAATTTAAAAGTTTACTAGACGGATTAAACAGTAGATTTGAGCAGGCAGAAGAATCAGTGAATTTAAAGACAGAACAATTAAGACTATCGAGTCTAGGGAGCAAAAAGAAAAAGAATGAAGAATAATGAAAAGAACCTAAGGGGCTGGGTGAGGTGGCTCACACCTATAATCTTAGCACTCTGGGAGGCTGATGTGGGTGGATTGTCTGAGTTCATGGGTTCAAGACCAGCCTGAGGAAGAGCAAAACCCTGTCTCTAAAAATAGCTAGGTGTTGTGGCGGGTGCCTGTAGTCCCACCTACTTGGGAGGCTGAGGCAAGAGAATCGCTTGAACTCAAGAGTTGGAGGTCGCTGTGAGCTATGATGCCATATCACTCTACTGAGGACGACAAAATAAGACTCTGTCTCAAAAAAAAAAAAAAAAGAAAGAAAGAAAAAAAAAGAACTTAAGGGATCTATGAGACAAGATCAAGTAGACCAATATAGATACTCATATGGAACTCTCAAAAGAAGAAAGCAGCAGAAAGAACATTTGAAGAAATAATAGTGAAAACCCTCCTAAATTTGATTAAAGGCACAAATCTATACATCCAAGAAGCTCAATGAATTCAAAATAGAATAAACAGGGTGGCGCCTGTGGTTCAAGGAGTAGGGAGCCGGTCCCATATATGGGGGGTGGCAGGTTCAAACCCAGCCCTGGCCAAAACTGCAAAAAAAAAAAAAAAAATAGGATAAATTCAAATAGATCCACACTGAGATACATTGCAATCAAACTGCTGGAAGCCAAAGAAAAAGAGAGAATCTTAATAACAGCAAGAGATAAGTAATACATCACATACAAGGGATCTTCAATAAAATTATAAGCAAATTTCTCATCAGAAACCTTTCAGACCAGAACGAAGTAGAATTAATTTATTTAAAGCAATGCTAAGGAAAACCACTGTCAACCAAGAATTCTATAAAGAACAAAACCATCTTTCAAAAATGAAATAGTTAAAACTTTCCTAAACAAAAGTTAAGGGAGTTTATTACTAGTAGACTTGACTTACACAAAATGCTAAAAGGGGTGGTGCCCATAGCTCAGTGGGTAGGGGGCTGGCCACATATACTGAGGCTGGTGGGTTTGAACCCAGCCCAAGCCAGCTAAAACAACAATGATAAATGCAACAAAAAATAGTCGGGCATTGTGGTGGGTGCCTGTAGTCCCACCTACTTGGGAGGCTGAGGCAAGGGAATTGCTTAAGCCCAAGAGTTGGAGGTCTCTATGAGCTGTGACACCATGGCACACTACCCAAGGCAACAGCTTGAGACTCTGTGTCAAAAAAAAAAAAAAATGCTAAAAGGGCCAAGGGTGGTGGCTTATACCTATAATCCTAGCATGCTGGGAGGCCAAAGCAGGTAGATTGCTTGAGCTCATGAGTTTGAGACCCCAGTCTCTACTAAAAATAGAAAAACTAGTCAGGCACCTGTAATCACAGCTACTCAGGAGGCTGAGGCAAGAGGATCGCTTGAGCCCCAGAGACTGGAGTTGCTGTGAGCTATGATGATGCCACGGCACTCTACGCAGGGCAACAGAACGAGACTCTGTCTCAAAAAAAAAAAAGATATGCTAAAAGGCATCCTTCAAATTAAGCCAAAAAAACACTACCGGGGTATCCAGCCTTTTTTCTTTTCTGTTGCACATTGGAAGAATAAGAGTTATCTTGGGCCACACATTAAATACACAAACACCAACATGAGCTGATGAGCAAAAGGAAAGGTCTATGCATACTTTTTGCAATATCTGACACCACAAATAAGCATAACAGTCCTCAAATAACATGCATGCAGCCCACAGGCCCCAGGTTGGCTACCCCTGCTTAGGCAGTAATTTGAAGCCATATATAGAAATAAAGATTTCCAGTAAAGACAACTACATAAGTAAACATAAAAGCCAGTAATATTGTATATCTGGTTTGCCACTGCATGTTAGTTACTACATGATTTAAAAGGCAAATGAATAAAATTATTTTCAATATATATTATTGGGCATACAATGTGCAAAGAAAACTCATAAGTTGTGGCAACAAAGTGGGGAGCAAAAGTTTTATATGCTATTCAAATTAAATTGGTATCAATTTGAACTAGAGTGCTATAATTTCATGATGTTAATTGTAGTCAACGATAGTAACCTCTGAGGAAAAAAAATCTTTTAAAAACCCACACTGTCTAGGGATATACACTTAGGAAATAAAAACCATAAAGAAAGAAAAGGAAGTGATTACCCAAAATTTCAGAATAATGGCTACCTTTTCAGGGATTGGGGGATCTGTGATTTGTATGTGACACATGGAGGGGCTTCTAGGATGGCCATGACAACACTCTATTTCTTGGCTGTTGTTCATGGGTGTTGAGTTTAAAATAACTCTTTAAGAGAAGGGTTTTTTTTTTGTTTGTTTGTTTCACTTTGTCACCCCCAATAGAGTGCTGTAGCATCCTAGCTCACAGCAACCTCTACCTCTTGGGCTTAAGTGATTCTCATGCCTCAGCCTCCCAAGTAGCTGGGACTACAGGCGCCCACCACAATGCCTGGCTATGTTTTAGAGATGGGGTTTCACTCTAGCTCAGGCTGGTCTGGAACTCCTGTGCTCAGGCAATCCACCCACCTCAGCCACCCAAAGTGCTGGGATTACAGGCATGAGCCACCACATCTGGCTATGGCAAGTTTTGTTTTATATTATTTTCTCCAACTTTACACTACAAACTTGTTAAAAATAAAAATAACTGGGATGGAAAGGGAAAAGGAAAACAAACTCAGAGAAGGCTTCCTTGAAGAGGTGAAATTTAAGTTGAGCACTGAAAGATGAGAAACAGCTGCAAAAGTAAAGGGTGGAGGAGAGTATTTGAGGCAGAGAACAGGGGACAGAATTATAAGGAGTGGGATATAAGGAGACTCTGAGGCACGAATATGTAGTTGTTCACATCCCAGCAGCTAACAGTTGTGGCTGGACCCCACTGGGCCTGAGGAGGATTAGAACAAAGAGGAAGAGCTGGAGAGCAAGTGGATGCAGATCACTCAGGGCTTTTTATTTTTTATTTTTTTTTTATTAAATCATAGCTGTGTACATTAATGCAATCATCTCAGGGCTTTTTAGAGTGAGAAAAGAAGTTTGAAATTTATTTAATGCGTAAGAAAAGACACTGAAGGTTTTTAACAAAGAGAGTGCCATGTTCCGATTTAGGCTGTTGAAGTACTATCCTGCCTATCCAAGTACTACCTTGGAATATTATTTCTAAAAGGGCAAAAATAGAAGTTCAATGAGGCTATTACAGAAGTACCAGGAAGAAGTGATGGGAACTTGCAGGTAGGTGGAGGCCTTGAGTATAAGAAATGTGGATACTTTCGAATTTCTCTCTTTTGTAATATTTTACAACAATCCAAAGTTAAGAACGTAAAAAATTTTGGAAATAAGTGGAGTCCATAAGACTAAAGGCAAAAAGAACTACACTCAGCACCATACTATAGTGGACCAAGTTGTTTATCATGGATGGGGATATATGGGTTAACAATTCTGATACTGCTATACATAAACACTGGAATTGAACAGTTAAATAAATGGGTCAGAGATGGTGGAAGCCAGCATTCTCACTGTTGGAGTGGGAGATTACAACAGTGTTTTTCAACTTTTTTTTTTTTTTTTTTGGCCGGGGCTGGGTTTGAACCCACCACGTCCTGCATATGGGACCGGTGCCCTACTCCTTGAGCCACAGGCGCCGCCCTTTTTTTTTTTTTTTTGTAGAGACAGAGTCTCACTTTATGGCCCTCGGTAGAGTGCTGTGGCATCACACAGCTCACAGCAATCTCCAACTCCCAGGCTTAAGAGATTCTCTTGCCTCAGCCTCCCGAGTAGCTGGGACTACAGGCGCCCGCCACAACGCCCAGCTATTTTTTTTTTTTTGGTTGCAGTTCAGCTGGGGCCGGGTTTGAACCCGCCACCCTCGGTATATGGGGCCGGCGCCTTACCGACTGAGCCACAGGCGCCGCCCTTTTCAACCATTTTTATCTCACTTGAACTTATAGTTAAACTTCCACAGCACACTTAAATTATGATGATCAAGAAAAAAGTGATAAAATAGAAATATAGTCAAGTAAGAAGGAGGGGAGAGAAAGGAGGGGGGAGGAGAAGGAAAGAGGGCAATCGGTGAGAGGACATTTGGTGGGATCTCACCTAATGTGCATAATGCACGGGAATATTTCAAAATAACTAAGAGTAAATTTTAATGTCTTTTTTTTTTTTTTTGAGACAGAGTCTCACTATGTTGCCCTTGGTAAAGTGTTATGGCGTCATAGCTCACAGCAACCTCAAACTCTTGGGCTTAAGCAATTCTCTTGCCTCAGCCTCCCAAGTAGCTGAGACTACAAGCGTCCACCACAACACCTGGCTATTTTTTGGTTGCAGTTGTCATTGTTGTTAGCCGGCCCAGGCCGGCCTCAAATCCACCAGCCTCAGTGTATGTGGCCGGTGCCCTACTCACTGAGCTATGGGAGCCGAGGCTTGGGGGGGAATATTTCCATTCACAGTTGCTTAAGTCAGTGGATGCCAAAATCATGGATATAGAGTGCCAACTATAGATACACATGGTTGCACAAATATTTAAAATATGCATATATACACAGGTTAGTATATACACATTTATATTTCCTTGTGTCACCTGTGTCACCTGAGAGGGCCTAGAATCAATGACACTCCAGTAGCAACAAGTCTAGTTCCCAGATTTGGTACCTAAGACCTTTCTCCAGTGAAAAGAATCCTTGAAGAAATGGCTAATTCTAGGACTGAGACAGGGAATACCAAAAAGTAAAGCAGTGCTAAAAACAAAACAAAACAAAACAAAACAAAAAAACACTCCACAATGAAGGGAGTATGTCAAAGAAAGAAGTCAAATGAAAAAGCTTCCAAGACCAAAGTTGGAACAATTAGAACAAGAAAAGAAAGTAGCATTAGGGCTGGGTGCGGTGACTCACACCTGTAATCCTAGCACTGTGGAAGGCCAAAGCAGGTGGATTGCTTGAGCTCAGGAATCAGAGACCAGCCTGAGCAAAAGCAACACCCCATCTCTACCAAAAATAGAAAAACCAAGGCAGGAGGATCACCTGAAGTCAAGACTTCAAGGTTGCTGTGAACTATGATACCGCCATGCACTCTACCCAGTGCAACAGAGTGAGACTCTGTCTCAAAAGAAAAAAAAGAAGGGCGGTGCCTGTGGCTCAAAGGAGTAGGGTGCAGGCCCCATATGCCAGAGGTGGCAGGTTCAAACCCAGCCCCAGCCAAAAAAACCGCAAAAAAAAAAAAAAGTAGTATTGGATTATAACTCAGAGTGTAAAACAAAAACCCATGAGTCCACACCATACACATAAATGGTTTAATAAAAACATGGGTAAGAATAAACAAATGCCCCACAAAGAAGAATTCCAAATAATTTATGTAGATATTTCACCTTAAAGAGATGAAGGATAATTCCCCATTCCTTAAGCGTGGACAATGCATAGTGACTTCCTTCCAAAGAATATCGTATGGAACACATGGGGTAACTTTACAGTGGAGAAATCTGACAAATAACTGCCTCAGCCAGGTGATCAAGGTTAATGTCATCAGTGATAAGTTGTGTTGGTAGCACATATCCTTGATGTGACTGATGGTCTTTTTCCCAAGAATACATAACTTCAGTCGAATCATGAGTAAAACATCAGATAAAAGCCAAATGAGGGGCAGTCTACAAAATGACACTCCTGTCAAGGTCATCAAAAACAAAGAAAGTCTGAACAACTTGGGTAAAAACTAAGGAAATATGAAGTATTCACTTTAGTTAATAATGTAGTAATACTTGTTCATTAATCATAACAAATGGAGCACATTAAGACAAGATGTTAATAATATGGGAAACTGGGTAAAGAGCATATGAGAATCCTCTGTACTATCTTTGCAATTTTTCTGTATATCTAAAACCATCTTAAAAAATAGTGATTTTTTTTTTTTTTTAGAAAGTCTCACTCTGTTTTCCTGGGTAGAGTGCCCTGGCGTCATAGCTCATAGCAACCTCAAACTCTTCGGCTTGAGCAATCCTTTTGCCTCAGTATCCCAAGTAGCTGGGACTATAGGTGGCTCTCAAAATGCCTGGCTAGTTTTTCTATTTTTAGTAGAGACAGGGTCTTGCTCTTGCTCAGGCTGGTCTCCAACTCATGAGCTCAGGCAATCCACCTGCCTCGGCCTCCCAGAATGTGCTAGGATTACGGGGGTAAGCTACCACGCCCAGCCTAAAAAATAGTTTATTTTTTGAAAAAGCTTACTAAAGGTAGGTGTGGCGGCTCATGCCTATAATCCTAGCACTTTGGAAGGCTGAGGCAGGTGGATGGCTTGAGCTCCAGAGTTGGAGACCAGCCTGAGCAACAGCAAGGCCCCATCTCTACTAAAAATAGAAAAACTACCAGGGCATTGTGGCATGAGCCTGTAGAATTCCTTGTAACTTTTCAGACCATTATGGGATAAAAGTTGAACTCAATAGCAACAGAAATCTTCATATTCAAAGTCATGAAACTACATAACCTTATGCTGAATGATAGCTGGGTCATAAACAAGATCAAGAAGGAGATCATTCGATTTCTGGAACAAAATGGTAGTGAAGCCACAAACAAAACCTGTGGGATACTGCAAAGGCTGTCCTAAGAAGGAAATTTATAGCGCTAGATGCCTTCATCAAGAAAACAGAAAACAGAAAGAAAACAAGTCAACAGCCTAATGGACCATCCCAAGCAACTGGAAAAAGCAGAACAATCTAACCCCAAACCCAGCAGAAGAAAAGAAATAACCAAAATTAGAGAAGAGGGCAGCGCCTGTGCTCAGTGAGTAGGGCACCAGCCCCATATACCAAGGGTGGTGGGTTCAAACCCGGCCCTGGCCAAACTGCAACAAAAAAATAGCTGGACGTTGTGGCGAGCACCTGTAGTCCCAGCTACTCGGAGGCTGAGGCTAGAGAATCACCTAAGCCCAAGAGCTGGAGGTTGCTGTGAGCTGTGATGCCATGGCATTCTACCGAGGGGGATAAAGTGAGACTTTGTCTCTACAAAAAAAAAAAAAAAAAAATGAGAGCAGAACTACATGAAATTGAAAACAAAAGAATCATTCAGAAGATCAGCAAAACAAAAAGTTGGTTCTTTGAAAAGATTAATAAAATTAATAAACCCTTGGCCAGACTAACCAGAAACAGGAAAGTAAAATCTCTAATAACTTCAATCAGCAGTGATAAAGAGGAAATAACAACAGAGGCCACAGAAATACAAAAGATCCTCAATGATTACTACACAAAATTCTATTCCCAGAAATATGAAAATGTAGCAGAAATGGACTAACACCTGGAAGCACGCTACCTTCCTAAACTCAATCAAAAATAAATTAGAAATTTTTAATAGACCTATATCAAGCACTGAAATAGCATCAACTATACAAAATCTCCTGAAGAGAAACTCTTGAGCCTATGAGTCTGAGGTTGCTGTGAGCTGTGATGACATGGCACTCTACCAGGGACAACAGAGTAAGACTCTGTCTCAAAAAAATAAAAAATCTCACTATAAAAGAATAAGTACAATACAGTTTGGCTAGAAGAGATGGAGAAGTCCAGAGAAGAGGCAGTTTCTCTGGTACCTGAGGTCTTGGTACTCATATAGCCTATTGATACTTTTGACCTAATAATTAGACTCTGAAGTCAGACTGCCTGGGCTTGAATTCTGGCTTTACCACTTACTACCTGGGTAACTTTTAGCAAGTGACTTAACCACTTTGTGAATCTTATCTCCCCAAAATAGGACTGACAGTCCCTACTTTGTCATGTTTTAATAAGGATTAAATGAGTTAATATGTATAAAGTGCTTAAATGAGTGCTGGCACAAAGTAAATTCTATATAAGCATTATGTAAAATAAAAACTGTGATGACTAAAAGTTCCTTTAGTAGCTAGCTATAATCACACAAGGTAAGGAGATGTGAATTTGGTTGTTATGAACCAGGTAGAGGTTGCCATAGATATGTCAGAACCTTCACAGCCATTGTTAGGCTATTGCCAGACCCTTTATTAAGTGATCAACTGAAGTGTGTTATCTGGTAAGAAGTCTAGAAAGAGCGATCCATCTTCCTCCTACTATAAACATCTTATGCCTTTCAACTAAAAAGAACCAACTTCTTATCAGATAAATAACCACCCCAAGGTAAGCAAAATAGATTACTGTCTTCATATTACAGATTTCTGAAAAATGGTAGGTTTAAGTTAGGTGATTTTTCTTCAGGCTACTCAGAAGAGGCATTGGAAATAAAAGATAGTACCAGTAATCCTTAGTTCAATCATTTTCCCATTTGGTTATCCTACCTAGCCTTCCTTGTAAAGGAAGAACTTGTACGATGCCAATTTGATCCTTCCTGGTGGTACTGACAAATATTGAGAGCCTGAGATCAAGCTAGGAAGCCCTGCCAACTATCAGGAAATAGACATGAAGCTGTTACTGGCCTTCTACTCTCAAAGGTAGATGGCTATCACGGAAACCAGACAATTAGGCTCCAGTGTTTCACCCTCCAGGTCTTATCAGCTTCATGAGCAAAGCTTAAGTTAGCTTGGTTTTGATCACAGGCCACACATACGCACACATACAGTTTCCCTTTTGTCTGGCATAAGCCAGAGCCATTCTTCTGGAGGTCCTATGGGAAGTCTAATGATCTCTTAGGGAATGAGCTGTGTTCTAAGAAATTCTATGAAATATATTTGCAAATGGCAATTCTCCAAAACAGTAGATGACTAGATGACTCTGCAGAACCCTGCTAAGTTATCCATTAATAAGCTGGCACATAAATTGTGCTCATTAGATAGCTAAGCAAAGCCCAACTGAGCACCAAATGAAGTACTTTGCCAACCTAACAAGGGCTTCCTCCTACTCTAGGCTTCCACATACAATCATACCTCAGTATATGGACAATTGGTTCCTGGACCCAAAAGTATACCAAAATCCATGCATACTGAAGTTCCACTGTCAACCTTGCAGAACCTGTGTGTAGGAAAAGTTGGTCCTCTATATATATGTATAGGTCCTATGTATATGTGTATGTATATATATATATTTTATATATATTAAAATATATATAATATATATTATTTTTTAGAGGCAGAGTTTTACTTTGTCATTCTTGGTAGAGTGCTGTGGCATCACAGCTCACAGCAACCTCCAGCTCTTGGGCTCAGGCGATCCTCTTGCCTCAGCCTTCCGAGTAGTTGGGACTACAGGCACCCGCCAGAACTCCCGGCTATTTTTTTGTTGCAGTTTGGCTGGGGGCCAAGTTTGAACCCACCACCTTTGGTATATGGGGCTGGCACCATACTCACTGAGCCACAGGAGCCGCCATTTTTTTTTTTTTTTTGAGACAGAATCTCACTTTGTCGCCCTCAATAGAGTGCTGTGGCATCACAGCTCACAGCAACCTCAAACACTTAGGCTCAAGCAATTCTCTTGCCTCAGCCTCCCTTGTAGCTGGGACTACAAACACTTGCCACAATGCCCGGCTATTTTTTTTTTTTTTAGTTTGTTTGTTTAGCAGGCTGGGGCCGGGTTCGAACTTACCAGCCCCAGTGCATGTGGCTGGCGCCCATAGCTCAGCAATTAGGGCCTATATATGGGTTCTGCATCTTGAATATCCATGTGTAGTTGAAAAAAGTCTGCATATAAGTAGACTTATGCAGTTCAAAACTGTGTTGTTCAAGGGTCAACTGTAACTAGCTATTAAGGAAATGTAAATTGAAACTACAATGAAACACCTACCTCACACCAACTAACATAGCCATAAACAAAAGAAAAACAAGTGTTACCTCCGGGCCTGTGGCTCAAGTGGCTAGAGTGCCAGCCACATACACCTGAGCTGGCGGGTTCAAATCCAGTTCGCCAAACAACAATGACTGCTGCAACCAAAAAATAGCCGGGCGTTGTGGTGGGCGCCTATATATAGTCCCAGCTACTTGGGAGGTGGAGGCAGGAGAATCGCTTGAGCCCAGGAGTTGGAGGTTGCTGTGAGCTGTGACGCCACAGCACCCAGGGTGACAGCTTGAGGCTCTGTCTCAAAAAATATAAATAAAAAAAAAAGAGTGGTGCCTGTGGCTCAACGGAGTAGGGTGCCAGCCCCATATGCCGGAGGTGGTGGGTTCAAACCCAGCCCCAGCCAAAAACTGCAAAAACTGCAAAAAAAAAAAATTAAAAATTAAAAAATTAAAAAAAAAACAAGTGTTGGCAAGGATGTGGAGAACCTGAAATCCTCCTGCATTTGCTGGTGGGAATGTAAGATGTTATAGTTGCTTTGCAAAATACTCTTGCAGTTCCTCAAAAGGTTAAACATAGATTTATCATATGACCCAGGAATTACTAGCTATATACCCAAGAGAAATGTAATTTATATACAAATGTTTATAGCAGCATTATTTATAAGAGTGGGAAAGTGGAAACTGCACAAATGTCCATCAACTGATTTCTCATTTACTTTCATCCCTTAATATTTAAGAACCATGTTGAATCATGATCCGGCTGCTAACCTCCTGCTGGTCTCAGCTAAAGACAACTGAACAAACACGAAGGTAATATTACAATGATTTCCCTAGGCCTATTCCACCATTTCCTTGCATGTATCTGTCCCTCAAGGGACAAATCTTTCCAAAACCAATTTTTCTGCCACCCACATACTCCTAGTTCTTATTTATTTGGGGCAGTAAAGAGGTTGGTGGATTACTTGTAATTATCCTACAGTTTTAAAAGAGAAAACATAAATATGAACTCACCTGATGCTTTTACTATCTATTTTTAGGTTACATGAAATAAAGTGTTTTTATTTTTGTCTATGAACAACAAAAAAAAGCATTATTTTGGGCAAAGTCCATCACAGGATGGGAAAGGGTTAAGCAGTGTCTGCAAGATTGGGGTCAGGGTTGAGAGAGGATGGCCAATTCTACAAGGCAAGTGAATCAGGGAATAAAAAAGCATCCTTGGAGGCTTTGGGGAGGGTTCCCATACCACTTTCTACCACCTTAGCCGGGCCTTTATGGTACATGCATCGAGAGTACTACAGGCAGTGTCCCAAACACTAAGGAGCAGAACTTTTTGTTTAGCTTATTAAAAACTTTTTTTAAGGCTTTGACTCATTTTTTGTTTCTATTTCCAGGAATGTGACCATCCTTATCATTGGCTTAGACAACTCAGGCAAAACTGTTCTTGTGAAGGCTATTCAAAGATGTAAGCAACTAAGAGCATTAGACACTGGTGTAGGTCTCCCGTGGACCCCAGGGTCTAATGAAATTATCATTCCTTCCTAGAATTACTTCATGGACCTCAGTTTTCCTCTTTTTGAGGATAAACACCTCCCAACACACACGTACTCTCCCCTAACCCCCTCAGGTGTTACCAGTCTGTTTATGTAATGTCTGTCACCTGCTCCTATTACAAGATATCCTAATTGAAAGTCTTTTCATGGCGGCGCCTGTGGCTCAGTCGGTAAGGCGCCGGCCCCATATACCGAGGGTGGCGGGTTCAAACCCGGCCCCAGCTTAACTGCAACCAAAAATAGCTGGGCGTTGTGGCGAGCACCTGTAGTCCCAGCTACTCGGGAGGCTGAGGCAAGAGAATTGCTTAAGCCCAGGAGTTGGAGGTTGCTGTGAGCTGTGTGATGCCACGACACTCTACCGAGGGCCATAAAGTGAGACTCTGTCTCTACAAAAAAAAAAAAGAAAGTCTTTTCATAGTGTCAAGTATGAATGAGCTCACACTATGTAAAACATTGCAGTCAATTATGAAGGATAGCATATTTGAAATGGTGTCTAGTCTCAAGAGCTCAATTAAAGTGGAATTTGGTCTAGATAAGAAAGACAAGTGTGGGATGATAAAGAAGTTTAATAACATGAAACACTTTCTGACAGCTAATATAGAGTTCTAGCTTGAGTAATGTCAATTCAGAGATGTACAAATATAATACCAGATCTCTAGTTTAATATCTTGAGATTTCAAGAAGCAGTTACACAGGATTTTACACTAAACTAGTTGCGAAGGCCCAGCAAGCTGCTAGTCAACCAATCAAAAAGGCCAATACTGTGTCTGGCATAGGATGCCTTCCATCAATGCTCATTGCATAAATGAAGGGGTGTGATGACATAGCTGAATTTTACATAACCTGGCAGCCCTCGGCAAAGTATAGGAAAGGCTAACCTGACTCCTTCGTCACTGGCCTACTTGAAGCCCTCTTCAATTTCCTTGACCTGTAGCAACAGCCTTCTGGCTGATATCATTATCTCCAGTTGTCTCCCCAGTCCACACAGTTACCAAAAGGACTTCATGCAAAAATCTGATCATAGAAATTCCCCATTGTTTTCAAGATAAAAATTTAAGTTCCTTAGTGGCACACAGGCCTTCCATGAGTTGGTCCCTGACTCTTCCTCCAGCTGCATTTACCAGCTCTTCACATATGCCCTCTGATCCAGCCAGAACAAATGACTTGCCATCTCTCTGCCACCACAGTGTTCTAATTCATGCAGACATGTTTTCTGTACACACTGGCCTGCTACCTAGCATTTTATCCCACCATAATCTACCTGCTTAATCATCTGCCTCAAGTCACAGCATAGCTTGAATTCAGAACTCCAGAGCCTCCTTCCTCTGCTCCTACTCTAATACTGCACATACTTACCACATCAGTGCACAAATGCAAATCCATCCCCTAGAGTGTGAGCCCTTGAGCAGAAGGACGCTTTCTGCATCTTAAGGTAGGTACTCAATAAATATTTGTGTAATGAATGTTTTCAGCCATTTCACCGTTCCTGAGGCTACCTACTGCCATTTTTCTAACCTCTTCCTCTGCCCCAGTGGCAGCTC